>NC_068943.1:59563983-59896483 GCF_026419915.1 Harpia harpyja
AAAAAGTTTGATGTTTTGGTATAGATATGACAGTGGTACAAAATCGCTACTCAGCTCTAGATTGCTTCAGCAAAAATGACAAATGTGTTTAGATAAATTGTGGAGAGCAACAAACGACTACCATCAAAGGCTGTGTTGTGTTTTCAGACAAAAAAAATTCAGGTTAAAACTTGTTCTTCCTGCTTCTGTCCCGCAGCTGTCCATCAAAACCAGCTTTCTCCCTGCGGTCTATCAAATATTTCCCTCACAAATCAATTTTACACATGATCAGCCCATACCCCTACTGAGCTGAACCTCCCCGTTAATTAAGTGAAGAAATTACCATATATATTATATTAATGCAAACATCATTCAGCTAGTAATTCACGGCTGATCTGGATAATGGAAAGGTTGAACACCCATTAACCCAAGCCAACAAAATGGGTTGGCTGAGAAATTCTAGCAGGTCTCATGTGACTCTTCCCTCTAACTGCAGCTCTGCGGTATCTGCTATTGTAATAATTAAAATCCTCCCGGTAGATCAATACTGGAATCTCTTTATGGGAAGTGCCCTGATGGAAATGTCTCAAGGAAGCTGGGGCTGTGGAACTCTGAAAAATTCATTTTTTTTTATCTGACAATTATCACCACACTGCAGACTAATTCAACAGTGCACCCCTCTCACTCTGCTTTGAATGCACTGGAGATTGACATCTAAAAAAACCTAACATCTCATTTTAACCAATAAAGGCACTATTTCCACATACAGTTTGGAATTATCAGCAATCATGAAACCAGACAAAAAATTAATATACATTAAGCACTTCATCTTCTGATGGCTTCCTCTGAGTCTCAGTTATCGCAGCCTTCTCCTCATTTCCTCTCTTTGTATCTTCCTGTATTGATCTCTGCCTTTTCATCTCTTGAAAAAAGGGGAAAGACATGTAAAATTATTATAAAGCTTGATATTTATGTATTGAAATGTGGACTTACATTATCAGGTTTTCATATATTTATTGTTAAATATTATTAAATCATAAGATGGGAAAACAGGTTTTATATTTTCTCCTACCTGGTCTGCTCTCCACATATTGACTGAAAGACTGGAGCTGAGTTTTTCTGACAGTAGAGTCCTTGCTGAACACAACAGGATTTCTAAACCGTTCTGCTGCTTTTTGTAATTGCTCAGCACGATGTTCCTCTGTTCCATTCTGCTAGGAAAAAAACCAGACACACAACAGTTTCTTTTGTTTACAAATGGAAAGATACAAATTCGAAAGGTACGTTTCAGTGAGGGGACAGGACACAGCTTTTCCAAAGAGGATTTCACAACTCGGGCTGTGGCTTATATAGGATGAAAGTATCAGCTGCAGAAAAAAAGGAGAAGAGTGATTAACTTTTCCTTTCTTTTTTTTTTTTTGTTTTTTTTTGTTTTGTTTAATGTGTGGTGGCAATGACTGGCTTTTTGCTATGTGGGCACCCTCCTGCAGGACTCTCTACTTACTTAGCAGTCAGACCTATTAATTGTGACTAGCATTTGCCAGCAACGCCGATTTTAAATGAAAAATCACTCCTTTGCAACTTTGATTTGCCAAGCGCTGCGCATGCTGCTGCCAAGTAGCGGCGTCTCTACTCCGAACACGATCTGTATCGTTTTAAAAGCGTGTTGCCTTTAGCCTGTCTCCCTGCCCGGTAAAGAAATCTGTCTTTTCTGTAGTCCCACAGACTTGTATGACAAGAAGAACTAGTTTCTAATTTTATGCCCATTGAGATAAACTACTAATGCTGGATGAAGGCTAAAAGGTAGGATTATAATACTATCCCACTGAACTGCATTTCATCAGCTATAACTTTCCAAAGCCAGATTTGTAAGTAAGCCCTTTACAGCTAAGGAAACTACAATTATCTTTTCCAGGGCTTCCTATGTTAATACTGGTAACAAATTCAAATGATTCTATCAACATGAAATATCCCAGAAGACTGAACCACCGCAGTGTGTGGAAAATGCAGATACCGAGGTGCTGTGTACCAAACAAATATTTCATTTTATACCTAATCTTTTATTATTTTTATTAAGTGTTTTGAAAGTAAATAGGGAAAGGCTAAGATGCATGACTAATAGCTAAGCCTGCTGAATGCTGAAACTGGTTATCAAAAGCTACCAAGACTTTGCCCTTCCTCTGCATTGAGACAATCGGTAATGAGGGAGTTCTCCAATGGCCTATTCTCTAGCCTCAAGGAGGCCGGGGATACACAATCCCCAAGGGAAGGTAACAGTTTATCCTTTTCCACAAACACAGAATGCCTCATTTAGAAACGTGTAAACTGCATTTTATTAAAAAACAAATCCACCTCAATGCCAAGAGCTCCATGAGAACAGATGGACACCATATATTCCTTATAATGACGCTTTCCAACTCTTCCTTAGAAAGATGCACACAGAGATAAACTGTTAAGTTGCACCTTTCGTGGGAGTACCTTAAAAAAATCAACTCCTTCACAGAAGCTTTTTATAAAGAGAAATACCATTTTTGTTAGGTAAGGTGATACCAAATTACCCTAAGAGGTGGCCTGTGTGTCATTTGCCGAATTGAGCTTAAAAAGTATTGCTCATACCCCCGGATGACTTTTCAGCTGCACTAATCAGGTGGTTATGATTCTGATTAAATAAAAGGCGGTTTCGTGTTATTACCACAATAACCATCCGACAACCTAAAACAGAGTCTTTATCAAAATAAACAAACATGACTAATTTTTTAGGCTTGGCAACATGCTAAAATATCAGTGTGATTAGCCAGTAAATCCCATTTTAAGAAACCTTTTTATGACTGGGGACTTCTGCCACTTTACAAATGTATTCCTCTAAGCCCACTAATTCAGTTAGCCTTTTCAATCCATTGTATTATTCTTGGGCCAGCTTCATTTTGCATTAAATCCACTGCAGAAAGCTAAATTGAACGCAAAAATCAGACTTGATCCAGGCTTCCTTTTGTTCAAAGATAGAGACCGAAAGTCCTCTGCTGCTGCCACACACTTTCATCACCAATTTATAGGAACCGACAGTGTAAGGGAAAAGCAATGAAAGTCATTGTTTTGGGACTTCAAAGCATCTCTGTATCTGGGGAAGGAAATCCTTTCAGTCAGCAGTGCTTTCCCCCCAGACTGCAGGTGGGTGAAAAGTTATACCCAACTGGAAGTGCCCCAGAGCCATAGGGATATTAATGGCATACAGGGACTATTTAAAAAAAAAAAATAATAGTAAGAACACAAGGGGTCTAATTAAGAAAATGAAATGGAAAATTGATTGGTGTGTGCTTTATGCTGAAGTGGTGAACATTAAGAACAGGCAAAACGACTGAGTGCACCACAGACTCGTGTCTATTTTTCTCAGAAGCACTCGTTGTCAAGCACCCAAGTATGTATGCCTTTAAAGTATACTATGGCTTAATTTTAGTGGAGAGAAAACAGAGGGTCAGGCTTGGGAGGGAAGCAAATCCCTGAGAGTCCAATCCTCCTCCTGTTAAAGTCAGGGACAGTCTCGCTGCTGATTGTACCAGCAGCAGCAGGATGGAGCCCATGCTGCATTTCTGATTTAAGTGACAACCTGAGCAGTCAGAATTGAGAGATGCTTCTTATATCTGTTAGTGTTAGGACAATGACAAGTATCAAGACCAAAAAAAAAAAAAAAGGAAAATGTGTTGATTAATCAACAGGAAAAACCCCAGTGCATTGCAAACTATGCAACTGCACTGCCACGAAGATTTTCTGCATTTCTTACCGTGAAGGATTTGATAAGAAATCATTTTCCTCCTCACAAAGTACACACCCGAAATCGGAACACAGGTACTGAGACAAAAGCATTAATCAAAACTTACCTTAATGTCTTGCTCTGAGCTCTCAGTTACAGCTTTCTGAGCAGCACTGGAGAGTGAATTTGCCACCTGTGGCTGAGCTTCTAGGAGCTTCTTCAGCTTCAAATCCACCAACTTACTGTTTTGTTCTGCTAAATATGCAAATACCACATACAACACAGTGAGATGCATTTAAATGCAGAGTCACTACAACAATGTAGCAATTTAAAAGGTAGATTTAATTCACTTTGCTATCATTTCAAACTAAAAAAGGAAAAAACTAGAAGACATTTTTTTTCCTGCAATTTGGATTGGCATAGATTTGTGTAACGTACATAGATAATGCCTAAGTTTTCTCAAAAAAGTATGTAGCACTCAGCTGAACAAGTAAACATGCTTGAAGACAGCAGATGAAAAAACACAGAAAGTAGACAATGTTTACTTTACTTCCAACCTGTACACACCTATACTTTGGCATAAAACCACACTTAAAGAGCCATTTATTTTAAGATGACATATAACAATTTATCACATATTCTAAGTACTGATAACCCCTCAAGTTTATGAACTACTAATTCATCCTAAGGCTCCTTGGCACAGCTTCTGAATGATAAAATTTCAGTATCAAAAGAGACAGCTTTCTAGTAATATTTTACTATGATTTATAGAGTATGTTGAAGCTGGGAGAGCCGTAAAACACTTCATAACTGCATGGAAGGGACAGATTCAAAGTCTGCCGAAGTCCCCAAAAGTTTTTCATCAGTTTTAGCAACTTGGATCAGAGTCCAAAGAAATAATAGTTGAGAATTTTACGTCCCAATAATGCTCATTCTGTACGTGAGCGTTGACTATATGAATTTGTAACACACCTACACATACACAGTTACCTACACATACACACGTAATAAGGAGAAAGGTGTTAATACCAAACCACAGCGCAGATCTATGGAGCTAACTCTGGGTAGGAAGGCAGAATAATGCTGGCACAGAAGCCCCCAGACATACTCTACATGCAGCACCACATGAGAAATTGCCCCTGCAATGGAGCGAATGCAGCATCACCTGCGTATATTATGCACGTACATCTGGGCCTTGGGTCAAACACAGAGGAAACAGCAGTTGCTATGTTTTTCTATAGGCACAGCCCGAGTTTTTCACTTTGGGCTGGTGACTTCTAGCTGGTGTGGGAAGTGGAGCCATGACTGTTTTGCCGCACAGCTCCTTCCAAGGTTTGGAGCGCTCCAATTCGTGTTAGCTGAAATATTTTTGGCATGCTGGCAATCAAATGATGCCTGCCTCCAGCAGCAATGGGCTGGGTTGGTTTATGACGAAGGATAGTTTCCCTTTCCTCTGGCACACCCAGTCAGGGTGCCCTTAATTGAGGCTTACATGTAAGTACATGCACATTCTCATGGGTTTATACATAAACATTGTGTAATAACTATGATATAAGAGGTTCACATTTTATCAGATACATTCACAGCAGCGTATGGTAGCAGTACTGACAGACAGATGCAATACTTAAAACCAACAACTGGCAGTAAAAACAGTTTTCTCTTCGAGACAGATGGGAGGGTCTAAGATTCAGCAGCAGACAAATTAATTAAGATGGTCATAATGATCCCAAATGTGAAATGTCCCTTACAGTTCTGCACTTAGGTGCACCCAGGAGATTCAGCCTTCATTAGAACTTGGTATGAATTGGCAGAATCCCAGTGAAATCTCTGTACACTGATTTCTATCACAGCATTAGACTGCTTTCTGTATTATTGCCTGTCCCCTTCCTTACTCGTTTGTACCTCTGACTACTGTGCAGATTGAACTGCAAAATGATGTCCCAGGTTTTTTCCAGAACGTCTTTCCGTGGTGGAGATGAAGCGTTGGGTAGTGGGTTTGTATCTCTGAGAAGGTATCTCTCAAGAAAAAAGACCCACAGAAATAAATGTTGATAAGTCACTGAGACTATGTGACAGGAATATTCATTTACTGATTTTCTATTTCTCCTAAAATGAACCAGTATTTATTGGAAAAATATTTGACAGGATTCTGCTCTAAATCAGCTTAATTCAAATGCTGGAAACACTAAATATATTTTCTTATGTGTTTGGAAATCCTCAAATAAAAAAAATAAAAGGACATGACTCAAGTCTTTCACAATCCAAAAAGACTAGAAAGAAAGTGCTATATACACATCATTGTTGGTTTAATTTACAAAGAGCAAACACTAAATGAAGTGTTTTGATTTAATATATTATGGGCTGCACACTTCGGTCCAGCTGGCATGGGCAGAACCAAGTCGGAGGATGCTGTAAGAAGTTCTCTCTTGTACTGCCTTTATCCCGATGCTATCCTGTGCTTGCCACACTTCTCCGGGCTTGAGCTAACTTGTAGTGAGCAGAAACGCCCTGGCAGAGAAGCACACCACAATACAAAGAGGCCCTCGGCACTCCCCAGGGCCACTGGTAACAGGCAGACTTGTACAGAGAACAAACTCCTTCAGCAACTCTCTGCGAGCAGAGGAGCCCCTTACTGATAGGCAATTACCTTCACATCTTGGAAGATCTAGTGCCTTTTAAAATAAGCATCTCCCTTGTAAGATCTATGGAGGAACCTGAACTCCAGTTTTGCTCGATTACAATTTTTGAAAGGGGAAATACCACTACTATCATTTATTATTACTTGACCAGCATGTGCTAAGATTATACAAGTATTTCTACAAGAATATGAATGCGTTTAAAATGTGTTATTAAAAATCTATTACTTGAACTTTGTAAAGTAAGTAGGACTAATTCTGTTCAGATTTATACCTCCATGTCCCCACTGGAGCAACAAGGTATAAATACAAGAACTGGTTCTCAGGAAGGAACTGGAGGGATACCAAACGTACATGGAAACTGAGGCATGTTTGCTTCTCTTCACTGAGCAGACAGGCCAGGATGTCAGTGCAGAGAGCGGCAGCTGTACTCACCAACGCGATTGCTCACTCCTCTGGCCTGTCTACCTTGGTTTGCTGGGACAATCCAGGCAGGGTGATTTCAGGTGGCTCTGCTTTACAAATCTGGCCTGGGGTCCCCTTCCCCATCAAACAGCAAGAGACATTTAAATCTGCCATTGTTGGAAATAATGATTTTGTTGCTGATTTTAAATTTCAACTAAACGTGAATGCAAAATATTCAAAAAGAATAAGCATTAGGCTTTAAAAGACCTGAAAAGGCACAAAGGAATAAAGCTATGACAGACAGAAGCAGCACATCAGTACTTATAGGATGATGGAGTGTTAGTCATGCAAAATACACAAAATAGCCATTATTTAAATTACCCATTGAATCAAGGTCATTTTCTAGGTTAGTAAGCTCATCTCCACCTCCAGTAACAGAGCATTCAGGAACCTCCTCATTAGTATCTATCTCAATATTATCATCATCCTCATCCTCATCTGTAGGAACATACAGCATTAAGGTTAGTATTTTCTTATGTACATGCATATCACTAAAAAAAATGAATGCTTTAGAGAATAAGCTGAGTTATGATAAAAATGCAAATCACTAAATAAGTCTGGAAGGAGATTTCACTCTGTCCACTCATGGATTTATCGTAAAACTGATGCAATTCAATAGACACACAGGGGGCTCTGCTGGAAACTCCTGCTACAATAAAGGTATAGTCTGGCCTCAGCAGTGGCTGTTCTCTGCACTAAATCTCTGGCTAACTCTGAAAACCACATGTGCTTTTCCTTATAACTCGAGTCAAAATAATTTCCCCCAGGCTTCCATTTCTCTCTAATGCAGAATGGGTGCCAAAGCTGGCATACAGCAGGTTTGGATGGGTCTGGCCAGCAGAACGACCTGGGAGCTGCACTCTTGAGAAAGGCAGCAGCTCCAGGTACTGAGTTCCCAGCTTGGTGAGACTTGCCATTCCTTACTTTGCACAATATATCACAGACCAGTGATCACTGTACCTTGCTTAGGTGTTAGCGTCTCCTACCACTTCTGATACAAGGAGGAAAACTGCCACCTGGAACATCATGCTTAGCAAGCACTGACCTCAGGTGTAGCAAGAGCACACTCACAGATTGCTGCCTTACTGCACCACTTTGAATCAGCATTGTTTGTAAGCTACATATATTTTAAATAAAATAGTAATTGTAATTATACTGTATATTTTTTATAGGATCTTTTTACCAAGTTTCTCAGAGCAGCTTATGAATATCACTTGTAAATGAGCCCCATAATGTTTTACGAAGTAGGTGATTATTATAATTACAGTTATGATGATGATGTAGGTAAATTATGGCACAGAAAGAGTAAGTAACCTGAGGAAGATCAAATAGCAAGTGCTGAAATGTGAAGCAGATCCCAGAAAAAATCCTGACTCACATTTTCAATACAAATATATAATGAAGTTAAAGTCCATAAAAGCTAGATTAGTACTTTCCAAGCATGTAGTTGCCTTGTATTTGCTTACTTTTAAGTCTCATATCAAATGCTATCTACACTTGTTCAGACTTATACAAACATTTTTTCCCTATGTATGCATGCATGCGTGTAAAAATGACAAAAAAAGAGAAGGCTGGAGTGTGTCTGGAGAAGACACAAATAGTAACTAAAGGAACTTTAAACCACTTCACAATACGAAAAAATACTAATTATAATTACAGTACTTTGGTACATTCAAACGCCATATAAACAAAAAGGATCCTAAACATAGCACCAAGATGCCATAATCCTGAATATCAGAAGTTTGGGGAAGTTTGGACCAGGATTGGTGCTGATCACCCATTGTCTGTCTTTGAAATACACTAAACCTCATCCCCAGACCTGAAGTTTGCACTTCAGGCCCATACTGCTGACACAAAGGTCATACAGTTGTTTCTTTTCTTTACCTCTTTATCTCCATAGTCCCTATAATTCCCATTTTAGGAGCCTGTTGACTTTTTTGTATGTCTGCTACTCTTTTTAACCAGCTGCTCCCTCAGTTCCTCTGTAATTAATCAATGTCTTTCACACACCTCTGCCGATTCAGGCTAAGGCTCTTGCTGCAACAGACAGGAGCAAAGAAGTTTCCATTTCAGTGTCTTACTCAACATCCGTTGCATGTATAAAGGAGCAGCAATCAGTGAAGTAGGACCCCTCCGTTTCAGCTGACCACCATGTCTTCCCTGGGCTCCTCTCCACTAATTCTCAATGGTCCCTGGAAGAGTCAGCTTTCTTCCAAACTGCCCCAGCTTGAGCCTGATGGATGGAGAACACCACCTCTCCTCAGCCAAACCAGGATCTGTGACCGGACCTGGGACCTGAGAGATGGTGCTTCAGGTGTACAAATGGGTGGGCAGAAACACTCAGGACTCTCTGTGACATCTTTTCTGTTCCCACTTAAATTCACATAGAAGGTTCTGTGATCTGGACTCTAGTTGTTTCAGGTAGCACGGAGGTGGGTGAACAAAGTAGAAGGGCACAGCGTGATCATGATGAAGTGGAGAAAGGGATAGGGTAAAAAGCAGACTGAAGAGAAAACAGAGAATGGTAAAGCAGCAACAGCAACAATTCTGAAGTTTTGAATTTTCTTCAAAGCATCTCTACATTTTCTAATGAGGAGCTAGACTTCTCACATGATTTTAAATCCTTCATGATGGTGTTAGAGACATTCAGTGGCACTCAGGCCACAGTACTCTCAAACACATCCTGGAGCTCACGGTGGCACACTGAAAGCACGACCAGGCTAACAGCAACAAAGGGCTACGGACATCTGGAAGAGGTGGAAGAGAAAGAAAGAGGGACACTGCCATGGCAGAGGGAAACCAAATCCACCTTGAGCCTAGAGGCAGGCAATGACTTCCCAAAGCACCCAAAGAAGTCAGCTCACAAGGTCAGCTCACAACTACCAGTCATCCAGCAGGACGCTGGATGTGTCAAAACAATCTAAACAAGATGACAGGGTTTAAGACTGCTGGATACTAAGGGAATGCTTATATTAGATTATTTGATTTTCTTTAATTTAATATAGCGAGATGAGATCAGAGGCACTGTCTTTGACACCACCATTTTAGGTAACAAGAGAGATGGGAATGTCAAAGACACCAGTTCCTAGTGTCAGACAATGACCTGACCTAGTATTTAATTTAAAGTTAGCAGGCTTCAACTGAATATGATTATCTGGACATTTACACTTTATTAAAAAAAAAATAAAATAAATTCAATTAAAAGCATTCATTTGAAGTAATTTCACAAATTTTCAAATATCTTTCAAAATCTACAGATTCCTTGTTTTAAACTACTCTAGTTTTTTTTTTCCAGTCCAATGTTCTTCCAGTGTATTAGAAAGGGAAATGTATTTAGGGAGCATGTTACAACAAGATTTTGCAATTATAAATGATAAAAGGAACAACATGACGAAGAGATAACAGATATCTTTTATGAAAAGAACAAATTACTAGTGTGAAAAACTTAAAGCACTTGGTCTAGAACCAGGGCATGTATTTAGAAGAGTACTAAAGAACTCTTCTTTGAAAAGTATGTAAATGTGGATCCTAGAAAGACAGCAAAGTCTTACTATGTTGTGAAGAAACAAGCAAAATTAAAGATGAAGGATTAAGTCAAGAACTAAACAGCACTGACCATTACCTACACAGCCTGGACTGCAGACTGGACTGAAGAGAGTGAAATAAGAATCCTTTGGAACCAAATGGAAATGCCAGAATATTGGTGGAAAAGAAGATCCAGAGGCATTTTATAGCTCGTATTTTTTACTATTCAGATTCAGCTCAGGCTTAATTTGTGGTTAAACTGATATTCTCTTGACTTGGTTTAAGCTTGCCCACATGTGAAAGAGTTGCAGCAGACTGCATCAATTTCTAGATGAAATTAAAAAAGAACAATTTTCATAGAGAGGTAAAATCATTGATGGGGGTTGGATCACATTAGTGGGAGAAGCATATATAAGCTGCCACTGGAGCTGCATGAACAGTACTTGCTCTTTAGGGAAGATGCCTCCAGGATTGTCTCTGGGAAGTCCTTCAGGCTTGTGGATATTCAGATATTTAGTTTATTTACTTTCAGGTACAGAGTTCACTTTAAGGCTACAGGATTTGACAGGAGCATCTGAACAGTAATAAAGGAAGCAAAAGTGGGGAATGGAAGAAATGCAGAGTCTAAATACTGGTTCAGTGTACAAGAAATCAGATGTCAGGACAAGAAAGTGCAGCAGTAACTGCCAACAGATACAAATACTGCCTGTTAAAAATATTAAATCGAGAACTTAACACTGTTTTATGAGTTGGAGACTAAGCATGATGAGTAAGCCTGAGCTACCATGTACATTCCCCTCCAAATCATTGCCTCAGAAGTAAAATCTGTAATGTACCCTGAAATCTTTAAGCATACAAGTGCAATGCAATGCCAGCTGGCTCTCTTTCCTAAGTTCTTTAACTGCAGTACACCTTTCCAACTTTTGTTATTAATTCCAAAATTTTTGAAAACTTTTTTTGTCTTACAATATATTTGGATGCTGCTTCTCCTGTGTTTTTCCCTTCCTGTTCCTCTAACATCCCTCGTCTGTGCTGATCTTGTGTTCATTCTCTTCTCCCCTCCCAGTTTTGCCTATTTTTGGCACTTTTTTCCCCAAAGCCTCTTCACATTGTGCTTGTCTTACCCCCTGTCCTCTCCATTGTTCCCTCCCTCCACTGCCTACTCACCACCTCCAGATCCTAGCCACATCCTCACAAAGACACCATCTCAAATAAAGGATGGAGATGTGCCAGAGAGTAAAGAAAACACATTACCCAAATCCCAGAAGAGTAGACGGGTGTCCTACTGCATGGGGACACTACCTAGATAAGATGTCAATTCCTTTGTCCCGTCACTGCTGGGAGAAGGGAGGATATTTGGATTCCTATCTCGATACTGTCCCTGGACCCATCTCAAGGCATCCGCTTATCAGCCTGAAGCTAGTAGGACATCTAATAAATTCGAAGCTGCCATCCCAAACCCTCTGGCAGTTGGCAGGAAGAAGTATTTTCTGTCTCACATGCCAAATAACCTATGAAAAAGACTAGATTTCATAGCAAAGGATGCTGCTTATCCAGGAAAGTTTCAACTTGCCATAGGCATTTGAGTTTTTCAAACCATGATTAAATAAAGCCTTTTAACAGAGAATGTAGCACCAGCACCAAAGCATGGAACTCTTAATGAGCATATAGAAACACTGAAAGGGATCACATTTTCATCTACAATAGTAAGCAAGAAGTTAGTCTTTAGAAACTCCAAAATCCCAAAGCCAAAATGTCACTTTTTTCTGGAATAAGTGAATTGAGAGAGGAAAATGATTTGGTACATTCCCTTTTTGTAAATTAAAACGTAGCAATCAATGCTGAAGAAGAGATTAATGAAGCATAATGGACAAGAGAGCTTGGAAGACAAAAGATATTACTATAAGCTTGTCTTGGGTATTGTACAGGGAATACAGGACTATACACAGAAAAAAACCCTACTACGTGTGAATGCAGTCAGGGGCAATATTCACAATCCATTTGTAATAAGGAGACTGTCTATTAAATCCTAATTTTTGGTGGAAATAAAAAATGGAAAAAGACTAAACCCAGAAATAATTATAATTTATTTGGTTTATAAAGTGTTGGTGCCATTTCACGGAACTACTCTATTTTAGAAGAATCAATTTCTTGAGTGGAGATCTGGTGTGGCACCTGACATTACCAGCAGTGTGGCGAAAGTATGTAGAAGATGTGCCATAAGGAAAGCTTTTTGAGAATGAGTAAGTAGAAAGAAGTGCTATAAAATGCACACTGACGTGAAAAGAGCAAAGAGGAATAAAAGGAGAAAGGGAATAAAAACTGGAAGTCCAAGAGAAGTTCAAATAGCTTGGCCAAACTACTGTATGAACAAATTAAAATCAAGGTAGGAAATATAAACCAAGGAGATAACTCAAAGCACGTGCAAAAGTAGAAAGCAGTGCAATTGTTATACTGGTTAAAACCCAACAGGTATAGTGGTGATAACTTTATAAACAAGTTGTCATCAGTACTGATACTGTCTCCTCCTTTAATAACACTGAAAAGCTCTGAGTCCATGCGCAGTATTTATGTATATAGACTTTTTTTTTTTTTTATATATGCACAGTGCACAGTTACCTCTGAGACTGTTTATGAACTGAATGAAGAGCAGGAAGAGCAACGGCAAAATTCAGAGGAAAATATGAACAAGGAAGGCCACATCCCAGAAAGCAGCATACTGGGATATTTAGCAACACCACCTGTGAGTCACTGCCACAAAACAGAGTAACTACTATCCAGCTGAGCACTCAGGATATACCCAGAAATTGTACCTTCCTTGGAGGGGAGAGATGGCAGGAACAGCTATGTACAGGTACGATAAAACAGTGAGGAGGAAGTAATTAAATAACATAGGATGGGGAGTCATAAGTTGTGAAGAGGGATGAAGAACACCATAGTCTAATTAATATACAAGCACTGTGTCATTTTGCTCAGCCTGTCTTACTCCCTCCCCATCAAGGATGTAACTTCCCTATTTATCATGAAAGAGAATTAGGTTGGCAAGCTTGGTTTACTGGGCAAAGAGAAGAAAACTGAAGACTAGACCCAAAGGGAGATGTATAACTCACTGCTTTTCTCTTTGGGTGTTAAATGGAACAGAAGTGTAGGGTTTAGAGTGTGGTAAGACTGTATTTAAATACATATGCATATAAAAAACATGTAATAGAGAAGAAAACAATACTGTTGTTGAATCTACATGCATCGTGAACTTAAAGCTGGATTTTCCTGACACTTTGGTTTACAATTACATGTTAGTATGAGAAACACAATTTCCCCTTAGAATGGGTAGAAGATACTAAAAGAGCAAGAAGCCTGTACTGAAACGTGTGCTCAGCACCCATTTGAGTTTGAGTGACACTACATTACTTCGACTCGTAGCACTGGCAGGTATATGAATTTTAATAACATTTCAAAGTCAGTTTAATAACATTATAGCAATATTACAACTCAAAACCTGTAAAGGCAAGTGGTATGTCAAAAGACTGCAATTTAAAATCAAAAGGTTGTTGCCCCCACCTCCCATGGGCCGCCTTTAAAATTCTCTTCCCAAGCAGTCTTCTGAACACATTTAATATAAAATAAAGTTTCTTAAGTATTTCTAATGTTGTTTTCCCCCCAAATTATGTCAATGGTCCTATATAAATATATATATTGAAGAGATTTTAACCAACAATCATAAAATTCTAAATAATTGTGGGTAATGACAAATCTATAAATAATGGGCCAACATGAGCTACTTGTTCACATAACATCTTTTTCTTTCAATCACATGTATGCTTTTCTTTTAATTGTTGGAAATTAAGTGACACAAGCCTGATTTAGGAAACATACCTATGGCCAGGTCTTTTCATACATGCACCTGATAAACAACAACATTTTGAAGTGTGAATAAAAGTGATACCCCAAAAGGTCTCTGGTTTCTAGGTTGCCACAGGAATAAGATACAAGGTTCCTCAGCTCACCTCCAGATGCCTTTGACCTTTCTTTCAACTTTTCTGCAGCCATTTCACCGTAGCTAGGAAGTTCTGACATCTTCACTCCAGATCGAGCTTCTGCTATTAGCTGACGAGCTCGCTCTCTCAGCTGCCGACGCCGCTCTTCATCTTGCTGCTAAGATATATTGAACAGTTGCCAACTCAGTAATTGACAGAAATGCAATTTCATTCTCAATCTGATCATCATGATAGTAACTGGTTTACAGCATGGTGCTTGGCCCACATTATAAATAGGATGCTCGATATCAGTTGGGTGTCACACCACAATTTTTAAAGACATCTGTGAATCAGATTTTTTTAAAGCATTCCCCAAATTATTAATGCATTAGAAACCTAATTATTTGAAATTTAAAGCATTTATAAACTATGTTCTATAAAAACACCTTGATGAAAATTCTCAGACACTTTTGTCTCAAAGTAATAACTACAAAAATTTTACCATGGCTATAAAAATGGTTTTACTAAATTGAATTACTTGTTTGAGTAATATTCTCTCACAGAACTGAAATGAGAAGCCAGATGTTGCTCTCAGTTACTCCAGTCACCAAGCTGGCTTCAAGTGTAAAGTGACATCAAATCTGAGGCATGAAAAGGAATCTAATCCTTCAACTTCAATGGATACTTTTTTTTTTAAAATAAACTAATGAAAATTAATGAAAGAACAATAGATGCCAGAGCAGAAAATACTTTGCATTGCTTTAAAACATCCTACTAGTGGGGCTTTGGTCAGTAATTAAAGAGATTATATTGGAACCATCCCAGATAGTGCTCTCCCACTAAAGCTTGTAACTATCTTAGAAGCATGATAATATTTCAGTTACATAAATGAGCGAAGCTCTACCGCATGAAATTTTGGAAAAGCCTAACTCACCATACTAAAAAAATATTAATAAAAAGATGTGTTTAAACATAGCTCTAAGAAAGCATTAAACCATAAGGGAAACAATTTCCATTTTCACCTTAAAAATATGATTTTTTTTCAAAGTTAGGACTGTTTTTCCCCTCCCCTCAATATTAGAAATGCTCATAAGCGCAACAGTGTTTGGCTTTAAGTCAAATCTGCCAATGTTTGTGTTATTGACATAATGAACAGGATAAAACCCAGGTATAGGCAGTTGACCTGAACTAAGTGGAATATAACAAACTGCCTAATTTTGGAGAGCCATCCTGGCAGCCTTCCCACCAACCCAGAAACTGAGCATCCCACACCTGCAGATGCTGGTGAGAGCTGTTGCTAAGTGCTATTTAGTTTAAGCAATCATTAATAAAACAAGCGCAAAATACTAATTAGGTACATTTTACCCATTTCCATGTAAATTGTTTGTTTGTAGCTATTTACTCAGCATTGTTCTTGGCACAATAGAAAAAATGCAAATGACTGAATCAGAATGCAGCCCTAATGGGACTTTCTGTTTATAACCATTAGCCCAGAGGTGTGCTGTAATTCAATCCTCCAGCAGCAAGATTTAGCCTCATTAACAGCTTGCACGGGCAGGTTACAACTCATAAAACCCTACAGTAAACAAAGTATATGGACACAGCACAATATCTTGTCTCTGAGTGACAGAACCCTGATTCCCTATCAGATTGCCTTGATTTACTTTTCTCCTAATGTCCTTCCCCTGGAAAGACAATTCTGCCTGGGCCCTGCAAGGCAGCGGGATGGCACATTGGCTTTGTTTGCTTTCTCACCCTTTAACTTCCCAGAAGGCACAGAGCAACAGTTCTATCAAAAACTTATTTGGTGAAGTACACGTTAGAAAGACAACTAGAAAGCTCCCCCCCGCCTCTATGCACTATAATAGATCAATTTAATTTAATTTAATTTCTAGCCAGCCAACTGACATAGCAACCGATTTTATTTCGACCCGCGGTATTCAGTAACATTAATTACATTGAATTTTACATGAAATAAAACTGCTCAAATCTCTACTATTTGTAATTCCTAGGTTACAGGAACTTGTGAGTTTGATTTAAATTACTTTTAAGAAGAAATGTGCAAAACTTATAATTAAGATTCCCATGTGGTTTAACGTCAAACAATTTAATCTACCGTAGCCCAAGTAGTTTAAAATAAGGCCAGTTAGGTGTTTGTGACAAATGTGCCCTAAACTGAGCAAGCTGATTCCCCCCCCCCCCCCTTTTCTCCCCTCCTCTTGAAAGAGAATTTGTATCCTGTTTTATTAGCATAGTCATTAACATCCCGGGGATCTCCAAGCAAACAGATTATTGTGGCTTGTGTTTGTGCTGATTAAGCCAATCATCACCAGCGGATAAGAGAAAAACCAGCTAGTTCTTCCTTAAATTCAATTCAGGTATCTGAACCCTCGGTTACCAAGCTTGGCAGAGGAAACACTGGTAGAAGGAGCAATGAAACTGAGCGTAGAAAAAGTAGGCAGATTAAGTTTTGAGGTACAGAACAATTATTAAACAGCAAATCCCCTAGATCTTGGAAAGGAAAGCACTTGGGAGAGGTATAGAGGCACAAACATAGATATTAAAAAAGAGACACAAAGAGAAGATCTGCACCAAGAAAGGACCATGCAAACACAATACAGTGATTTTTTTCCTGTACAGTTGAAGAGAAAACTCAGTAAAATCTTTTACCCTCTGACATGAACCTGACATGCCAGAGACACTAAAGTTTGCTCTGTTATTTTCCCCCAATTACTTTGCAATGGTGTAAAAATCTGCCACGCGGATGCACAGCAAGGAAAACTTCACCATTTAAGGACAAACTCTTCAAGAATAAGTAATGTAATTCCTTGTTTCCCTCCTATAAAAATGTATTGGTATGCAATTTTTATATTTCACAGTTCGCTGACATCTCGGCAAGCTTTCTTCCACTGCTTCAATGGTGCTACTTTTAATTTTATCCTCCTTAGTCCTAGTAATTAAAGTGATCAGCAGTGGCATCCCAACGGCTTTGACACAGCTACAACCCCCTAGCAGACTCCGGCTTTTAAGGGGAAGGGGAAGAAAAAAAGGATGGGAGTTTCATTTCACTGGAACAAGAAAATCACGCTTTTCCAATCCTCAACTTTATCCAATTGTTCTTTCAGCAGCCTTTGGATCTTAAGAAACAAATAAAAATGGCTGCCATTAGGGGGTCCTTTTTGTACTCGCCGCAGATGGCAATGACTGACATTACTTTGGCCAAAAATGATGCCGTGGATTTGGGAGGGTAAATTCAAATGTGAAACACTGCCGGGGCAGTTTCCGAGATCATCACCTGGCCAGCGATGTCGCTCGGCAGTGCCAGAAGCTGAGAGCCAGCCAACTCAGTAAAATATTGAGAGCAGTGGAGTCTTGCAGGGGAAAAAAACCAACTACCCACACCCATAAAACCCATCTCCTTAAATCACTAAAAATTCTGCAATCTTCTCGCATTTAAAAAAACCCAAACACCTCTATCAGGGTTTTTCAGTTGTCCTTTGGCAGAAATTTGGGAGGATCCAAACTGAGTTTACACACCAGAAGTCTGATAACGTATTATCCTCTCCCCATAAAAAAAAAAAAAAAAAAAAATCCTGTGAGCTGCATTTATTTGATGTTTAAAAAGAAAATTCTTTACTGTGTCCATAGACTGGAGAAAAAAAAAAGTGGTAAATTAGTGACACTCCACAGCAACAAAATTAAACCAGAATTGTACCTATAAGGGGGAGCGATTCCTGTAGCTGTAGGTTTCAAAATTGTCTGTGGTCTGCCCTGAGTGCGCAGTACATCTGAGAGAAAGAACTTGACTGCCACCTCTTTCATCATTAGACAGGAAGAACGGCTCTGTTATTAGCCATTCAGAAAGAAAAAGACTTCTGTGCTTGTCCAGAGGCAAGGATTACCAAAATGTACCTATTCAGTTAGTAGAGAAGACAGAATAAAAAAAAAATAAAAAATAAAAAAAATTACATGAGCTTTAAAGGTTTGGGCAGGCTGGGTTTTACTGTGACCTTGATTGGCTCTTGTTTGAGTAAATAGGATTTGGGATGAAACATTAAAACTGTTTAGCAGATCTTTTCAAACCATTTCAAACTTTTCTTATGTTGGTTTATAATATAACCAGACATGCTTGTAAATGGCCACACCTGCTCATTTCTCTGGGGATGGCCTGATCTCTGCCTTTTCTAACAAAGAAAGGATGAGAGAAAAAAAATCAGCTTTTCTTGTTGCAAAACAGAGTGGAAAGTCAAAATCTTTCTCGAGTTTGTCCCATCTGGTCAGATTAAATCTTTGATCACCCTGGGGACCACATTTATGTTTGGTCTCTACTACCGTTTCAGAACAGCTCAAAATACACAGGTAGTGAGCAAAACATGAACTGCTAAGCAGAAAACACTCGACATAAACGAAAGTGCATTGGCTTTGGATTTCTGCAGCTAGTCAGATTGTAGAAAGTGGTCAGCAAAGAAACACATAAACATCTTAGATATTTTCTGCCTTCTGCCTGGTGTCTACATCAGCTACCTTACTACCAATAAACTGTATGTAACTTGAAAATATTTTTTCATGAATGTCTATCACAAAAAGCATCAAATCACTTGTCATAAAGAAGCAGCTATTGGCTTACGATCTATGGCACTGATGGACTAATGAGACAAGACAGAATGAAAACAGAAGTAGCCCAAAGTCTAAACCTGGAAGAATCACAAGCAATGTCTTAACAAAGCTGTCCCCTTTAAGAAAAAAAAGCCCCCAAAATTCACAATAAAATGGGGTTGTGGGGCTGTAAAATGGAAAACATCTCCTTAAACCAAGAAAATATTTTTAAAGAAATATTAGCCAGCAATTTTTTATTTTTCTTTCTTTTTTTAATATAATCTATGTTGTTCTGGAAAACCTACAATTCACTTGGTACAGTACTTCTGGTGTGAAGAATTCTGGCTGTAGAAAAACAATCCATTGATAATTTAATTCCTCATGTCATTGTGAAATGGAGAAACTCTTAGTTTACTGAATGAAAAAATATATATATTTGAAAAAAAGAATGGCTGACTAAGTAAGTATCACCTTGTGCTACATCCAAGGCCTCTTGCTGGTTGTCTGGCTGCTCTTTTGTAGGCAAAAAGGAGCTGAACGCTCTCTGGCTCCTTAGATCTGGCCCAACAAATGCACTGCCAGTCATGCACATGGATCCAGCTTAAAACCCAGTGTGAGCCTAAAAGAAGCTAGTCAAACTGGCACCTACTCATGCAGAAGGAGATAGATTTGTCATGACAGGCTGATTATTCAATGTAAAGAAACAGTTTAGCTTTTCTAATCTGGTACAAATACATCTTTCTCGGAGAAAAAAGTAAAAGGTCTAACAGTTCAAGTATTTAAAGTAAAGAAACCAACACAAAAATTGTAACGTCAAAGTGAACCACAGGTATTTGTGCAAGAGCATTCTGCAAAACAGCCCTGCAGTTCTATTCAGATAAATAAGATTTAACCCGTTTAACCCTTTAGGAGCTGCACATCTACGTGACGATCAAGGCGAGCATTTCTATTTCACACTGCACTTGGCTCTACAGCAAGTTCTAAGGACAGGCTGAAATATCTAATTCCAAATACGCTTTCTGTTTTCTCCTCTTCTCGCTCGCCTGCACCAATACTAAGAGCGAGGCGCTCTGCCAGCGAACAATGTGAGGGCAGCCTTGCCTACTGACGGGGCTCCCAAGAAAGATCATTGAGAAAGTCGATCTAAACCAAAAGCAGTGACAAAGCCCTCTGCTAACTTCTTCCCTGGAATTTTCTCTGCTTAGGCAAGTTTGTGCTCTCCCTCATCTGGGAAGTATAATTAAGGACAACAATTACCTAAGGCGTCAGGATCCAGAAGCTTGTTACGCCTGTCACCATGATTGTCAATGCTATTGGCATTACCCACAAACAAGGTCTCAAGCATGCAGCCTGAGAAATATTCTAAAATAGTGCCACCATCCAGACAGGGCATAATGTCCCATCTCAGACTGATAAGTCTAAAGATGGTATTTTCTGTGCCTTTCCACAGCTGAGTTACAGACAGAAGTTAAAAAAGATGCTTACTCATTGTAGGAGTCAACATTCATCGAGCTCCACTTAAGGGATTTTCTCTTGTGTAAACTTGACTTTATAATAAAAAAAAAAAAAAAAAGTGGCATTATGAAACAAAGACTTTTGGCAAGTATATGGGATGCATAAGCTGGAGAGCAGCATCTTTCAGTCTGCTATCCTGGGAAGCTTCTTTCTCGGGCAGGCAACCCCGCGCTGAGGGAGGAGGACATGCCCTCCTGAGGAATGCTCCCGGTTCACTCCCAGCTGAACAAAGCAGAGCGGGCTGCAGGGTGCCTCTGAAAGTTGTTTCCACCCCCCCCTTCTCTTAATTTTCATGGGAGGGTGGCGGGATCCCAGTCTGCTCGTGTGTGATGAGAATGGAAAGAACAAGTGCAAACCCTACGCCTCCCTGGATCCTATTTTGCTGGGTTTTTTTGAAAATGTCCTGCAAACTGCTGGCAGCTTTTTTTAATGGAAAATACCAATCGCCTAGGATCTATACCTAGCCTTTTGCCAATAATGAGAAAACTTCACCTTCTGTCCCCAGCAATTCTTAGGAAATCTTTTGCTGTTATTCCTACAAATCCAATTACAGATTGTTGAGTAGCTAGTGGAGTAAGCTTATTGAGGAGTGTCACATCACTAAGTCGTGCGTATGTGTTTCAGTTTGTAATGTGGTCTGAGCCGCTGTAGAGGTGTCAACTTAAAATGCAAGTAAGTAGCAGAACAGGGCTAATCCCAGCCACTACTCCCCTGCAGCCAAATTGTAGCGCAATGAATGACAGTGGAAATGCAAAGATGCCACTGTGCTTATCACACACAGCCAGATGGTGGACCTGGATCAATGCACACATGCCACGATCAATGCATTTGATAAAGAATTAAGAAGAAAACTGTACATGTTATCAAAGAACTTGTACATGGCATAATTATGATTCTGCATGTGCTTACTGATGATATTGGAGACTCAGAGGCAGGTGATAATGAAACTGATAGGAAGAAATAGCTTAAAGGCTACAGCATATGGCCTCAGCACTAAGAAATCTTGTCAAATAGTTCAGAAAGCTTTTTAAACTGTTATTACAGGCTGCTCATAGTGCAAGCTGGTGGCAACGTTTTAATTTTTTTTTTTAAAATCTGAAATGTCAAAAAGTTACAAAAGCTATACTTTTCAGAATGGTTCAGAAAATAATTAAGACACTATTGTGTTTTAAGCACGGCAAAAAAACCTACAGGTAGAGCGAGTGTTCACAATTTTGGGGGGTTGTGGTGGATGGGCATTTTTTAATATATATAATTCCTTGTTCCCTGAATAAATGTATTTAGACTTTAAGGGGGCTAGTGGCAGTTTAAGGAATGTGTCTGGGTAGCAATTTGCATTTGGCACACCAATTGCTACAGATACAGTTTTGATATTATTTCTCATCAAATGTAGAGTATTTCCCTGTTACTGTTTGTGCTCTGTCGGCTGCATTACAGCCACCTTGGATGTGTAAGAAGGTAATTAAAAATTTCTGGAAAATAAAGTCGAAAGTAATTAAAAAAAGCATATATATTTATAATGTAGAAAAGGTACCTAAAATACAAATTCTCATGCTCCAGTTGATAGATGAGCTGTCTAATCAACGCCTGGACGTAACTTAAGTGCTCTCATTAGTGTGAAGACCTTCAGGCTAAATAAGACTAAATCCCTTAAAAATTGCTTCTGCAATAGAAAAATCCCCCTTACCATTTTCCTCTGCCTAAATCATATCAATTAAAAAGAGAGGGAGGGAGGGAGGGAGAGAGAGGCATTTTCACATGATTTTGTTTTAACTGACACTCAAAAAACTATCTTCTGAATCCAATTTAAAATGTTTCAGCAAAAAAGTTCATTAGCAATCAAAGAAACAAAAAAATCACTGAGTTTAGTTTCTCTTTCACTTTAAACTTGGATCTTTAATCAGCGCTAAGGCGTATAATGCCCATTGAATCCTTTACCTTAACTTTTTTTTTCAACCCCAAATATTTAATCAACATTGCAGTTTTACATTAAATTGTAAAATTTATCAAAACGACCCTCCAGGAGAGTGAAGTGTGTATTTTATTTGCAGTGGGATGAGGAGCCCCCCACCCCCCCAACCCCTGAATTTCAATTTGTCCGGACAAACCATTGGGTATTAAATTCTAAAGGCACGCAGAGTGCATAAAGAACTGATGGCTTGATTAGCTCTTGTGGTGCAATTGAAGGAGCTGTCTCTCTCCCCGCTTCTCCATTTTGAGAAACACTTTGATCTCCGTTCAAGTCAATTCATGAACATCAACTGACAAGACTGCATGAAACACCCCAATGGTTAGGCCCAAACTCGTAGCAAACTATTTGGTTTCATTAAGGCTTCAGGAGAAGTGACCAGTGACAGTCCTTTCATTCAGAAGCCAACAGGCAAGTGACTATTTAAACTTTAATGTGCACAATGTACTGCTGAAGGCTGCTACACCTATAGTCAGTCACTCAAGTATGAATGCCTTTACCTACTATTTTGTGACATGTGAACTACTAAGTGCAGCTGCAGTCTCATTAATGCATTCGCCCAGATTTGTTTGCAGGACTAAAGAGATGATTTGCAGTATTTCTGGTGGGAGAAACGACTGTATCTTCAAAGGAAGGTAGAACAGCAGGTGCTATATAAAAGCCAGCGATTAAAAAAAGATTGCGTTTTTAAATGCAGTAATTTATTAAACATTTGCACGAACGTAGTAGAAATATCCATTCTGGCTGAAAACATAAAAGATCTTGAATCACATCACCTGCAAAATGCAGGGTATTTGGTGTGGTTTTGAGCTTTGCTACAGTAAACTATTTACACGTCACTTTTCCCCTTTTTTAGTTGCCCTCTCCAAAGAGTCCCACTTCAAAGAGTTCATTTTTGCACCAGTTCCTGTCAATGCAAGTCAGAAACACTAAAGTGGAAAGTGGCTGCAGTGCCGTGGCACAAAGAGTCTCTGCGGCTGAAATCAAACAAAGCCCAATTAAACTAATCATAACGTCCCAGTGAACACAAGGAAGCTCACCTGGTATTTCTGGACTTCTTGTGTGAATTCCCAACTCTACTCGGTACTTGGTACTATAATTACCCTGACCAAAATACTGTGAAATTACTGCTCTGATCTACTAATGGCTGCAAAAAATCAAGCCGTTGTGGTTTCATGCCAAGGGGCCGTAGCAAGGTGGCGCAATGCTTTCTGACAGAGACGACAACTTCTAAAAACTCAAAAGGGAAAATTAACGGGATGTGGTTTATGTTGCCAAGGACTGTTCATTAATTACCAATTTAATCACTGCTGGAGGCATGACATTACAAAAATCTGGCTGAAAGTTCTAATAGATTATGAAGACCACCTAAGAAGAGTGACCAAGAAATGTACAAAACAATTAATACTGTTTCACTGCTATCAAAGACACTCAGATTATTTTACATCAAGTGAAGCAAAAGAATTAGTAGCTTCACAGTGCCACCACTAGGAACTGTAAATACAATGGCACACAATTAGTAATGCACATGTGACTTTTCGTTCAAGGCATATATCCTTGGGAAAGCCAGAACATGATAAGGAGAACAAAAGAAACATTTTAAAATGAAATGAATAAAGATTTTAACTCTACCCTTGTGCATGCTGAGCAATAACAGAATAGGCAATGCAAAATACAGCTCTAAGTAATGGCGCTGTCATCCTGGGATTCACAACAGCGTGTACTGAACATCCACACAGAAAACGTCCACAGTTATTAGCAGCAATAGAAAAAGAGCATTCCAGATGCTAAGAAACCTGGGTCTTGCTTTGTACACAAAGGGATAGCTCTGAAACACTAGGACACTTTTTTGCTAATATTTATAAATGGATAGAAGATGCTAAAGTTTTTGAACTAATGATCAGATGATCCTAAAATTCAGTTAATAAATTGACAGCCTATTTTCTGTGAGCGTACAAGTTAATGTTATGGCTGCAGACGACGCAGCACCTTGAATTTACATCCACATAATAAATAACTGCATATTTATATATTTAGGCTGGATGCTTAAATGGTGTAAATAGATACAGATTACTGAAGTAACAGCAATAAAATTCAGCCAAGAATCCCAAGCATTTGTATCTAAAACTCAAACTGCATAACATTTGTCTTGCATTATCAAAGGTTACACTTTATTCATGAAATCGCTCCTGGTATAAAACTGACAGCGCATACTAATTCTTCTTAGAAATGAGTTTACTTGCACTAATTGATTTATTTTCCCAGCTACGTCAGGGAGTTGTCTATAGCAGTATTTTTGTACAGTGGAATATCACAACTTCATAGTAAGAAAGTGCTTAAACAGATCAAATATGAAGTCAAAAGATGTAGAACCTTCTTGGAAAGTTACAGATTTATTTTTATTTTTCATGTATTGAGTAATGTTAAATAAAACAACTTGTTTGTTCTTGCCATCAAGGAAATGAGACCAGGCTATCTCAACCTTAGCTTGTCATTATAAAGAAGTAAATATCAGTTCAGTTGTGGTTTTGAAGTGTTCAGTCAGCAGGTCTAACCATCATTTAAAGAAAAGTATATTGTTAAAACAGGTATAAAACTTGGAATGCTCATGAAATGTAAATACTATACAGCATAGTCTTATCAGCTTAAACCATATTTAGCCACTTTATAGTGGCATACAGACAAGACATATAAATGAACAACAGGGAATAAGTTACCAAAGCTCAGGGATTACCAAAATAATGTTCAATCTTTTTACCAATTAGATGGTAACTGCTTCTTTGTAATCTCAGAAGATCTAGTGATCATATCTAAATCTGGTTGCAATTATCAGCATGACAGACTAGTCTTTTTCAATCAATATTTCCCAATTAATATTAAAAGACCAAGGTTGCCATCTGTAAAGTCCTACACCTAAAAAAATTAATGTTAGATGTTTAATTAATAAAGATCAGATTTTCCCTCTTTGTTTTTTAAAGAAAAACAAGATAGGAGTAACTTGGAAGTGTTTCCTTAATTGAATTAACATTACCACCTGAATCACAGACATTTATTTTCCAACTGAGGAGACTACAAAAAAAATAAATCCACTGATGAGCTAGGTGCCTTTCCTAACGCAACAGAAGGAGGGATTCTGGTTTCACATAGGAATAAAAATTACTGAATAAAGCTATCTTGTAATCATTTTCAAGAACCTGCTAAAGTATTTGCAGGAAAGAATACCTGCAATGCTAACTTGAATTTAAGGCATCTTTCAATCAAATTATAATATTCTATTTTTGTTGTCTACTGTGAATTTGCTTTCTGTACCACTTCTGTTCATGTCGGCTAGAGTTTACTTTTTGCTCACATATTACAGTGGGACACTTTGGAGCTTCTTAGTGCAGAGGGGCAGCAGATTATTGCAGGACATGATCAATAAATGGGACCATTTATTAAAGCTTTTTTCTGAGTGTTTAAAATAATGATTTATTTTTATTTTATTGCAGCTGGTGTATCCCGTATCTGTGCAAATGTATGCAATCAAAATTATAGTAAGAGCATAGAAACTCATCTCCTTTCAGATTTTGTCACTTTCTGAAGCCTTTCTAAAAAGACGTCCATTTCCACTGGTCCACTGTGGATGCAAAAAAAGTCACCATTTTGTACTCAAATATTTATGAAAATGAAAAGTAATGGGCACAACAGATTGACACCTGAAGTAGAAGGAGCTTATTAAATATGAATTAGATACAGCTGCAACAAGTCCTTTGAGCAAGGAAGTAATAAAAAGCAATATTCTGAGCAGAAAGAAACAATCTCATGGCTCAGCCCGTTCCTGCTGCCCTCTGTATACAGTGTTTGCATGTTTGGAGGTAACAGCTTTTTGGTGAAGTACTTTGTATCTGCAAATTCCACTACAAAAGCTGAATATAGTCCCCACTGCTCTTTCAAACCTATTTTTTTAATATATATTTGGGCAGCTACAGCTGTCATTCAACTTGAATAAATATGAAATAATGGTAGCAGAGATAAATAAAACCAAATCTTTCTCTGTACAGAAAGCAGGCTAGCAACATTTGCATTTAAGCACAGCAGTGGCATCAGGATTGCTCTCTGAAAACACCCCTTCAGTTTGTATTAATCTGTTTTTTAATATTTATTGTCCAAATGAAGTCCCTCACAATTTTTAGTGTCGTCATCCTCGAATGCTGCTGTGAAGAAAGAATTACTATTTTACTATTTCACAAGAGGCATAAGACAGAGCGATTCCCTCTGGGTATCACGCTATTGAACTCCTGCATCACAAAACTATGCTAGATCCTAGATATGCAAAATTTTGGGCTGAATCCGTATCCTCATATGGCCCAGTCCTGCACCTTAATTCACCAAGGAGGAATCCTTAGCTCAGGCAAAACCCAAATAACTTCAGGAACAATCCGTGGCCCATGTTAGGAAGAAAAACACATCCTTTGCCAGATGAGCACTATTTTTCATGAATTCCATGCTATACGGAATTCCCTGCTAAAGCTGTCTACCTTGCAAAAACAAGTTAAAAGAATTTGACACACGATTTAGGAGATGCCAGAAATAAAACTAGTGGGCACAATCTTAATTTTCATCCTGCTCTGTATCCCTTAGTATAGAGCCTTGCCGTGGCACTACTTTTTACTTTTACTATCCCCTAATCTTCAGCCTAGATCGGAGCTCTACCAAGTGGGGTTCAATACTTTGGTTTATTTTCACTGTTCAATATGTAGGCCAATCAATATGTAGCACCATTCTTTACTCCACAATATTCAAATCCTGCTCTGTAGGCAGAATTACTAATTTTTTCAAGGGCTTCTCTACAGTGCTCATCACTACGGTATTTAAGTGCCTCAAAAGCATTAATCACATTCCCTTCTCACAGCACCCCGTGGTGGTGTTATTACCCTGTTCTTCGGATGAGAACTGAGACGGAGAGATCTAGCTAAAAGGATCTAACACTGGGTGCTCGCTCTAGGAAGCCTATTACCTCTTTTTTTTTCAGTATACTAAGCTTTATGCAGCCCTTTATATGTATCAAGCATAGCTCCGATTGATTTCCCTGACAGACCTGGATGCTCAATACATCTGCAAATCAAACCTTTGCCTCAAACGGCGATCCAGAAAGGAAGGATACACAATTAGTGACCACTCAGAGGAAGTTTGGTTGAAAAGACTTAGCAGCACTGATCAGGAACTCAGAGGCAAAGGCAGCATTACATTTAATTCTTTCGAGCACCTTAACCGTGACCTCATCCTTTTGCTCCTTGCAATCCCTGCTTCGTTTGCCGTATACTTTCCAATTTCTGCAACCAGAAGGACGGAGGTCCTCAATCCTCTGAGCTAAATGAGACACAATTGCTTTGGGGAAAATAGTATGTGATCACATAATTAAAGACTGCATCATAATGTATATACACAAAGGAGGTTAATTAAAGTTGCCTGTGCATTTCTTAACTCCTAATTCCATTCTCTGTAATCATGCTGACTCCATAACCATAGCCATTTGAGTTTACACAGTAAATGACAGCTGCAGTAAATTTCCATTCTTTATGTGGACCAGTCATTACAGGAGAATTAAGACGAACATTTTGCCACCGGCCCTTGCAGAAATTTGCTGACAGTGGAGTTATGCTGAGATTCAAGAATTATGGATTCCACTCCATGTTCTGCAAGTGAGAGATCCCTGCTGGAAAGACCTTTTAGCCCTGTGACTCCTGAATATTTCCCACACATTATGGTCCCCTCTAGCCTGCCACTTTGCCAGTTAGGTTGCACAGACCAGCTCCAGTCTCCTCGCCTTTCCAACATCACATTCCAGCCAAGCTGCTGCTGCTAACAACCACCACTACAGGTTGATATTTTACAGCGTCTGGTGGGAGCAGATATGTCCCTTCTAGCCCTGTGATATTCATCATGAGAAAAGGCAAGTTAAATAAAAATGAGTAAGCTAATAAAAAGGCTCTCCTGGTTAAAAGCTAAGTGATTACAGCTGCTATACCAGATTGGAAATGACAGAAGCATCTTGTAAAAGAGTCACTACATGCACACCTACATCAAGAAAGCAAGCAGAAAGGCTGAGCTGTTTATAAATCTACCATAGAGAAAGGGATCCATGAGGGGATCAGTAACTGTTCACAGAGCTCTTAAGCTAATTCTTCCAGTCTCCAAAAGGCTACATCAATTTAAGGACATATCTCTGATCCTCCCAAATCATGAGCATGTTTTCAAGGAGTTTCTGATCAATGCAGTCTCTTCTTCGGCTTCAAATACCTGCCTACAGGCTTACATACCTCCATACAGGCTGGCATGCATGCATACAGCTTGCAGATTGAAGGCTTCTGAGAAGCACCAAATGAGCAGACCTAACAGTGAAAAAACAACTACCTGACTACCTCGCTGGAAGTAGGGAAGAGATGGGAGAAAAGAAAAGGGGCTAATATGATACAAGTAGAGGAAGCAAGCAGAGAATGACAGGACTAAATCAGGTGGCTTCAACAGGAATGGAAGATGATGGGGCAGAAGGCACAGAGGGGAGATGTCTAATGAAAGAAAGAGTAAAGAGAGCAGGTATTATCAAAGAAAAGTTAAAAAGGAAAAGAAGAGGAGCTGAAGTAGCCAGGGCAGACAGCTGAAATACAGTCTGAGAGAGAGGAAAGAACAAGACACAAACTAAAGAAGAGGAAGAGGATACAGCTTGGGATGCAATGAAAAATATGTGATTCAGAGGAAAATGGGATTGAGCTAACAGTTACACGAGCAAATTCAGTGCCTTAATCTTCTGCTCCCACAACTTCATCAATTTCTGAGTTAAAAAGAAAAAAAAAAGTAAAGCAACTGAGAATACTGACATGGGCCTAGCCCCAGAGCACAAACATGAGAAGATGGAAGCACACTGTAGCAAGAAAGACAACTCAAGAAAAAGGGGTAAACAGCCAAGAGAATGGATATGTCATGGCAAAACTGCCAGTACTTCATGAGAGGCCAGCTAGTGGTCAATAAAGAGACAATAGAGATTTTTTCAAAAAGGGAAAAAAAAAAAAAAAAGAAAAAAAGAGAAAAGCAACTCCAGAGTACATGATTACTGAAAAAAAATAACACAGTAGTGGTTCTACCAGAGGAAGGGTAAGGCTTAGGCTGAAGAAGGTCTAAGGTATTTGCTCTATGCTTAGACGAGAAACAGAAACGCTGTTTTTTTTTTTTCAAAAAAGACTTTTACCAAAACAAATCAGGTGAGCACATACCAAATAACCTGTATTTATGACCATGGAACAGACTTGGAAATTTCCTCCCTTTTGTTGGCCTCAAGCAGCAAATACAACCCCCCACACTGTATATTGTTCTCACTTGTTTACTAAGAAAAGAGCAGTTCATAGTTCTTGTATGACAAATGTAAAGTGGTAACAGCAAGGCTTATGAGACAAGATTTTCAAAAGTAACTAATGACTCTGCAGGCTTAGCTTAGCTGGGGTGACTGATTTTCAGAGCACACTCTGAAAGACCGGGCTGCTTAAGCTCTTTTTGTGAAGGTATCAAAAAAGGTGCAATTGCAAACTTCAAGAGTTACTTTCGAAAGTATTGGCCCTGGAATATCTCTTCAAAGTTTTCTTATTTAAAATTAGATCTTCCTATTTTAAACCATTTTCTTTTGAATCCCTCTCAATCCACCCCAAAAATGAGCCTAGTCCAATTCCCGCTACTAAATGCTGATTCTCATTATCATAACTCTCATTTGGATAACACACTACTACATGTTACCACACTGACACATACAACACTGCTTTAAGTCAAAGTTCTTATTAACCTTAATGACCAGAAAACACTGAATAGAAATAAGTCTGTACTATTTTCTAACAATCAAATAAGCAATGACCTGTAGTAAACTGGCACAACTACATCAAATGGAAACGTCTTATCTCTATGAAGATCAAATACATTAAACAGAAATACATGTATTTTATCTTATATCTATATATGCTGATGCATACATACATCCTCATTCCAAACATACACATGTATGGATATGTGCATAACATATGTATATGTTATATACAGCTTTACATAATAAATATTATTATATATCAACTTTATATAATATATGAAATGTGAATACTATACCAGCCTCCATTAAAGACACCCCCCTTTCACAATGCATGTTTCTCACTGAAATGCATCAGGAGAATGTTGAGCTTAGTAGTCAAGCACTCAAAAGTTAGAAAATGTTGAAATTACACTAGCTGTACAGCCTTGCATTGGTTCTCATTTTGTATAGTCTTTAACTGCATAACCCATACTTTTTTTTCCCTAAAGGACACTTGTCTTTTTCAGTGGCCATGACTGACAATGTTCAGTGAATGAACAACTGTTCAATATCTAACTTTACCCTCATCATTCACTGTCTGCCCTACACCTTGTTTAAAATACACTATGTAAACTTTTCTCTGAACACAGAATTACTGATTTCTTCCAGAGCATTTCTGAGGCACTCTTTACTGCAGTATCTAAGAGTTTCCAAATTACATCTCCACGACACCCTTTTGATCTGAGGAGCTTTTGTTATTCTTATGTTACAGTTAACTCAAGTCAAGAGTGCCCATCACCTGTTTGCTCAGAGTGCCCAGGATTTCAGAGGGACCGGGACCATTTGTTCACAGCACAGTTCTCCTTGACTTGGCTACACCTGGGTACATTCAAAACTTCCAGAAATCAGTCCCCAAGAATCTTGGGTTGGAAATCAGAAATCAAGGAATCCACCACCTTGAGTATGTTGGGTTGAAGGTAACTTCCCAACATGGCAGAGTGCTTCTGATGGAGGCAGAAAGAAACTTTGGCTCTGCAGAGCAGCCCTAAAAGACTGCTCTTCCCTTTCCTGCAAGCTTCTAATTCATTTTTCAGCTTCTGTAATAAATGAAGTAAGGTCTCATGGGTAATCTGGCTGCCCGAACTACGCAATCCTGACACTCTCACCCTGAAAACTCTGTCCCCATCTCCTGTCCTGCAGCTGGTTTTCACGGCCTAGACACAGTCTTTATTTTTGTCTAACTTTACCTTGCCATCTACCTCCTTGCCATCTCTCCTCTGCATGCCAGTGGGGTAGCTCCTTTTCCTCCTGTTTGGATTTCATCAGCAGGAGTTTGAGTCTAAAAGAGAAAGTTTTGCTTTCCAATACTATGATCTGCATCAGAGTGGGCCCTGATCCTTAGGGGAACGACAGTAAAAGATGCTCTTGCTATGCTGTGTCCATACAGACAATTTTTACTGACACTTAGAACTTTTCTGAACTTCAAGGCCCTCTGACAAGACTGTGCTTTTAACACAACTTTGATTGTTTTGAACAGATTTTTCAAGGGGATGGAACCTTCTTCCCATAAGACATTTTTTAACATGGATAAAACAATGCTTTATCCAACCTAATACAGAGAAACAGTTGGACAGGGTTTTTTGAAGTTAAATAAATAAATAAATATTACCCTGAGGCAGAAAGCTGATGGGGAAAATTTCAGCTCAAACAATGAAATACTAGCAAAGTTATAAACCCTTTGAATATAGGAGCTTGTAATAAGAAATGTTAGGCAACTTTAATTACAGCTGTTTCTGCCTGAGTAGCTACCTATAGTATCCCTCCTCTCATGCTGTTTGCTTTATGAAAAACTAATTAAAAAAAAATCCAAAGTGAAATTTATACTAAAATATACTTATCTAGGAAAAACTTAAATACAAAGTAATAAAAAAATTGCTTATATATCATGTTATCATTATACAAATAAGACTTGTCTGCATATATGAATATATTTTGACGAAAAAAGAAATGTCAGTTTGGGGAGAGGAATTGTTAAGGAAAAAAAAAAGTACAGCATGGATCCAAGACAGTTTAGAGAATGAAACGAGACATGTAAATCACTGTCTTCATTTTTTGATTTTTTGATCCCATCTATGTAAAAAGCAGTATCTGCCCCTCAGGACTAGGCTCTGAAAGATATGAATCAGTAAAGATTCAAGCCTTTCTCTGTATCATTATTTTTCAGTTACATTTACATTCTCAGTTGCCAGTACAGTCTCTAACATGCAATAGTTAGAATCACAAAACCTGCATTGCAAAGGTTTGCATAAAAATTAATTAGCTTTCATCTCCAGAGAGTATGCATCCTTCCAGGTCACCATGGAGGCCACTGGAGGTGCAACCATAGCTGCTGCAACACTGGAGCTCGTTCCCCAGCTCTTTCCCATCTCACCAGCATAATCAACTTTGGTGATAAAAAGGAATTGTTCCATCAACCCTTTTATAAGACTGTCACAAGCAGCTTCATTCAGTGCAACAACACTTATGAAGCAGCAAGTAGCTGACATAACAGGCTCAGGGGATGCATTTACATTAACTGAAAAAAGAGAAGTAATCAAAAATAGCATAAATTACTTCACTATCATTTAACAAGTAACTTTTGGTTTTCGTCCCATTAGAAACTGCAGTGCCAATCAAAGGAGCTCCCAGACCTCTGCTTCCAGTGAAGTCTATGGCATCTTTCTGTTGGCCATAACAGCAGGAGAAACAGGCTTTAAAAGTGAGCTAAGGGTACATGACACATCAGAGTAATTCAGCATGGAAAAGAAATATTCTGCAAGGACATGCCCCCCACAAAAGCATATGCACATACAATAAGTTTTAACTATGTAAACTGCCGTACTGGCCAATATTTCTTACATCATTCAGCTGCTTATTGCGGGCTGGGATGATCGTATTGGTTAGTTGCTTACTCCCTGCCTTTAAAGCTGCATCTCTTCTTGCTTGCTCAAGCAGAACTCTTGCTCGTTCTTTAAGTTCTTCCTGTCTTGACAACATACGTTGCTTAAAAATAAAGAAATATAATTAACAGCAAGGCAGCCTCAGGGTACTTAACGTTTATACAGCAGTTAATAGCCGGGAGCCTTCCTGTATAATAAAGGTCAGGAGTCACATGGATTACAGCTTCATGAGGTGACAGAGCATTCTATAGAAATGAAAAGTAAAGATGATCAAAATGTAAAATTAAAAAAAAAGTCATAGGCCTTTATAATGTAAATAAGACTTCTCTCCCCTCCCCGTAAAACTTAATTTCTATCAACATTTAATGCCTTTAAACTGCAACTGTGGAAAAAAATAATTGTCTTCATGGAAGCCATGTTAAACATGTGCTATGTGTTTACTTATTTACTTTAATATGTATGCAAATATAATACTTTGTTGGCTACTTACATGGGTATCGCTCATTTATAACTTAAATTGAACACAGAGGCTGGGTACAAGGCAAAAAACCCTGCAAAAATATCTGCTTCTACTTCATCTATGAATATCCACAAGAAAGTCCCTTCTTCATACACATGACTGCTTATATTGCAGAGTAGAAGTAACAGAAGGGGGCTTCTGCATAGGCAACACGAGCAGCTCCCATACATATATACTCCCAAATGCTGACTTCTTAGTCAAGGTCAACTGTGAAGAATCTGGGAAAATGTGTCTCTAGGCCTTTACATGACATAGAGCTGGGACAGATGTTGCAGGTTGTGCTCCTGCAACAGCCACATGGAAATTGAGACCATTGACTCTAACCAACAACTGAGTGTTCAAGATTAAGATTGAGGCTCACATCTGAGATTTTATTACCATGTGCAAACACACAGATGATTAACAACCATCTTTAAAGTCATCTCTTCCTTTCTCTTGGCTTATTACACCCTTGCACGTGAAAATCTTTGTAGAGAAGACATCCTGTCTCCTACTGCTCTATTATTCTGCATGGACCAAGCTGTTGCTTTCTCATCCAGTAGACAAAAGTGATGAAGAGAAAATTCATGAGACTTCACTGATTAAGGGAAAGAAATTAGCTAGCTATATGACTAATATTTGGCCATTATCACCCATCTATGGGCTGCTTCTCTTGCAATAAAATGAATCTTTATGGCACTTACTCAGGAAAAAAACATAAAAATATTTGAAGCCATCCACACTACCAAAAGACTGGCTATATTCTTTTCTTATCAGAGCTAATAGCACAAAGCCAAACAAAGCCAAAACTCAAGAATGCTCTTCACAGGTGTAAAATTATAAGCCTGCTTTGGCATTTTTGTAAACAGGGCTAGTAACATTTTTTACATATTTTTGTGCTGATATGCTTTACTGATAATACTCAGCATTTATATAATATTCAACTTTCATCCTTACAATAAATCTGCAAGGCAGGTGGGCATATATTTTTTATCTTTATAGAAAGGAAAAAGATTGTGGTTAAGTAACATGCTTAAGGCCACTCAATGAACAGCGTAACAATATTCTGGAGTTTCTACCTCACCGCCGTGGCTATGTTCACAAGGCTATGTGGTTTCTCAGACAAGATTTTGAAATAGCTTTGTTATATTTTAAGGTATTCAGAACTTTATATTTTTTGAATATGGATCAATGAACTGATAAGTCTTTTTCCAGTTTTTGCTTCAGTATGCAATACTAAGAAGAAAGGTGTTACCACACTCAGTGGCAAAAGCCTTGGAGCCAACTTGTTTCAGATAGTTGAGAATATAGCTTCCTTTAATTGGAGAGAGATTGGAAAAATTAACAGTAGGACAATTCCTATAAATGGCTTTTTCATGTAATGGCTCTTTTTCAGCACCACCTACTTTTCAGTCAAAATATTTATTACCCAACAATAAAAATACACTGCTCACCTCACCATTTATACTGCAGATACGGTGTCAATTACAAAATTACAAAGAACTTGAACAGCATCTCCATCCTGACTCACAGGCATAAGAAAGTTTCAATTTCTTACCTGGGCTGTTTTTGCAGTTTGATCTGCATGATTTAAAGCCGTTCTGGCATCACTGTCAGAATCAGATTCTGTTTGCCTTGGAGAAGCATGCAGTTTCTTTGCAAGATCCGTATCCTTATTATAGGAGTATCCAAGCTTAGAAGTAGGAGATAAACTCGGCTTTGTGACAGGTGAACTGGGATCTGCTCTTGTGCTCTCTGTGGATCCTATACGTCCCAGCTTTTCTTGCTCTGAGAAACCAACGGTACTGTCTGAGCTCTGGTGTCTCTTCTTGTCATTATCTTCACAAGCAACTGTGGGAGACACGTCCTCTTTTTGATCATTGACATGTGCCAAGTCACTCAAGTCTAAAGTGTCAGCGATCAGCAATTTCTTCCTTCCCAACGTAGGCTGTGCTTGTGTTGTATCTGTACTGCTACACTTCCCAACGTCTTCAGATGCAGAAGTCCGTCCAGAGCTCTGCTGGGATTTCTGTGGATCTGTGTCACTTCGAGTCCTGCGAGAAGAAGGGGAAGCTGTGCTTGGGCTTAAATGGTCATCAGGAGTCTGATGCTCGCTCTCAGATTCACCAACACCACTGTCATTTACAAATACGGAGTCATCCTGAGAAGCAAAGTCTGCCAAACCACTGTCTGGTGGATGTAGCTCGGGCTCCCGGTTCAGGTCGTTTAGCTCCGCATAGAATTTTTCCTGGTCAACAGAACTGTTTGTGTCCGTTTCATAGTTACCCACTTTATATGTGCTTTTACTACTGTTCTCCTCTATCTGAACCACATTTAATTCCTGGCCACAGAAATGTGCTCTTATTTGATAGAGATAGGTCATAACAGTCAGTTTGTCAGGTATTGCTAATAAAACCATGTCAGAAGGTTCCAGCAATCGCGATATTCCTAAGCTGGCAAACCCATCATATGCCTTTAAAAACAGACAAAATAAAGATTATAATGCAGCAGTTTCTTACATACCATAACATTTCAAGAATGCAAGGGGAAGTTTCAGTCAAAATAAACAAGACTTAAACATATCCAGTATTACAGGAACAGTATGGGTTCAACTCTATTACTTGTTATTCTTTTGTCTTCATTACAGTAGTTACTATCTTTTGTTGCACAGTCCAACATCCCAGTCATCGATTTCTCCCAATGGCTTCTAGATATCTGCCAGGGTATCTTCATAGCAATGCAAATCGAGAGAATATGACCAGTAAAGACACTCAAATGGCACTGTTTTAAATATTTTTAACATACCTCAATACCATACTATACTAAAGTCTCTGGTTACTCAAAATTATGCCACTTTCATGAGTAAAAAGCTGTTCATGACACTGCAACTTAAAAGCCCTTCTGCTTGCAGTAAGAAAACCTAGCAATATCTTAAATGGTTCTCACTCAAGTAGGAGGAAACAAGCAAATAAAAAAAGTGTAAGAGTTGGACCAGAAAAAAAGAAACTAAGGGTGGCTCTTTAAGATAAGGAACAAAGATATAAGAAACACGACACTAATCCATCCTGGGCTTTATCACTGGTGATCAACCTTCTCCCTTCTACTGGTCATGTAATTGCAGTGATTTGTGTTGATGAAAAACTATGTTCAGATAGCCAAAAAGAACACCACCACAGATTACTTGATACAAGACATAAATCACATTAATCCAGCAAACAAATGCATTTTAAAAACATTTGTTGATGCTAAATTTATAAGAAAGAGAAAGTGAATTTCATTCCCACTTCACTTTCATTTCTAAAAGCTAAACAGTTTGCAAGCCTCCTACTTTGTGAGGCCACATTGTCTTCTTTCTGCTAGCCCTTTAAGTGAGTGGACTTGGTGCATCAGGTTTTTCTAGTTTTGAAGAATTAAAGCAGTTTCTCAATTTACAATTAATTATTGCTATCCTGGATTAACCCTGGAAGACAATATTGTGTTTCAAGGAAGCCTTTAAAAAGGCCTCCTGTTAGTATAGATGCACACAGTTAAAGCACTCGGACTTCTCCTCCCCCAGTAATTCTGCAGCTCCTTTTCACCCTCTTCTGAAGGGGTCCAAAATGGTAACTGTCATTCCTACACTATTTTGAACAAAACCAGGTGCTAAATTTAAGACATGGACGAGAACCTGTCCTTTCACAAGGAAACAATAACACACATCCCTGGCTTCAACTCCACCCCAGTTTTACACTATTTCCTTAATTTATGTAGTTTTAGAAGGGTGGAAGAAAGAAAGAAAAGAGAAATCAATTATCATTTTTTTTATCCTCTTGCTTTTCACACTAGTAAATGTTCAATGGTGAGTTAGAATGTGGGTCTGGCCTGGCTGGCTCCCGGCAGACCCAGTTATTTTACTTGCTCTGAGAAAAGAAGGCGCTCTCATTCCCATTGCAATGTCATTCCCTACTCGAGGGTCAAACAGTTTTCATTTCAGCCACTTTTCAAACTCTGCTTCTGAGAGCTGAAATTTATCTTCCTGAAATTTTTTATGCTTCCCCTCATGCTCAGGTATAACTTCCTAAAGCATTTTCAGTGAAGTAATTTTTGTATCACTATAACAAATGATTCACAGAGTTTACCTAGACATAGAAATTATCTGAATATTTTTAAGCCCTTCTGGCTCTCTGTGTGCAAGACAATTTGGCCTAAAATCACTGCTGGCCTTTGGTGGGATATAATTTCTTGGGAAGGTTCATTACCAGAGATTGTTATGCCATTTATAAAAGCAGAGCTGTGCTTAGATATAGGAGTAGCAGCGGAAAACATGACTGCTGTATTTGCTGATGCAAAGCTCCAGACGGAGCAGAATAGCAGGAAAATGATGGGTGAGAGGGAATGGAAAGAACTGAGATCGTAGAAGAGGGACAGCTGTCGTTTACCTGGTCTTGGAACGCAGAGCTGGAGAGGCAGGATCAGGTTGGATATGGAGGAGAGGGAGACAAGAGAGGTGGAAGTGAACAGACATGAGGAGCACAAAGAAAGGAGAGTTAAAGGAGAGCAGTGCAGGGATATGGGTGGGCAGCCTAAGCCATGGCAGGTACCGGGAATGATGAATGCTCATACACCAGCAGAGAACAGGCTGGGTATGAAAGCGTAGTGAGCCAGCTGTGCTGTCCTGTGGGCCGAAGGTAACACCAGGATTTGTTGTTTGATTAAGTGGGTCAGTGCTGATTCAGTGGCATAAATAACCCGTTATCCCACACTGAAGGTAGTGGGAGTTACCATCCGAAGAATGAAAGGACCTAAGGATGGGCTTAGCAGTCCATGGCAGCCAAAGCCCATAGACATGACTTGACCTGAACTCTTTTATACTCTTAATTTCTTATTTATATGCTAATAAAACTAAATCCTAAGAATATCTCCCAGGGTCTGTAAAATGAAGGTGAGGACAGTGTGTCAGAGTTGTCAGGAAAGGCACTTGCTTAGCATGGGTAATGCTACAGCAGAAGGATTGTTTTTGGAATGATGGATATTCTCAATACAGCTCCAATCACTTTTTACTGTCTGCTCAGTTCTTCTGGTGATGCTTAGGATTAAACACAATAGTTTCCCGCTGATGTCAGATACTTACTTCCCATCCCCTCTCCTTCTCGTTCTGGACAATACACATTCTTGCTTCTCTCCTTTTAAAGTACACTAGATATCTAGATTGGCATGCAACTGTTTTACAGTCATTAGTTCTATAAATAGCAATCATATGTTCTGTATGTGTCCATATAGCAGTGTGTGATGGGTTGTCCTTCACTGTTAGAAAAGCTGGGAGCTTCTTGATATTCCAGCATATTTATAAAGGCCTAGTATTTCTAACTAGTTTGTAACATGGTATTAACAGAGTAAATTTTCCAAGTCAAATTACTTTTTGTTAAACAAAGGTGTAACTAAGCCTTAATTTTGCAAACGTTTATATATGCATGTTTAACTATGCTCTTGCATGATCCCACCAAGGTCAACAAGCAACTCCTACGCACACAATTAAATACGTGCTTATGATTTTGTGGAATCAAGTAGTAGAAGTGAGCATGAATGCCTGTTATAAAAATATGGCTGCCAGCTTAAAGGTAAGGAATTTTTTCCATTTTGACTCAATACTATCCCTGTAATTCTGTTTAAACGTATATTCTAAAAGGATTCCCTCCTTGCAAAATGGAATATTTTGTCAAGACAATCAAGTTCAAATGCATTGCAGAATTTAGTAGAAATGGTCAAAAACTGGGAAAAAAGCAAAAATAAAAAGCATCACAAAAATTGAAAGTGCCAGTTGAACATCCATAAGATATATTACTATTTCCACACAATAATCCCTCAAATGAAACAAGCTTCTCTAAACAATAAAGTAATTAAAAACCAGAAGTTTATTATTAGAACCATACTGTTGTGCCCTTCCACTTTCATCCCCTCCAAGCTCCAGCCAAGTGTAGTTTAGTAGCTTACATTTTTAAAGTGTAGGACGAGTTATTAGCAATATGAAAATTTTCTGTTCTTGATAAGGGACCATACTGCCCGTATGCTGTAATTTTAAAACATTTTTCATTATTATTTACTAATAGTCAAATGGACATAGTAAATAAAATTAGTTGGTTAATGTTACTGGGAATGCTATATGGATAGTTAGATACATATGACATTTAAGTAGAACCACAACTCTTTGGATCAGCTAGGAAGGTATCCCTGTGATGTTTCTAATTTTCTCAAAGATAATGCTGGTTTCTCTTTTGTTCCTCACAGAAATTTGAATTTGCAATTAGCACAATGCGCCAAAAATATATCTGAATTCTGACTGATGCTAACGTAATCTGGAGTAGTTGTCTGGGGTTTGGGGGTTGGGTCTTTTTAGAGATATAATTATACTGTGGAAACTACAATACATACACACACACACACACGTATATTCAGGACACTAAACCTTTTTACCTATCTCCTGATGAAGTTGGTTTTTTCTTTTTTAATTACTGACAAGCTGATTGACAGACATCAATTGGGATCCATCAGCACAAGCACCACAGGCAGGATTCCAACCATTTCCCAACTATGTAACACACTGACATACTGGCCAAGATCAGATGTCACAGGTAAATACCCTTTTTTATTCAGCATCAGTGGCAGCACCAATTTGGCAAATGACTAGTGCATCTTATAAAGAAGCTCCAGTGATGTGCCTTTTGTAACAGAGCATTTCAATGTGTAATTATACACAGTAATTGCACTGAAATAGTTGTCTCTTAAGATTTCTTCTTTTTTTATTAATATACAAACAAGGTCATGCACTTCTAAAAGATATACTCTTATGGGTTAACCTATAATCTACAGTCACGGTCACCTCTTACCTCCTTTCCCGGGCAGGGGGGAAGGGGTGGGAAAGAGCTGCTTCAGACAAAGAAAATTGTCCTATTCATCCATAGATGTTATTTTAATTGGTTAGGAGGAATCATTGTCAAATGTGTTACATATCTGCATGGAATTTATAGGCAGCCATTGTTGCCAGTGCTGCATTCACTCCAACCAAGGGCATGCAGGGTTATCAGGCAGAACTGCGTGAGACCAGGAAATAAATCTGCAGGAAGCAACTGAGATACTCAATGTAGCTGTCAGGCGAAGGCTTGCAAAGTGATGAAAGAAAAAAACTGCACAATAACAACAATCATTACTTCTTCAGTCCTGGGAACTATATCCTGTTAGAGAGACGGGCTAGAAAGTTCACCATTTGCCATCACGCTTTCATAAAGAAAAGATGACTGATCGTACTGCTAATGTTTTTAATTAATAATCTATTCTTTCTTTTTTATAATCCGGCTTAATTAGCCTGGATGCTCAGCAAAACTTGAAGTACAAAAACGTATGGTCACAGAAAACACTGTGATGTCATGGATAATCCACTTAGGTCATCAAGGGACCCAGTGTTATTATGAAAAAGATATCATTGGCCAAACCACTCATTAGATAACAGCAGCTCAGAGGTATTTTATTATTTATAATACTTAAGTATTATTTTAAGGACAAATAACTCCCTGGCTAACACATAAGTGTGCAGACACATTAAAATATAATTACCCTAAACACAAATGAATTTTAATAAAGCACTTTCAGAAATTCCACATATCTACAATCTAATACTCTTTAGTTAAATTTGCTATATAATATTGAACCTAATTAATTTATTCAAAGTACATTTTTATGCCTTCATCCCAATTAAATATGGTGATTTTAAAGCTGTATAAAAATAAACTCACAGCATTGAGACGACAGGTACTTAAAAACAATTTTCAGATGATCTTCAGGAACAATTTCATTATCAGTGACTCACATGAAAATTACCATTTCTAAACATGTCCCTAGGGCCCAACCAAAGCTTGTAACATGCCTAAAATAGTGAGCAGAAATAGAAAGTCTTCTGGTGATGCCCAAACCAAGTTCCTGCTTCTTCCAGAGAAACTTTTTACATCTTTGCATCACAAAGATACAAAGAATGGTTTAAAACAGCTGCTCAGCACAATGCTATTAACTATTTTGCTAATATTTTGGTTTATTTGCAAAGCATTGTCTCAACACTTTTTATGCCAAACTTTCCATGTGGCATCCACCACTTCACTCACCTGGTGCAGTATAAAAGTAGGTGTAAAATTTCATCTTTAAAAATACAAAAATCACCATCAAAGCAACATCGACCGTGACCAATGCACGGAGCTTCATTAAAGCGACAGAAAGAGGAGTCTTGTGTACAACAAACCAAGAGCAGTTACGTTTTCATTTTTTTTTTAATTACGTGGCTGATTAGAAATATCAGAGGAGTGATCACAGAGGGCTGGCCAGCCCTTTCCTCCGCTTTCATGGTTAATGTAGGCCATACAAATATTAAACTCTAATGCCAGCCTTGCACTTGTTGTGAATGTTAAAGACCATGACAAACGAGAGTCAATAATGCATCTGATTTGAACTGCGGGAGGTTGAATACCTTCTGTGAGCCGCTGTTATGACCTTACGAAACAACCGCACTTTCCCAAAATTAATAAAAACCTGCAGTGAAGCCAAAATTGAAGCTATGTCTGGTTTTTTTTTTCCCCTGGCAGTTCTTACCTTTTTGTTGTTCTCTTTAATATCTTGAGGATTCAGGGACTTGTAGTCACTGAGGGGGAAAATGGCACAGTGGGTATGTACAGTATTTGATAAAAGCAGCAGTTTTAAAACAAACTGAATCTAAAAATTTGACATACAATAATATCATACAGTAACTAGCAATTTCACAGCAATTCAATCAACAAAACTAATAGTGTGGAAAATTAAAGGAATAAATAAATAAATAAATAAGTAAACACCGATTACATGTTTCATTGCCTGAAGCTTTCCATCTAAAAAAGAAGTTAAGGCAGGGACTAGAGGCCGGCCTTGACAACCAAATTTACCAGGAGGTAATCCGTCCTTGTCAGCGTACAAAGAGCTACAGGCTTATTCCTCTCATCTCATTTCAACACCAGCACAATTTTCATAATCATCTTGAAGTCAGTTCTTTGTATACGATTAAGAAAAGAAAAACAAATCACAGAGAGGGGAGAAACAATTGTTTATGCAACAAGAGAGAGCAAAGAGGTAATAAAGTTTGAGCATTCATAAATCTGTTTTCTTAGAAAGGATGGTGGTTCCCTGCTTAAAAGAAAAGGGTGAAAACAGTTCAAACCTGAAACGAACAGGGACTTGATTTTTACATAAACTTAAATGTTACATATTTCTATGACAGTTAGCTTATGCAGGCAAAGAGTATACAACTTACATTAGGTCTGGTCTAAAGTGATGTAATATTGCACAAAAGGATAAACCATTTCTCCACGATGTAGTAAAATTGGTGATTTTCACTCCCCTATAGTTTTTTGTAACTTCTTTGCACCACACAAGCAGTGACTGACTAGCATTTGGCTTTCTCCCCAAAACAGGACTTGGTATTGGGCTTGGCTGGAAAAAAAAAAAAAAAAAAAAAAAAAAGAAAAGAAGATAAAAGAATTTAATGGAAGATGAGAATTAACATTAATTGACCTAACTAGACAATCTGTGTCCTTTGATGTGAGTTTAGGTCCTTCACAGCTGTCAGTTTACAGTGACTGTAACTTGCAAAAGACACAAATCCCAAGTTATTATCTCCAGTCGTTGCCCTTGGCACTTGTCTCCAAAGGATGTAGATATACGGGATTCCAGATCTACATAGGAGAACAGGCCAAGAACTGTACCTGTGGAAACACCACACTGAAATATTTAAGGCATAGTCCTGCACAGCCTGTGATACACACCCTTGAAAAGATTCCCCAAAATGCAGCCGCAGAAAAACATCCCCACAAGCCCTTTCACTTTTAATGAAGATAACACTGCGACTGGCTCAAAAGCCAGGCATAGCAGGGGCAGAGTTTACCCCGAGTTGTGATCTTCTATTGCAGCATGGGGATCAAAGTCGCTGCATCTGTGACATATGATTAATGCATTCATCTCATATAGGCTCCAGTGTAAAGTTTTCGGCTGTGCTCTTCCTGTTTAAGCGCGTGATTGCATAAACGTAATTAAGGCACAGTGTTTCTAAACAGCCACTTCCAACCATAGCCAAAGAGCTTCCTCTCCCAGGCTTTAGCTTTTCTACGAGGAAAGGGAATTTAGGCCATAAATTGTTATTAGAGGGTGGTTTCTAACAAGTATCATTAGCTAATAATGACCATTTCCTAAAAGGGTACTTTGACACTTTTAGTAACATTTTTGTTAGCACAAAACAAGAATTACAATGGAATAAAATAATTCAGGTGTTTGGTATTTGCCAGACTGCCCGTTGTTTCTCAAATTCAGCAGAGAACTTACTGATTGCAACTTATGTTTTCAAGAAATATGCATGCATTTCACTACAAAAATGTTGTCACTTTAAAAAACTTCTTAGATGTAATTAAATAGATAGAATTATTTGACTGACATAAATCCAAAATCTGAATTATAGAGAAAGAACTGAGCCCACTTATTTTTTTAATGTAATATAATTACAAGCATATATACACAACAAACATGCTATTTATGCACCTTATAGCTAGAGAGTTCCCAAATTACGATAAAAATAGACAAGTAATTTACTATATCACAGCCACTTAAGTTGAACAAGTAAATCCTTTTGGCCATATTACCTATTTGTGAAAGACCAACGATGCCCCCACTTGACTAAAGTATGGCAGTGCTAAGCAATTAGCTGCTAGCTACCAACTGATTTATGTTTTCACTGCTGCTTCTGGGGAAGAAAATATACAGAACCAGGAAAGTAATTTTTCATTTACTGTGACAGTCAGCCCTAAAAAAGTTGTTTTATAAACACACCTACCTCATCATCAGATAGAAGCACTGCCAACTCATTTAGAAAATGCAAAATGTATACCTTGCTGAGATTTTTTTAAATACCGGATTATATGTACAAAATAACTTGTTAAAAAGCGTTTGGGTTTTTTTTTTTTAATCCTGTCAACGATTCAAATCAGTATGAACAAATCCATTAATGATGAGACAAATATCTCTAAATACACCGAATTAACATTTTAACGGGGATATACAAAAAAGGGAAGACAAAGCAGCAATAAATTATAAACTTTCTTCACCATTAATCAGATTTTAATCAGAGAAACAAATATTGCTTAGGAGCTGCCAGACAGTTACTCCAGATTCAGAGTGATGTAACTAAGGTCAGGTTTTTCTCCTGTTTTTTACAACTTGAAGCAAAAACCAGTAACTAACCACTGACCCCAAATTTAAGGTACTACATTACTTAAAATATATTTGTTATCTAAATTATATATATGGAAATAACACTGCTGGGACAAAATCATTAAAATAGCACTATCAAGATGTGGAAAAATGATATTCTAACAATTTTTTAAGGCACAGAGCTACTTCTTCAAACCATAGAGCACTACTTGCCAGACATATTAAATGTCAACTATAAAGTCTTAATACTTGCTGCTGAAACTCTCTACAGAAATGTTAAATGCTCCAGTCACCACCTAAATACTTTCCAGTTAACTCTGAAATAGCCTTATGCAATATTACCATTCAAATACCTTAATTACACAGCTAACAAACTGAAGATGTAACTGATCTTAAAACTAGGTTTTACAAAAGGATAGCCAAAGCTATTAAATCAATAAATTTAGCAGAATTTTGCATATTATTTACAAATTATCCATTTTTTAAAATCCAGATTACAATTCCTAGAAAAATCTGTACTTAAGTTGGAACTTCTCTTCCACGTTTGTCCTTCCATTTACTTTAGATTTTCTAAAAGTATTTTATCCAGAACATGCAAGATTTAGGATGTGCATAATATACTTACATGGTTTTCTCTTCTCTAGCTGATAAAGCAGAAATTCTACATAGCTTTCTTTCCAGACTTAGTACTCCAAGTTTTTTGGATAAAGGTGAAGTTAATATTATGATAATGTTATGCTCTTATTCACCACCTGAGTCAAAGCTTTCATTATTTAATCTATGATAAAAGCATTCAACGCAAGACACACTGGAGATACACGAGTAATGGCAGAATTGTGCATGAGCACTTGACATCCCTTCAGAAGGGTTAACAAATGTTAGTTTTGATTTTTTTGTGAAGCATCATTATGAAAAACATTTTCTTTCGATACCTGTAGGTTATACATATTACTTACAGGTTCAGTGCAAACACAATTACTACCAAGTGCCTATTTCTAGCCTGTATTTGTTCTATAAGATTGGTAAGAACTCATCAAATGAAATGAAAACTTAATTAGCTTTTTCTTACATAATTCTTTTAAGCACTGACTACACAATTCTTCTAAACCACACGGCAGCCATGACTTGGCTTTTTTGAGTTCAAAAGCCAAAGTCCCTGAGAACCTGTTTGGAAATGCCATTAAAAAGCATGAGATGCCCACAACAGATTGCCAGATCTGCTTGCTGATCAACAGGTTCCTGAATCTAATGCAACTGATTTTTATCCAGCTGTGGATTAACTGCACAGCAAGTGCAGAGGTTCCAGAGCTGGTCCCTCACATGCTAGCTCAGATCTAGATGCAGCATTGTGTGGGTGGATTTATCAGCTGGAGTCAGCACTAGCTGTTTCACAGACAACAGAAGCACTGAAGTCTCTTTATTCTTTTTTTCACATGTTCTCGAAGCTTAATTAATACATTTTATAGTGTATGCATTTTTCCTCTTGGGAGATTATCCATTCAGATCATTACTCTACGTTAACAAGAGGACAGTAGCTTTAAATATTAGGCTGCATCCCTACATTTCAAAATATTTAAATAATTGTTTTGCTGCTCTCAGGAATGCAGCACCAGGTGCACTGATGGTTCTGACACACATAGGCCAACGCTCAGGAGAAGAAAATCAAGATGGGAACTGGTGATGGGAACATGGGGCTATGAACCAAGCCCTTGTATTAGGCATGGGGAGCAGCCAGAATGAACACTTTAGAGGCTTAGTCTGAACAACACTCAAGAGCTTGTTGACAGGTTGCATGGGGGTAGAGGAGTTTAAAGAGAGAAAGAGGCAGTGTTGAAGGCTGGAAGAGAAAGATGCTGAGAGGAGTAAGAAGAAAAAAAAAGTATGTAACAGCTATGGGAATCTGGGTGGAAGACTTACGTGGTTTGAGTTTTATATTAATGAACACAACTCCCCAAAGAGGAAAGAAGTTTAGAGAACAACCTAGGAACAGTAATTAACTGCAGGAGGAGAGGAAGCTGAGATTGAGATAGGGCTGAAAGTCAGAATAGGGAAGACCGACAAACAATCAACAAACAAGTTCTGTTCCTCAAGAAGCAAGTACAGGCAACGGTCTCTTACTTATTTGACTGAGCAAAATAAAAGGGATTTTCCCTCATCCCTATCAAAACTACAATGCTGTCTATGGTCACTGAAAATTGTGAAACCATTAAAATGCAAGATAAGGTAAATGAAGTAACACACAACTAGGTGAGACAAAATGTGCAGCATGTGGCTGGACGCAGAAAAGGTTTGGAAAACTCAGCTGACCTGAGTGCTCTGAAAAATGGTATAAAGGTGCAATGTAAACAAGACACCCATATACATTTTAGTCAAACAGATAATTTTACATCATCAAGATGATACTCTAGAATTTTATTTTTTTAAACAACACAGGGCTCTACTAGTAGGAATTGCTTAGCCCAGAAGTATTCTAATTGAATATGGCAAGGTCTGTACGTGTCCAACGTGCATTCAATTTTGTTTATTATGGGCTGTGGAACAGTCCAGGCGTAAGTCAAAAGCTGATTTTTAACTAGTATCAGGACTAAAATAGGATATGGAAATCAAGTCTTTCTGTTTTATTCCAAAGATGGAAAAAACATCCTCATGACCTACCTGTGCTGAGATGTTCTTTATTTAGGCTAGTTAGTTATTTTTTAAGTAGCAGGTCACCATAACATTATGATGGCTTCAGTGACACAACAAAATACAAGCATCATTGCTCTTTGCTTCTGGTAAGGGAAGTGCATGCATATAATAGAAAATATACATTTCCAGGAAAGAAATGTTAGGAGCTCTGCTATCCTGTTAGTCTGATACACAAACTTACCAGCTTAGGAGTACATTCTTTAACTTTGTTGCTCTCTATTTGCACGGCATGGCATATAATTACAAAAATGTCTCTAGTCCCTACTGCCCCTAAAAATGAAGGACATCTGAAAACCCAGCTGCTTGGTACAAGTTATAGATTCACTGAATTTGTTTCCTGCATATGATTAATAATAAGTATTTAGGTAACCTCCAGGTTTCTCCAGCATCAGACATCTTTGCCTTCCTCACTCTTCTGATTGTGCCTACAGCTAATGTAGATATGCAACAAAGTATGCACTTTTATCTTAAGAGGCTTATGCGTAAGCTTTTAATTCCTTATAATTTTACAAGTTTAATTTCGGCACAACCAAACCAGTCCATGTTCAATCACAACCTTAACATTCAGACATCTGCCCGAGCTGACATGATGCTCTCATGTTTGAACCTGGCAAGGTAAGGAGGAAGGTGAAATCCTTGGGACATGCCTCAAGTCAGCTGTTGGTCAAGTAGGTGAAATTGCCTCATTCTAAAGGGTTTTCAGTTGCCTGTTACATATTTTGGTGTCCATGAGGCTGGAAAGAGCTTTTCCAAACTATGTCTGGGAAAGGAAAGGAAAGCAGCTAGAGTATGTACATGCTACCTAAAATGCCAGGACATGGAACAAACATAACCTTCTAGACAACAAGAATGGCGGACCCTCTCAATCTGGGAGGAAAAAGCAAGCAATCAAAGCCTCTTGGATATTCTGCTCTCCTCCTCTGCAGTTTTCCAAATCATGCCCATTTGCAAAAGGCAGCCATTTGCTCACAGCACTGTGGAGAGGATCGACATGCTGGGGAATGGAACAATGTCTTGCAAGGTTTAATCCACCCTGATTTGCCTCTGAAAATAATTGGGGTGGGGGTAGGTGGTTGGTGCTTTCAGTATGTTTTCACTTTATTAGTTGGAGGTGGACAGACAATGTGGTCCCATGTCATAAACTGTATGATGTTGTGTTTAACTGAATACTTTGGACCCAAGGGAGAACTGATGAAGATAACAACTGCCATCAAGAAGCACACATACCACAAGACCCCATTACTGTATTCCCTCTCCTAGACAGCCACAGCTTCCTACTGTTTGCTACTCTCCCTTGCTGACTCAGATCTAAACTTATGCAGTTTGTGCTGTACATGGCTGAATCATATAGACAACAGTTGTCCTTCAACATGCCGTCACTTCTGGTCCCAGCCTGTAAGGTTTAGCAAGTCCTTCGCGCTTGAGTTAGTTTCATCCACATAACTTTTACTTGTCCAACCCCACAAACATACATGATGATGGTATTTTTTATTCTAATCATCACTACCCATTTCTTCTCACACTGTGCCTATCTCACTACTCAAGGCAAAAAGTTGTTGCTCATTATTTATTATCCTTAACCTACAGTGTATGGCACTCAGCTTCATTTAAGCAGTATGATGCAAATGCTACATCAAACACAGCATTTCAACTTGCCTGTGATCTCCTGCATGATAACTATCACACAGTATTAGGGCATTCTATGATAGGTGAGTGAATATATTGACATGATAAGAGACTCACAACTGGTATTTTACAAATTGGGAAACACTCTGAATTAAATAACTTACCTGAGTAAAGTGAATTGACTATTACAAGAACTCAAAGACGCTCCCTAACTTGAATCTGGTGTATGCATCCACAGCATCCCATCAAAGCACTCCTCCTGACTCCAAGGGCAGGTGACAGTGCTCAGAATAACCAAAAAACAACTTCCAGACTTAGACAAGTTAAGAAGTTGTCTAAGACCTGGCTATCCCAAAGACAGGCACACATCATTCGTAGCCTCAACCACTGCTCTGGGTAGCTTGCTCAGTGTCACACACCAGTTCTGTGTCGTGAGCTCTGTCCAGGGTTTCTGTGGCATTCACCTGGCATAACAAAGAGACTGTGCTCCATTAAACACCTGCCAACTCCTATGAGAAAATAAAATGGCAGTCCCGCAGACAGCTGCCTCTTCTATTACAGGGTTACTTCTGCTCCAAGCACTGAGGAAGTGGTCCAGCCCAAAATCATGGTATGTAGTCATACAATTGAAATGTGTACATGTATACAACCTACAGGCATACAGTGCACAAAGATGGGCGAGGTTACAGTAACAGAGGCTACCTTAAATCTGGCAATTCATAATTGCTAAGTACTTCATTTTGTAATTTTTGTAATTATCTGATAGCCTCCTTTCAGCTTTTCGTTTGTCTAGTAATGAAGTAACTTCTTCGCATAGTCTTTCAGGGTTTTAGTTTGGTTTTCATTGTTGGGGATTAAAAGGATAAAAAACCCCAAGTATTTGGGAACTGAACTCTAAACCTTCAGAACCACAAGCCACAACACATCAACTACCGGACAATTTCCTCACTTGGGCAACAGGACATGGAGCCTGTCTGCTCATGGGAATTAAGAACAAGACAGACTGTTTATTTCAAGATGACTACCTCCCCCTGTAGACGTTCTTAATAGAGAATAACAGTACCGCACAAGGGCGAGGGTAGCTACCTCACCAGGTTGAGAAGCCCTAAATTTATTAGCTAATGGCAAGGAGAAGATTATGTTAATGAGCTGGTAAAGGAGAAACAAATCTGAGGCAACATAATGAATTGGCTACTTATGTGCAAGTAATTTCACCCTATGGTCAGTATGGCCATGAAAAAAAAGTCATAGTGAGCACCTTCTCAGATTCAACTATTATAAAAGGATTGGCTGAGGCTCGTCTAGCTTCTCTTCCCTGAGGTCGCATAATTTTTGTCTTGAATGACATATTTTCAATTAAAAAAAAACAGGAAAAGGTATATAATTCATACCATTAAGCAGAAGTGAATACTGAGCTCATTCTCTGATGAGTACATATATTTGTAATGTAACAGTATGAACAGGTCACATGCAGGGATGGGGCCTCATTTTTTCTGCTCTCATAAGACAGGCAATTTCCTTGTGTCCACCTTCCTTTCTCCAGCTGCCCTGGTGGCACATGGGCTGAAGTCTCTGCTCCTGTGTAATCTGTGCTGGAAGCCCAGACGAGCTACCAGGATGCTGCCGGTTCACAATCCCTGGCTTTCTGCCATGATGGGAACGTTCAGGGTTTTGGGCAGGTTGCCAGAATTAAGCAACTTAAAACCACAGATGAGGAATAGCAATTTTCAAAGCTTTTAACTTTGTTAAATGTGAACTGAACTAGCAAAACGTACCTCCCTGGGCCCAAGGCTATCTCTGCCACATTTCAAAGGCCTGCAGCAAACAATGGAAGTGTTAGAGCTTGTCAGAAAAGGTCACAAGAATCTCTTCTAAAAGAAAGCACAAGGCAAACTAAAAATGAGAGTCACTGCCAATTGTTCCTAAAAACAGTGAACTCTTGTTGCTTTTGCAGGAATTTCTTTTGACATCAGCCATTAAATAAACGCAAGTCATTCTCCCACTCTTCTGAACATTTCAACAGACGTTGTTTTCACTCTTTGAACATTTCAACAGACATTGTTTTTTCAGGCAACCTTCTGATGTTGTATCATTAAGGTGACATTGCTCCATAGAACTTTATAGATACCTACTTTGTAAATCTACTGCATCATTTATATTAATGCACAGCCATAGGCAGATCTATGGAAGTTTAGTCTTTGCCTATGAGAAATCTTTGTTTTAAATACTTGAGAACAGAACACAGATGCCAGATTTGTGCAGGTATTGCACTAACAAAGGAAAACAATCTCTGTGTGTGGAGAGGCTTAGAGCACTCGGTATTTTTAAGCCTGGTATTGATGACACAGATCCTGGTGTGGTGCCTCTGAAGGCCAGAGAACACCTCTTAACTGAGGGTGGAAACAAAATAAGCGTATTCTACGATCCTGCATGAGGTGCTGGTTTCCATGAGCTTACAGGCATAAAGACGGCTATTCTTAAGAAAGCTCCTTAGGATAGCTATAGTTAAATAAGAATTTAACAAAAACAAGTAAGTTTTAGCCTTGATAAACTACTGCATTGGCAGCCCACTCTATGCAAACAATCATAAGGTGGAGATTAATAAAAATATTGCTTTACCACTCAGTGGTAAGGAGGAGCTATCCATATACGATGGGGAGACATCTGAAACGCTTAATGCCTTTCCTTTTTCTTCATCTGTCTTTATTCTACAAGCCAGATGCAAGTTGGAAACTAGCATTACTAATATCAGACACAGAAAGGTCAGATTTCAGCCAGGTGTGGAAACAGCTTAGACAAGCCAGATGCTTTCAGATCAGCTGAACACATTTAATGCAATCCTGGCATACTGGAAGAACCAATGTGAAACAACATCTGAAATTAACGGTCAGTTGAAGATAGGCAAGATATTAGAAGAGCAGGAAAGGACTACATTCCCTTCCAATCTTTAAAAGCATTAAAAAAAGACAAATCAGAAGAATGCAGACAAGCTAACGAAAAAGACATGGAACAACTAAAGTTGCTTCTTAGCATGTGAAAGTCAAAAGGAGACAAGCAACAAACATTAATTTGTCATCAACAAATCATGACAACCAGTCCAAGCTCCTTCTATAAGAGGGAAGCAGGCAGGGAAGGGGAGAAGCAGCAGATAACATATTATGATTGTAGCTCTTTTTATTGTCTCTCAAGGTGCTCTCATAAGGAAGCACAGAAAACGGAGCCTTAATGAGACTCACATAGCATAGGTGCAAAACAGGCTGGAAAACTATATCGAAGACTAGTTTTAAATGATTCTGGGAATTATGCATTAAAAGGGGGTCTGCAAGAGTATTGCTTGGGTTCAGTGTTGGAAGTCTGAATTAGGAAGGTGGATGATACACTAGACACGAAGATGGGATGGACATCAAAAGCACTAGAAGAACTCCAATCATATAAAAAGGAGAAAAGGTCTGAAGAAAACAGGATGAAATTCGATAGGTACAAGTGCAACATAGGAAGGAGTAATCATTTACACAAATGCAGGATGAGGAAGAACTGGTTAGGTAACAGTTCACAAAAGGATGTGGGGGAAACAGTCTATTCGAGCTGAAACATAAGTCAACAACATCAGGTTGTTGTGAAAAAGACAAACATCATACTGAGACGTACAGACACGAATAAAGCTTGCAAGACATGTACTGCCTCTCCCACTCCACTCAGCATCAATAAAGCCACAGCAGAAATTTTATGTTCAGTCTTCCCTCATGCAGAGTGTGAGGAAGATGAGCCCAAAGAAAGATCCAGGGGAAAAAGAAAAGAAAAAAAAAAAAACCCCAAACATGAAGAAAACTGGAGCAAATTTAGGTCATTTATGTTAAGAAAAAATGATAAAGGAAAGGAATGCGGTTAAGTCTTCAAGCATGTAAAATTCTGAAGAAGAAAGAAAACCCTTTGTCTCCCATGCCAGCATTTACCAAAATGAAGTTACAGGCTTTAATTCCAACAGGTCAGACATTGGGAAGAGCAATCTATAAGACAGTAAAATGAAGCACTCAGACTGCCTTGGAAAGCCACGGACACTTCATCATTGGAGGTCTTTAACAACAGGTTGAAGAAATCTTTCATTTTGTAAAACTGAACTTGCCTTCAGGCAAGTAGAAGGACCAAGTGATCTTTCAAGATGTGTTTCAGACCTACCTTCTCCGTGTTTCTTAACTCCAGGTCCTACAGGAAAAGGACACAGCTGGCACAGGCTGCTGCTGCCAGCGAGCAGGAATCTGACAGAGCCCCTCTGCTCTCCAGCAGCAGGGCAAGCAAACTGAAAAACCCCCATTTCCCACTGAGCAACACCCCATGCTGGCCTCTCAGTTCATGTCACCCACCAAGAAAAAAATACTTCCCATTTAAAAAATTAAGCCTAGTGTGGGGGTCCAGATATTATTTGTTTCATAAGCAACTCATGCCCCAATTCACCTGTGTTAATCAGATTTCCTTGCAAACCACAGTATATTTTGTTCTTTTCCTGGCACATAGCTATCTGAATACACAGTAAGTTCAATAACCACTAACACAACTCTCCAAATGAAAAATTGTACAAAGTATGTCTTTTTCTCTTTTAGTTGTTTAGGAGTCTGGCTATCAAGGAAGTATAACCCCACCACTCCAACTGGTCCTCATGAACACTAGCAGAGAGGAAGGCTCTCTCCCATTCAACACATCTCCCTAGAAAGTCACAAAGCCACTTTAAAATCTAGGATACATTAGAAAGGTTACTTCATCTAGAAGGTAAGAGTTCAGGTCAAACCCAGGACAACAGTCAGAATAAGAAACCACCTGATTACAGTTGGGTGAAATTAGGTATTTAGGCAAACAGTAAGACGTAAGCAACATTGGTAACTGCTGAATCAGCTGGATTTAGCTCTGTCACAGCAGAGATGTCACAAGCAGAGTGAACTGGGAAACTAATTACTTTAGATTTTTTTCTTTTTTCTTCTTTTTTTCTCCTTTTTTCTTTTTTTTTTAATTTTTTTATAGAAAAAAACAAGGTAACGCTTGAAAAATTCTTCTATACCAGAAACAGAATGCTTCACTTACAAACACCATTCATAAACAACACATAAACCCCAAAAGTATTATTAAATAAATAAAGGAAGTGAAAAAATAAGGAATGGCAGACTTGAATATTCTTGTTTTAGTTGCCCAATGGAACAAGCATTATTTAAGCGGTGTGAAGGCAGATTGCTATCTTTACCTCATTGAATAGTAACTTGTTCTGTGAATAGCCCCCATGGAATAACAGCCACTGCTCAAGGATTCAATAGCTTAATGAACATAACAAGACTGGCACAATCTGAAGCTTAATTTGCATGTAGTTTGAATATTTTTGCTTTCATTTCAAAATAAAAATACATGTAAAAGTAACAGCAATTCAAGTGTCATTTGGCTTAACATATATGTTTCCAGGAATTCTTACACTATCCAAATTTGCTAATTGCTAGGACTTGTGTAGTTAAAAGGAAAAATACATGTTAAATGAAAATATCCTTTTTGGTTTTTAATACGTAATTAACACAAGCTTTTCTAGCTTCAACACTGGCAAATCTATCCTCTTGAAAAATACTCACATAATTTTCATGCTACAAATTAAATTTGGTGTGGTTATGCTTTTAGCACTCAACAAGTAAAAGCTTGCAAATGAAAAGCTGAAGCATAAAGGTATGGCAAGTCTCATTTAAGAAATCAAAATCTTTGGGAAAGAGGAATTCTGCAGAAGTCAAGAAAAGCTGCTAATAATTAAATACTGCTTTTGATTAACACTTTACACTACATATTTATTTTGAAAGTCCTTATTTAAGCAGATCATGATATAAAACTAATCAAATCACTGTACTTCACTCCCTTATGATGCCTGGCTAATAACCACACAACAGTTGGAAACTGTCAAAATATTTTACAGCTCAATTGTAATTACCATCCAAGTCTAAGCATGCAGTAATTGGGCGTTAGCCATGTTCTAGGGGTGTTACAGCAATACACAGCAGTCAGTTCTTCTGTGTTTCATTTTTTACACGTGTAAAACTCCTGAATGATCCCCAGGATCTACTTCACAAAATTTTGAATTAAATATTACTACATTGTCCGCAGAGATAGCTTTTCCCCCCCCTTAATAAAATAGAGTATTTGTGTCAACATTTTAAAAATCAGCTTAACATTTGGAACTACAGAATTTGTTCAGCAGCTTTTTTTTTTTTCTGGTTTAAATTCCCTAAAATAAAAAAATATATTGTCAGATAAATAAAAATTAAACATATTGAGCAAAATATTACATGGTAAATATTGTAATATTAAAAGCTTTGACACAAACTGCTGATTTTGACTTCAAGGAACAAATTTTGCCGATCATAAATAGAGAAGATATTCCAAGCTGCTGAGAGAGAAAAGAAGTACTGCTACAATATGGTAACATGAGGAACTTGAAAGGGTTTTTAGCATGTACTATTATAGATGTAATGCTCGTAATACTCATGAGTATTGTATACAGATGATAGCCCAATAGGTCTTCCTGAACAGACAACTCTATAGGGGCTTCTAATTGTTTAGTGTTGGTATTTCTAAGGCAGTATCAGAGATACAGATTCATGATTCACTGATCTTTCAACATTATTTGAAGCATTAATCCATGCATTAACTGTCACTAATGCCACAGTGACAAGACAGATGACATCACTGGATCCCTAATACTTTACTGTCCAATGGATTAAAAACCTTAAGAGATGTTATGCCTTTGAGCTGACAGGTTATAAATGGAAAGAAGTGTTAAATTTTAAGTGTCCTTTGCACTTAATTTACATAGTTGGGTTAAATAAAATTAAGCACTCTTGAAAGAAAGGCTCTCAATTGGTCCCAAGATGATGCAATGATTAACATGCTTCTGGTGTGAGCTGTTCGTGATTCCAAATATTCATCTGCAGATGGGACTAGGAAACACCTAGATGGAAAGACTGCACCAGAAGACTTCAGTCTTCCAACCAGTAATACCAGTGCTATTAGAAGGGGCTGTGGGGGAAGGTATCAATTGCTCTCCCTTGGCTTGGGGGGAGAGATTAGTTTTATCAGAGGACCTCAAGGAGCTATAGGGGGAAAAATTTCAGCCAGCACAAATGCAGAAAACTCAGGCTCAAGCCTCATACATCATCTTTAACAAGTCTGATCACGTCCAGGTGTTGCAACATGTAGAGCACTTATCATTCACGCATCTCAGTCTCTTGCAATATTTTTCACTGCACGAGCACCTCAGGATAGGTGGAGGAGGGAAAAGAAGGGAGCCTTCATTCCTACACAGGAATTTCCATGCTTTGGGAAGTGTAAATTAGAGCATTACTACTAGTCTGACAGTAAGTTTGCTAATAAATGTGTAGCAACATATCTAATTGCATAACAAGAGATTAAATGATTATGACAATCTTTGAAATAGAGAGAATAGAGAGAAGAGAAAGCATACATAAGGGAGAGCTCTGGTAATATGGCAAACTAGCTGAAACTTCTATACTTTGATAAATGTGTAAGAGCCAATGCATTTTATACTTTGTTGATACTGCTCAAAATAAGCTTCCAGTGGAATCTACAAAGTTTGTTCTAATATTGAGTATTAGTTCCAAGCTAGATGAGCTTCTAAAAGTTATTTAAAGGTGTAGGATCCATCACCTCAAAAACATGGGGTTTGCAGGTTACTAGGCAACTCTTTGCAGCAGAAGCGTGACCCAAGACATGACTAGTAAACAAGTACAGTGACATCACCTGACTAAGATCCACCTTACCTTTAAAGTTGCACGGGGGGGGGAAGTTCAAAGAGCAGTTTTGCCTACAGTTACAATAAAATTTACAGACTGCTCAAATAGAAGTGCTAGTGGGAGAATGATGAGTTGATAAAAATACAGTGTGCATGCTACTTCAGTCATAGGGTAGTTTCTCACTGAGACTCACGTAAGTTTGGGGGTTTTACCATTTGTAAATACTTAGAAGTCATTTTGCAATGATTTTTTATTATCTCTTATTTATAAAACCTTGGCAGTGTTAAGTGCTGCTACTGTTTCATAGCTTTTCAACCCCTTCTGCAAGTTTGCAGGGAAAAGAGGAGGGCACTGGACTCAAACGAGGAGTTTAGGTAGACAAGATCGCTCTCCCAATACCCGTTCTGCAGCTGGTAGAGACAGGTTGTTCAGAAGACTCTTCAGAGCAGAAGTCTGACCTAGATGCTCCACACTGGCCTTAGGGGATGCTGTCTCTGCCCACACATTATGGAAAACTCCAGAGATCTCTTATGTCCTAAATCAGACATGAGCAATACAGTTGTAACTAACTTCACTACAGAAAGAGGTCAAAAGGGACATTCTTATGGAATCTAAACCTACAACTGGCGGCCAAAATCACCAACCAGTTTTTAAAAGAATCCTCTAAGTTGAAAAGGGCAAAACAGAAAATGAGACCATAGTAGGATTTGACCTGCCTCTTACCCCATTTTTACTCAATAAATATGAAAATAGCCCACTTTAAATATAATTTTTTTTTTTAAATGCTAATCTATTTCTCAAATAGTTCCCAAGCAGATATGAATTTTCCAGCATTATTCATTTCACCTGGCTGGGGCTCCACACAGAGCCCATCACTCTTGCCAAAAGCAGCTGGGACAATGTTCAGTTTAAGGATGTGAAATTGCTAAAACCTGGTCAGAAAGTAGACCCACTGCATGTTCTTTGTTTCTTTACTCTTTTTCTTCTGTATTGGCAGAGCAACTGTCTCAGACACAGTAGAAGTGAAACAAGTAGTGATGAAGAACAAATTACATGTCATCTGTGCACAAAAAAAATGCACAACACCCAAGATCTGGAGCAATATATTTCATTTGTCTGGGGACCAGTCACAGTACTAGTTTCCTCCAGAAAAAGAAGTAAACATTCTTCCTAAAAAGATGAAAGTGCTCTGAAGCAAACCACTTAATGTCCTATGTGCTGTATGGGTTCTCAGACTCTTTAAGTACTTGCAAAAAAGACAGATTCTAAGGGTTTTTAAATCAACCAATTCTATGTCCAAGGAGCCCAGAAATGGAAGAACATTTCAGAAACTTGGAAGCTCTCATTGGAATTATCTTCTGATTATTCACTATTACTCATACCTATGTCACATTTTGGTTCTAAATTTGAAACCAATAGTAAATATGCAAACATAAAAAAAGATACTGTGGTAAAAATAAAACCTAATTTTAGTAGGCAAAACCCAAAACCTGTTTTTTGTAAAAGCCTAACATTGTTGCTAGAAATAAATGTAAAAACAGTTAAACGCATTTGCAGAGAAAACTTCCCTGGAAACCCCATAAAAGCGTTTTTTTTCTTTTTCCTTTTTTTTTTAAAATAATAGTGGTAATATTCCATTAGCATTTTAAGTACAATAGAAGCATTGCGGTTACAGTTATAAGAATTTGAGCATTGAAACGGTATTTGGTTTGCTATAGTTTTATACTTAAGCCTATTGATTGGGTTCTGGTCTACACACTCACGTCTCAAAACAAAGGATAAAGTCACATTATGTTACTGAGTCATTGCTGCCAATGAAAATCATGACAGACTACTTACCAATAGTACAGAGTGCCATATGGGCACTTTAGAAATGCATCAATTCTTCAGCATTACTTTAAAGCGATACAACCAAAGCTTTTCGTGGAGTTCTTGAGAGCACTTTGGCAACTTTATGAAAAGGGGTCACAGTGTTATTAAATATGGTTGAGTAATTAAGCATATTCTAGGATGAAACACTTTAATCATGATCTGCTAAGCCATCTGTATCAAATTACTATCTGAATTCACTTTTTAGAAGGTTTGCACGCAGACAATAAAGGTATATTTGTTATATAGAAAGGTATACATATAACAAATATACCTTTCTATATAACAAATAACCATACTCATTATAGTAACAAATATACCAAGATATAAGTTTATATATACCTATATATACACACACAGAAAGAAAATATACACACTGTGTCTCTCTATAAATATATATAAAAAAAAAAACAACTAAGGTCACTTGAAACAACAGAAACACATTCTGACTATCTGTTTTGTAAGTAAAAGTTACTTTGATTATGCTCCAGAAGCATAAAATACAAGGCAGCTAATCAGAAAAAAAAAAAAAAAGAAGAATACAAAAATATTACACTATTTTTATTTACAATTATTTCAGGTGGTGTAACATTCTGGGATACTTTTAAAGTTTGATTGGCTGAGTTGGATTTCAAAGATCTATTTGCGCTGAAGCAAGTCAGGAAACACGACCCTTGCAAGACTAAGATTACAGTTCCTTGACTCAGAGGTGTTGATGAAGTGAGGGAGAATGGAGATTTTGGCTGGCCCACCAAAGAAAAAGAGACCGTACTCTTGCTTGTGGATTGCCCTTCAAAGATACAAAAGACAACTAAGGAACTAGAAACTGCTCTAACCTGCCCCAGTTCATACTCATGGAAACTTGGATGAAAAGATTTCACTGCTCAGGAACTTAATTCAGGAGCAACTAAAGGACTTCAACTTCTTGTTGCCTTCAGTGGACTCTGCATGAAGTCTCATGAACGTTTACAAAAAGCCAGGTGCCTAAGAGTCACCATCCAACTGTTATTTCAAAATACATTTCTAAGTTTTTGCTGTTGCAAATATGACAGCCTTTCACACAATTGTGCATGCACAATCAATGCCAGCATTTACGTAGACACTTGTGAGCTTAATGTCTGTCCCTACAGTGAGCCCACAGGGAAATAAAGACTACTTTCTACAGCCACAGTGGGCATGTATCCACTCAATTCAAATAGCAGAGTTATGTGCTCTTGGTGCTAAAGGTGCCAGGCATGCATATGAAGTTGTTCCTAGTCCCAAAATCAAACATTACAGCATCTTCACTAAGGTAACAAAAATTACTAATGAAGCTTCCAGCACCTAGAGCTGTGTTCTTCAAGATATTCAATCTGAGATGACAACTGTTTTTTTGTTTTTTTTTTTTAAATATCTGTTGAAAGACTCCTTTTTTGGGGGATGGGAGACATGTTACAACCACCGAGTTTACAGTGGCATGTCTGTCATCAGCTACTGGGCAACCCACAGCTCGCCTCATCAAGTTCTGCTCTAAAGGAGTATGGGAAAAGGCAGGATAAGCTGTATTAGAAGATGTTTTACCATGCTACATCCTCTGAATCCAAATGATTTTTCTACAGAGAGAGACTTCCCTCTCAACAGTATAGCTCTCTTTAAAGTGTAATGTAGGCATTTAATCAGTGGGTGTTTAATCAAGCTCTTAAATATTACAGTTGAACTTCTATTATATTAAGCTCACCAATATTTTTCATAACGTTTACATGATTTCCTTAATTACTTTAGTTTCTAGCTAGCTCCTTTAAAGCCCTTTCACTGAGCTAGAGCACATGATTTCATTCACACTTTAAAAGCTTTTCCCATGCATGCTTTCCAAAGCTGATTTTCTGAATTATACATACGAACTATATTTAAAATTTGTGCATTATTCATTACTACAAACTATGAAGTATCATTTAGGGATTAACACAACTATCTACTAAACTGCAAAATAGCTCTTGTCAATAATGAAACCAAGTGAGTTTTGAAGAATTGGTTGTATTTTAAAAAGGTAACCAAATACTTCTATAAAGTACAAAAATATTTCTCTAAATCTACCAAGAAAAAACATATGCATGTCTTCTTTTTATTGAGATGAAAACACATTCAGTATATCTAACAGGCTCATAAAGTATAAAACTACTTAAGATATATCAGAAAAGAGTTCTGCTTTAAATATGTTTTCAACCTTTTTTTTTTTCCCTTTCTGTAACAGTCTCTATATAGAGTGCTTGCACTGTATGCATCTGAGATCCATCTATATGCTTCTGCATAGGATAAACCAAATCAAAAAATACTAGCAGGATCTGGATTTTGTATTCACATGGCTAATTCTCCATAGAAACAACATCGCCTTTTTCCTTATATTCCATTTATGTGCTTTAAAATAACTCAGAAAAAACATGAATCTAAAATATGTTGCAGCACACAAACCCCTCAGCTCATATAGCGATAGTCGCAGAGAACAGATCGTTCTTCTGAAAGAGTAGAAAAAAATATCTAAAAGGACGCAGTGAGTCAAAAAACACGCATGCAGCTTGACTTCAATAAAACCTGGGATCACTCAGTTCCTTTGGATTGTTTTCTATTTATTTTCTTTTCTTTCATGAGGTTAATTTTTTAGGAAATTGTTGTTTCCCCCCCCCCCTTTTTTTGTCACCACAGACACTCCCTTTAGGCAACCGTGCATCAACAATCCTCCCACGTTCAAAGTCGGCTACATCTGTTGCTCTTTCCCATTGTTGAAAATTCCTGCCTTAATCCTATTTGACTTTATTCATGCAAAGGTCATCCTGAATTCAACAAATGGAGGAGCGATAGCAAGCACACTGTTGAACATGGCTAAAAAATGCTGTTGCAGAACATGCAGCTAGTGTGCCGGCACTATCTCAGAAGTACTTCCTTTATTATGCAGCTTCTAGTCCTCATAGCTGTGTTGCAATATGAATTGGCAACATTATTTCTTCTAGCAACTCAGGAATACAACAATTTCCTTTTAACTGGCTTGATTCTCTCTCCTTAAAAAGATTTGCACTTAACTCCTATTTGCTAGTGAGTATGCGTACAACATACATATATAATATTTGACTGTTTCACATGCCCTAAGGCTTAGCTTCTGGCATATATGGCTTCCTTATTTCTCCTGGTTTTTACTTCTCAATATATCTAGCTTCACAAATCTATTTAATTAACCAGCCCATCTAAAACTAATGGTGATCACTTTTAAACAAATGAGGCAAAATTCTGCCTAAAAATACTTTTACAAAGCAGGGTAGAACTGCTAATACAAACACCTCATTTTAGGGCCATCACCGTACTGTAGATTTGCTCACAGAAGCCGTCTATTTTGGTTTTAGGCTCATTTTTCTTCCCCAGCAACAGAAAAATAAAAGCATTCTAGCTCAGACCTGTGATTTATTCCTATACTTAAGTATCTGACCCAAACCAAAGAAAGATTAGCAGGAACAGTGAATTAGTAAGCAAACCAAAGTTAACCATCAGTCTGATTTATGAAGGGAAGATAATTATTTTTGTAATATGTCCATAACTCATCATGACAGAAGCAAAGGAATATTTATTCATACATGCTTATTTCCAATTTGAGGTGCTTGCCAACCATGATGAACCAAACCCACCCTTCAGGCAAGCAGAGAAAAAGGCTATTGTTAGTCTCGTTCCTTCATGGAGCGCTTCGCTGAGGGCCGCAGACAGCGGAGAGTGCACCCAAGACTTGAACTATCTAAACCAGCCCCACAATAAAGCTTGATGTAATAGCTAAAAGTTAAATGCTACAATAACATCAGCTTATTCAAATTGTGTTTAGCTCCTCGTTAGGTGCAAGGGAACACTGGAAAGAATCAAGTCTTCAATTTAAAAGCTGTCCAGTACTCTGCTCATGTGGCTCTTGTTAAGGAGCCTGAGAATAAGGTCTAAAAACTCTACAGAAAAAGGATAGGTTTTATCAGGTTTTTGTTGTGAACATTTGGGGGACTTCTGTTTTGATCATAGTTTAAAAAAAGTCTTAGGAGAGTAGAAGTGTTCCTTCTTCTACCTTTTAAAGAGCAAAGCTTGAGCTAAACAGCAGTAATAGTCTGTGAAGCCAAGCATGCAAATCAAAGCCCTCCACATCCTTTGAAAAGGTTAACATGAATGGCAGGAAGGTGGTTATCCTCCAGTACCTATGCCAGGAGCCCACAGCCCCGCACCATCTGCCTGCCTCCTCCCAGCTCCCTTCCACCATAGGAGCAAAGGCAAATAACTTAAAGGGAATAAATAAAAGGCCCTCATCACGGTTAACGATTTTCAGATTATGTATCCCAGAAGCTAGCCCAGATCTCACTTTGAGCTAACCTAATGTCATTGTTTTTCAAATGCTTCCGCAGGCCATGGCTGCCTCGCCTGACCAGCGGTGTTTGTACCTAATCCGGCTTGTCCTCTGCGAGAGAAACTAAACAGTACCATGAAAGCATTGACATTTAGGAACTGCATCGCTCCAGAAACTTTAATGCTCCCAGCAGCTCCTAACTTCTTCCTTACATTTATGCACCTTAGGGATATTTAAAGCACAGATTTCAGGCAAATAACTTTGGCACCTCCATCAGGAGACCAGTCCCCTCCGGAACCCGCAGAAATGGGTACAACGAGACATTAGTCCAAAGGCAACGCGGAGCCCAGCTCACACTCCCTGCTCTCCCTCCAGACATCCCCCACTGTCACTCTCTCTGTCTCTCTCTCTTCTAGGACTTCCAAGTATTCAATTCACCTCCTAATGTAGGAAGCTACAGCCCAGAAAAGGCAGTGTGGGTATTCCCACCATCCAAAGGCCATCTGTCCTCTGACCTCAGCAGCCTTGAAGCAGTTCCTGGATCGGGATATATGTCTTATTTGACCAACCTTACACTTGTTGGTAAGACAGGCTACTGGGCACTTCATTCAAGGAAACCGAAAGGTTTATATAAATCATCACATATATTTACATGGGAAACATTAAAGAAATTCTAGTATTAGTATAATTTCTTGAATAAAATATGAAAGAAGTATTTTTTGTTACAGTCTACCTACATGCAATGGGGCTGGCATTTGAATAGCACATAGCAACAATATTCCCCTTTACTTCATCACACAATACACTCTATGCCTGTTGGCTTTTCCAGTTTCCACCAGAGATGGACTTTCTTCTCACAGAATGGTGCAGTTTTAGACTTCCAAGATGAAATAAAGCATATAAAAGTACTTCCATTACATATCTAAAGAGCATATTTTTCCACAAGAAGTAATATCTTACAATGACAAATCTGAGTACTGTAATTTATAATGTAAGTTAAATATAAAAATATGAAAAGTGAGGCTTTGAATGTCATAACACTGGTTAAATTACCAAACCTTATTTGCACAGACATTTTGCAGTAGTGCTAACTGGTGCAACCCAGAACTGCTGCAGGCACTGACAATGTTTCCATCCATTTCAGTAAGAGCTACATTGCACCAGTAATGCAGAAATACCTTAAAGAGCAGTTATGAAAATGGCAGAAGGAGCCAAGCATTTATCATCCTGCAAATTATGTATATTAATTTGCAATGAAAAAGATTTTTCTAGGACAGCCCTGGAGACCTGTTATCTGCATCCCCACTACTAATAAGGGCCTAAAGAAGAAACAGTCAAACACTTAAGTAGCAGCACTTAAAATTGCCAAATCAAGTGTTCAGAAGTTGGGATATTACAAAATCATGGTTACATATTTAATATTAATTAGTACTCTTTGTATATTTGCATTATGACACAATCTTTAAGTGTACTTCTTCCTCTAGAGTTCTCCATCATGGAGAGTGTTCAACAAACAACCTCACTGAATGGGACTACCCAATATTCCTATTTTTCTGAATTATTAGTTGTTTGTCCTCATGCCTCATCTGCTGCACACTCCCTGGACCTTCAACTGAACACAATATCATTAATCTCATCAAAGGGCTTTTCTACAGTGTTCATCTTCATGGCATTTTAATCTAGAAGATTAAACATTTAATCTTCCAGACATCCCTGTGAGGTACCAGTCCATTTAATCAAAGAAAAAGTGCTGTCCACAAAAAACCCAACTCCAAATTATTGGAAGCTGTTGCTTCTGAGTCCTCAGTCTGAGCCACCCAAGACCTGACCTTACAGAGAACTGCTTGTTTTATGATACTTCATATGCCATGAAACAGCACTCTTTCAGCTGCATGGCACTTGAGTCAAGCCAATAGCTCTGCTAATTTACCATGGTTGTATCAAGCTGGGAACTTAAAAAAAAAACCCTCCGCAGTCCAAAATCTGGTTCAACAGATTAGCTTAGCACCGCATAACGAATTCATGACAGAGGAAAGGATAATATTCACTGCTACTGGACAGCATTTGGTTGCTTAATTGTCAGAGAAAGCAGTGCCTTTCTGCTGGCCCTTGTCTCAAACAGCACACAACCTGGACTACTTCCCCGTGTAACAGTATATACGGCACTGCAAGAGTCCTGCTCTGCAGAAGGACCTGCATGTGATGAAGTGCTTCCATCTAGATAACACTCTGGCTTCTAGCTGCGTGTGCTTGGAAATGGGATAAAGTGAGAAGTGAGGGGCTAAGGTTGGAAGGTGCTCAGCTCTGCCTCCAAACCTGCACATAACTCCCACTACAGGAACATGTGGGTAAATTATTGATTTATCTGGTTTTAAATCTCAAATTCTGAAGGAAGTATCTCTCTTAGAGGTAACATGACTATAGAACAGCACCTAAATCTTTTTGACAGCAGTTCAACTGGCTTGTTGCTAGAAAATGGGCACAAAATCCTTCAGTCAGAAGGGCAAAAAGCAGCAGATAGAACAAGGAAGGGCTTGGTTTCAGCTATACTCTTGAGATCTAAAAATTTACTCCTGTTGGCACCAATCATGGGAATAACATGAAGACAACAGACACCACCCTCCACCAGTTCACATTCATAGAGCCACCTACAAGGAGAAGAAGGGAATCAAGCAAGGCTGTGAATAAGCAAAACCTAGTACATTATTAACGCTGATAACTGCTACAGTAAGACCACACAGGCAAGACAAGCAATGTCCAACTGAGAAGGAATTTATCACTTTGGTAGCCTAAGGAGACCACTGGTAAGCAAAAACCTACTCATAAAAGCATGAGTATCAAGCACATCCATACAGTATCTGGCATACTCCTTTGGATCCTAATGGATAGTAAGAAGTTGTCCCTTCTGCTGGTCTCTTTTGTGACTGCTCATGGATAGCTTATCACATGTTACGCACCACTTCTTGTACCAGTTTTTACAAAATCTCTAATTAAATAGGTAGAGCAAAGCAGGGGATCTCCATTTTCCTGAACAACTCTGTCCATCAACGCTCCTACTCTATATCTATGTCTCCTATTCATGTGCAGTCATGCCTGCATGTTGAAGGGAAAAAGAGCTTTTGCAACCTCTTCCCTTTTTTTTCCTGTCCAATCACAGGTCTATTCTTTAGGTCATATACACAAGAGTCTGTAAATATTCAGGGACAATTCATTTCACCAACTTTAAATGCCTATCAATTAGTTAGTCAAGTCTAACTTACCTAAGCTCTTTTACAGCCAAGGAAGAGAACCAGACACCTCTAAGAATAAGGTTTCTGAGGCAGTTGGGTGATTCAATCTCAAAAGGGGATCCATTTTATTAAGGGCCAGTCCTGGAAACTCTTACATAAAGTAGTCAAGAAAACTGCTTACCTCTCCCATATATTATTGAAACGCTAAATTTTCTCCACAATATGCACTTGTGTTTGTTCTAGTGTTTGTCCTGGTTTTGGTGCTACAGAGGGATGCACTGATGTATTGGGTTTGTCTGGCGAGGTTTTGGTAGCGGGCAGGCTACAGAGGTGGCTTCTGTGGGAAGCTGCTAGAAGCTTCCCCTATGTCCAACAGACCCAATGCCAGCCGGCTCCAAGACGGACCCGCTGCTGGCCAAGGCCAAGCCCATCAGTGACAGTGGTAACATCTCCGGGATAACATATTTAAGACAAAAAAAAAAAGTTGCTGTGGAACAGAAACTGCAGCCAGAGAGAGGAGTGAGAACATGTGAGAGAAACAACCCTGCAGACCCCCAGGTCAGTGAAGAAGGAGGGGGAGGAGATGCTCCAGGCGCCGGAGCAGAGATTCCCCTGCAGCCCGTGGGGAAGACCATGGTGAGGCAGGCTGTCCCTCTGCAGCCCAGGGAGGTCCACGGTGGAGCAGATATCCACCTGCAGCCTGTGGAGGACCTCACACCAGAGTAGGTGGATGCCCGAAGGAGGCTGTGACCCCATGGGAAGCCCACGCTGGAGCAGGCTCCTGGCAGGATCTGCGGACCCATAGAGAGAGGATCCCATGGAGCAGGTTTTCTGGCAGGACTTGTGACCCCGTGGGGGACCCATGCTGGAGCAGTGTGCTCCTGAAGGATTGCAGCCAGTGGAAGGGACCCACACTGGAGCAGTTCGTGAAGAACTGCAGCCTGTGGGAAGGACTCACGTTGGAGAAGTTCGTGGAGGACTGTCTCCTGTGGGAGGGACCCCACGCTGGAGCAGGGGAAGAGTGAGGAGTCCCGTCCCTGAAGTGGAAGGAGCGGCAGAGACAATGTGTGATGAACTGACTGCAACTCCCATTCCCCGTCCCCCTGTGCCACTGTGGGGGGAGGAGGTGGAGAATTCAGGAGTGAAGCTGTGCCCAGGAAGAAGGGAGGGGTGGGGGGAAGGTGTTTTAAGATTTTGTTTTATTTCTCATTATCATTCTCTGGTCCATGGGTAATAAATTAAGCTAATTTTCCCCAAGTCGAGTCTGTTTTTGCCCATGATGGTAATTAGTCAGTGATCTCTCCCTGTTGTTATCTCGACTCATGAGCCTTTTGTTATATTTTCTCTCCCCCGTCCAGCTGAGGAGGGGAGTGATAGAGCGGCTTTGGTGGGCACCTGCCATCCAGCCAGGGTCAACCCACCACAACTCATCTCCAGTCATCATGGCTCCAAGACAAAAAGCAGACTGAAAAACATCATGGAATGAAAGCCCATTTTCCCCAGAAAGATGCAATTTGTACTTTTGTAAAAGTCACTTTTTAAAAGCCCACGCTTGCAGATGAGTTTCAAATCTGCAGATTGTACTAATTTTAAGATTCTCTGCCTTCAGCAGTATTTTTTTTGACAAATATGGCCTACAAATAAGACATTAGATAATTTTATTTTAAAAATTACTAGCATATATGCACATATGTGTGTGCATGTATATAAAATGCTTTTCCCATTTACAGAGAAATTAGAGAACATTCTGGTCACCAATGAAACAGAAATATAAGAAACAGTACGTAGAAGTTGTAATAATTAGCTATCTGATAATTTGCAATGATATACTGCATCCCTACTTCCACCTGCATAAACAGTGGACCCTTCATTAACAAATTATTCAACTTCCACAAAACCAGTAAAAACAGAGAATGAAAGAAGTTTGATTTCCCTATACTGACAGAGTAACTACATTCAGTAAGTAGGAACTTGGATGATTAAAGATTTTTTTTGGAAAAAAATGATTCTGCTACAAATATGAACAGAGGGAAATTTAAACCATAAAAGAGATTTGAACATGAAATAGTGGTAGAAGACTCAACTAAGGTTGCATTTTCAATTTTAACAGGCTGCTCCCTGGCAGACCTAGCCTAAGTACTATGGGATCATTAGAATCTGCAGCTGCTGTGAGCAAGGAATACCCCAAACCAGCACACTGCCAAGACACTAAGGATATGTTTCCCAGCTGAGTGATGACTGTGCTGCCACTGAAGGGGACTGTCCTACTGTGTTCCCATGTCAGCGTTGTGTTGCTGGTACTCACTAACTCACAGTCAGTACTGGCACTGGCACAAGGTGGGGCAGGGAAGGGGGGAACACAAGAAGTCAGGATAGGGACTGAACGTAATGCAGTAAATCCAAACTCTGAAGCATACATTAGTTGAGGACAAGAGGAAGACATTCTTTAGCCTATACCTTCAGCAAAATGGAAAAATACTACACTTGCATTTGGAAGGGAAGAGAACAGTTCGCTCCTTACTCTAACACATATTCTAACAAGGTTGTTTTACATCCAAACATAGGTTAATAGTAAGGAACACAGGAAAAAGCACATAGCTAGGCAAGTTGACAAACACCATTTAAAATGCATGCAAACAGTAATAAGAAATTGCTTAAGTATTGTATTAAAAAGTGACCCCCCTTTTACTATTTAACACTAGAAAAGCTGCAAGTTTAATGAATTGTCTGTGCCTCAATATGATTATCTCACTATCTCTCTGTTCACATTATGTATGTGGCTTGTATTTCTTCCCATTAAAAGATAAAATGTCTTAGGGCTGTATGCAAAGGCAGATTTTCTCAGAGTGCCTTTTTTGCACCAGTTCATAACAGTAGATATCTTAAAATTCTGTCCACTACCTCCCAAGTCTTCCTTGGGCTTGGTGAACTATCTGTCTGTATAGGAAGTGACAAAAATCTCATGCAAATGAGCTGCACAATTCCTTTGCAGCTAATGTGAAACTGGAAAGGAGCAAAATCATTAAAGAAGATGTTCCAGAGAGCCAGGAAGTCCTTACGTGAATGGACAACTGAGATACTTTTGATACCAAGAGACAATGAGTGATCTTCATCTACCATTTGGAGTTTAATGTAATTTCTCCACTTGGCTGCATTACTGCGTCTGTGTTTTAAGGTGAGCTGTTTCTACTGTTCAGTCAGATGAGGTTGATAATGCTGAGGTAAATACAAGCGGAAAAAGTGAGCAAGTGGAGACTACAGGATCTCTGAGATCTTGGAGAGTTGCACCTAGTACTATATTGAATTTTACTTTCCTCCCCCTCCACTAAACTCACCTCAGTGTTGTGCGCTTTATCTCTGTCTAAGCGTTTATTCTGCCTTAGAATAAATAAGAAAAAAAAAAAAAAGAAGAAACTACTACAGGTTTCTTGTTGTTCCCTTGAAAATTATCTCAGAATTTGTACCTCCTTTGCAGTTTGAAGGATAAACTGCCTATCAGGCAGAAATCTTTCTGAACAGCCTCAACAGAAGCATTGCAGATACGCAACAGATTACAAAGGATACTGGTTGGAGATGGGTTATTACATGTCATGCAGAAAAAGGATTCTGTATTTCTTATTACAAGTTTCCTATAAATATGTTTCATTAGAGCTTAAATCTGCTAGCTTGCCTGGCATGAGAGAGCAGACTATCACTGGGCATGCAAACCAATTAATTTTGGTTTTAAAATGAGAGAGAGCAAGCTTAAACAATGATGGTGACAAACAGAAATGTTATTATTGGCTTTGGACTATTATGTGAATGTGCATTCTCCTTTTCTGCCAACTTAAAAGGCCACCACAAGCTCTTGTCTACAAGCACCGAAACCAATGCCTATGTTTTCATGATTACCAGCAACACAGTGACTTTCATAAAGGAGAGAATGGTGTATACATTAATATGACAGCCTTAAGCTTATTTATCATCCTGTCCTGGTGCTATTATGCTTTCATCAGTTGCTAGGTATAACTCAAAATCTATCCAAGGACAAGTTCAAAAAACATACTGTGGTCTGATACAAGTTCCATGTCTGTTCACATAATCATGTATTTCCAGAGAAACACCTATTGCCAAGACTGGAGTGCAGAAGTTTCATTTACTGAGATATTCTGGGTAGCCCGGCAGGCAGCTGTGAGATTGAGATCTGTGAGCTACCAAATGCCAGGCTGACTAGTCAGCCTGCAGTAGCCACTCTGTAAAGTATGTGTCTAATGAACATAGGTTTCCACACCCTGAAGACGAGAGAAAGGATGTGAACCAAGCTGGATTCACCAACCATAACATACCTGTTGACTTTCATAGAATCACAGAATGGTTTGGGTTGGAAGAGGCCTTAAAGATCATCTAGTTCCACCCCCCCTGCCATGGGCAGGGACACCTTCCACTAGACCAGTTGCTCAAAGCCCCATCCAACCTGGCCTTGAACACTTCCAGGGATGGGGCATCCACAACCTCTCTGGGCAACATGTTCCAGTGTCTCACCACCCTCACAGTAAAGAATGTTTCCCCAATATCTAATCTAAATCTACCCTCTTTCAGTTTAAAACTGTTACCACTTGTCCTATCACTACACTCCCTGTTAAAGCATCCCCCCCCATCTTTCCTGTAGGCCCCCTTTAAGTACTGGAAGGCTGCTATAAGGTCTCCCCAGAGCCTTCTCTTCTCCAGGCTAAACAACCTCAACTCTCTCAGCCTACCCTCATAGGGCATGTGCTTCATGGCCCTCCTCTGGACCCCCTCGAGCAGGTCCATGTCTTTCTTATGTTGGGGGCCCCAGAGCTGAATGCAGTACTCCAGGTGGGGGCTCATGAGAGCGGAGTAGAGGGGGAGAATCACCTCCCTTAACCTGCTAGCCACACTTCTTTTGATGCAGCCCAGAATGCGACTGGCTTTCTGGGCTGCGAGTGCACATTGCTGGCTCATATTCAGTTTTTCATCCATTAATTGCCCCAAGTCCTTCTGCTCAGGGCTGCTCTCAATCCACTCATCGCCCAGCCTGTATTTGTGCTTGGCATTGCACTGACCCACGTGCAGAACCTTGCACTTGGCCTTGCTGAACTTCATGAGGTTTGCATCGGCCCACCTCTGAAGCCTGTCAAGGTCCCTGTAGATGGCATCCCTTCCCTCCAGCGTGTTGACCGCACCATACAGCTTGGTGCTGTTGGCAAACTTGCTGAGGGTGCGCTCAATCCCACTGTCCATGTCACTGACAACGATGTTAAACAGCGCCAGTCCCAATACCAACCCCTGAGGAACGCCATTGTCACCTTTCAGTAGGTTAATGGTAACTGCAGTATCCAGAAACTCGATGGATTCATGAGCCATCAACATGAGCCTTGGCTGCAGTCTGGCAACAAACTGAAACTACCACATAGTAGGAAAAGCCTTTCTCAGAATGGTTTCCTGAAGGGAAAGGCATATGCTATCCTTCCAAAAAAGTGAATGAGCAATCTAATCCAGTGCAGGAGCTATTTTCTTTTAACACTTAAAAATAACTATGGTTGAGGGTGATTATCTGTTTCCTCCTGTTCCCTAGTAAATAATTCTTCACCTCCCACATAAATGCAGTAGCATTCCTGCCCCCTCATTCTCACAAAGGCAATAAAATCCATGATTGTGTAGAGACACATGACTTCAGCTTCTCTACTATGGGACACAGTTGCTGACTCTGGAACTGATGCCTGGATCTTATTTCCAATAAAGTCAACATAATGTAGGGAAGATAAGATACTAAGACTGGCTGAGATTTCAGCCAGTTGGAGTTGATATGTGTATTTTTTAATCAGCTAAACCAATGACAGGCACTGATATGCATGCTATGCACTGGTCTGATACCACTTTTTGAGCCTGAACTTCTTTGTTCAATTTTTTTCCACAAAGTCAACGACAAGTGGAAGAAATTTAAAGTCTCCATCACCTCTGTGAAAGGCAGAACCTGGTTATCCAAACCATGTCAAGAACAGTAACACATGTATGATGGTAACAAGCCCAACAAGGCTTCAATTGGGCTTGACAACACTGTAGCAGGTTGATGATTGAAGAGCTTAATTACAGCTTTGCAGTTTGTCAGACTCACCTAAATATAGCCAGCACACCATATCTTCAAGCCATTTGAGATGATTAACTGTGGGATTATTCCAGGCTTTCAGACTTTTGCATTTTTAAGCTCTCACTGATGATTCAGATTAGTTTAGAGGAGGCATGGAAGGAAGACAGGAGAGAATCAAGATACTCCTTTAGGAAGTGCAAGTAGGCAATAATATTTGGAAACAAATCTTCCTCCCAACCCAGATATGGCAAATACTGAGCTAATACTATGGGGCCAAGAGCTGGCTGGACCTTTATGGACAGCTAGACCCTGCCTTATCTCTGACAGGTAACTGCCCCTTCCTCACCAATAGAGATGACATCGGGATCTCTGAGTAATCAGAAGGGCCTGCTCAAAGGGATGACATTAAAGAGGCTTGGAAAGAGTTTGCTACTCCAGTTAACTGATTGCTCAGGGAAGCAGTGCAAGGCAAACATTTGAAAAAGATCAGATGAATATTGGAGATACTTGGAAGCTGTCTGGACATGGTCCTGGGCAACTGGCTCTAAGTGGCCTTGCTTGAACGGGGGGTTTGGACCAGATGACCTCCAGAGGTCCCTTGATGCGTATTTATTAGTCTCATGTTCTGTCTTCACTGATCATTGAGTTCTTGAACAAGTTCTGCCCTGGAGTACCCTCTTTATCCTGCAGATACCAGGCATGATGCTGATACCACCAGATCAGAAGGTGCTTTCTGGAATTTTCTGCTCAGTTTTACATGAAACTTTTACACGAAACTTTTACACAGAACTGTCTTGTACAGCATACATCTCTGAACAAAGGAACTAGAAGGATTTTGATTTTTGTCGTGTCAGGAGTAATAGGGGTAATTAATTGTGGATACGATTCCAGGAAAACCTAAAAATAGCATTTAGCTGTTAAAAGACCATACAACTCCCTTAAAAGAAAGCCTTTTGCAATTCACATAGATGCATTAGCTTAAGTCTATTCTCAAATGAGACATGTCCAAGACCGCTGACTGCTAAAAATTCTTTGTTTTATTCTTCTCTTTCGTTACCGCAGACACTGCTGTTAGAAATTAAGAAAACATACACACATGCACACACACACAAATAAAAATGTGTGGGAAGTCAGATATGCCTCAGGCAAGAAACACCTTCCACCACTACTTGGGTAATAGTAAAACGTTGGATTCAAGCTATGATGTTTCAACAGCAAACACAATTGCACTTCTGTGGAAGTGTTCCTATACCCACAATGCAAATGCTAGAAGGCTCATTGCAGCTGATCACTGAACGAAGCAATTTTGGCGTCCAGCCATACCCTAGGGATTTGATTTTTGGGTGTAGACTTAGGAAAATAGCAACCTTTCTTGCCCTACTTTTAAATTGGTATTTAAATTCCTAGGAATTTCACTACTGTTTTCAACATCTAAGTGGTTTGTTTGTTTTTTTAATAGAGTAACAAAATTTCAAGTATTTGGAACATGTATCTTGAGTAGAAATCTGTCGTGTGTCAAATAGTCTTTCAGGAAAAATTTCCACCTAATAAACTTGCTGATATATGATGTTAATAACAGCATTTGTATTTTTTGTGTTCAGCAAATGTGATGAACACCATTAGCATGTGAAGGAAAAATGAGCTCCAAATACTCTGGCAAAGATTTGCAGAAACATTTTTGGAGTCTTTTTCCTTCAACTCTAAAGTTCTAATATTAATACTGTGTTTGTGTAGTCTAAAGATTAGCATTTCTGCTCTGTAGCCATTTCCTATGAAGACAACCAACACAGGGAATTGAACATTTTGGGACACTTTGGTTCTGGTCAGAGTTGTAGCAGAGGCTTTCTGTGCACAGCGAACTTGGACAAAACACTAAGATACATTATTTAACCTCCCTTTACATAAGTTTACCTCCATGGGACTATTCCACCAAGATAAGGGTGTGTGTTAAGTTCATGCTTGTATAGTGCCTATAGCTTTTGATGGGAGTTTTTTCAGAGTTGCTAAACATTGTCACTATTATTGAGTAATAAACAAGTTATTTGTGCCAACAGCCCAAGTCCTACCTGGGCACTATTTTGTACTGTGGTGTAAAGAAATTGTTTAATTTTCTTTTCTTTTAAATGTCAGTACTTTTCCAAATTCCAAAAAGCATTCCAAGTAAAGTGCTTTTGATCTAACATTATTATATCACCTTCGAGCAAAACAATTCAAGCACAGAAAAAAGACTGCTTACAGAAAGCTTTCTGAATTGCAAGTGACCATACAATATTTTAACACACCCAGTCAGTGAAACTTTTCACTCTAGCTGTAATATAATAAACCAGGATGCTGCATCTGCTTTGGAGCCTTCCCTAATGGTCTCATATCCTCCAAAATCCTGTAAAAAAAATAAAGGTCAGCATAGAGCTCCATTTTCCCCTATGGCCCTAATGAATATCAAAATTTCAGTACTTGGACCTTTGCTGATCTCAGCTGTGCCTCAGCATCACTGGCAAAGAGGTGGGCTGCAAGCAGGCAGGCACGAAAATACTTGGAAACTAACACCCTGCAAAAGAGCGGGAACTACCCGACTTTGTTCATAATAGCACAGTCTTCTCAGTGAGTTCAATCCTGCATCTTTTCTTAATCAATTCCAGCTTTCAGACAATCTAAAACTTAGTCTGGGGCAGACAAAAACTACAACAATCAAACACAGTAGTAATATGTTATTTCAGCACAATGAAGACATGAAATAAAGCAGAGAGACATATTTCCTTGGATGCAGACCTGTAAAAAAACCCTCTCAATCAATGAGCAATGGGGGCACAACCTCCATCAAGCAACGTGATAAAATCTCCTCCACAGATGTCTCTTCTCTGCCTGGTAGTACCAGAATGCTTTACTTTGGCCACTTTGCTTTGACCCAAGGGCCAGACTCCACCAGAAATCAAATAATGTGCAATATTTTTCATACAGAAACTCCAGCAAACAGGATCAAACCCCATCTCAGAGCATTATAAAACTGCTATGCTTTGATTTCATATTTCCCTGATTGTGGTTTTGCACATTAAGAATAACTTGTGAATTGTGCTTGCAGCCTCACTACATTGGGTTTTTTTGCTGTGAGCAGACACAGATTAGATTTCTGGTCTCATACTCTTTACCCTGACTGAGGGGTAAAACAATAGCAAGATCAGAGCCTGAGCAGACAAGAACACGTCAGCGATCTGGCTGAGTAATTAAGCAATGAAATGATAGGTATGACAAGTAGTTTCATTCAATTCTTAAATTAAAGTACAGCAGCTCCAATACAAGGCAAAACATGACAATGTGCATAAATTGGGCGAGATGCTTGAAGGGAAGCCTTCTGTCCTCATCTTCCTACCCTTCAAAACAAGCAGTCCGCACGTATCAAATTCATTTTTAAGAAGGGCCCATTAACATATATGACTAAATGCTTATTTTGTTTAAAAAAGCGCAAGCGGTGCTAACTGCTGAAACACTAGAGTTGAAATTCACACCGACAGAAGTTAGCTGTTGTAATCCTAAAATACCTACGCCTCACATTGCCCTCGTCAATAGACGCTAACTCATGTTTTCCCTTGACAAATACAGATATATGTGCATATATAAGTATGCTTAGTCTGGACATTCCTAATAAACAGTTAATCCAATTTAAAGTAGACCATCTTTTTTTTTAAATTACTTTGACATACCTATGGAATTGGACATATATAAATCCCAATACAAATGAACAGTATCCAGTACTAAGCTCTTAAAACCCAGATTTATGACAGAAACACGGAAACAGACTCTTCAATGGGGGCAAGGCTTAGTGGCATTACAATAGATCAAGACAAAGTATTGTTCAATATGATTTTCTTCCTTCTCGATGGCATATCCAGCTGTCCTGTCACATTTGTTACTAGAAGACTCTTTTCTTTGAAACTGCAGTTGCTGATACTGTTGTCATTAATTCCTTAAAGAAAAAATACAAGCTCCTACTGCTGCTCTCCCCCTATGAACAAGCAAGTGAATAGAGATGAGCCAACACCTTATTAAGTATAAGCAAAGCTTTTAAGATGGCCTGCGGAAATACGTAGGATGTCTACAATACACATAAAGGTACTGTTAATAACAAAGATGGAATTTTGGTATGAAAAACCTACCTTAGGAGAAGAAGAAAGCTCCCTCGATGCAGGAATAGCTGACATGTTCTCACTCATGCCTGTCTCTGTCTTTGGCAAGAGGTTTGGTGGTTCAGGAGCCTTTCTTTTCATCTTCTTTTCTGGTTCTTGCAGTGGAGCAACTTTAATTAAAGCAGGACTTGATTTTGGTTCATAAAATGGATTTGATCTAATTAAAAGAAGGGAAACATATTTCTTTGCTACCTCCTTGGAATTAAAACCGAAAATAAGACCTGTTTAGAGAAGCCAATGACTAAAATGCTTTTATTATCCCACATAAGAATATATTTTGCCTTTACATGCATTTAGATACTACTTTTTCATACGATTGAAAAGCGAGTTACAACAGTTAAAACTGTGTTAGGCCAGTTTCCATACATTTTATAAAGTCCTGTAAATTACGGAAGTTTTACCAATTGCATAAATCTAACTATTCAATTATACTTCACTATCTATCAAAGAGTGATCTGATTTACAGACAAGCTCAATACCAACAAATTTGAGTGAAGTTGCTGGCTGTTTAATATTTTAATGAACAGAATTAAGAATGATTCATGAGAACAGAGTTAAGAATCTGGCCAATTTTATATGCATACTTCAACACGGCTTTAGAGGCCTCACTCTTGGCTGTCCAAGCCTGAAAGTTTTGGCTTCCATACGCACAGAATCCACATTGAGTATATTTTAAACTCTGCAGCACACAGGCATCACACCATTTCAAGAAAACTCTTTGGATAAGAGAATAGTGTAAGAAAACCACAGCTGACTTGCATATACCTCTCTACAGATACCAGGAGCCATCATCTGTCTATTTTGAAAGTGCTTTTTATAACTAAACCTTAAGAAACACAGTAAAAATCTTCCACCAAGTGGATGCACTCCAAAGAATTGTACTTCTTAACTCTGGTGTTCACGTTGCAACTCCGCATTTGTTCCACCCTAAGTAAATACTTCCACAGTGTTTCCAGACGTTATCTATTAGTTTGATACATCAAATATCAATCAATAATACATCAAATAATGGCTTCTACTACACACTTTGAAGAGCCAGCAATTTTGTATCCTGCTAAGGATACTCATGAGAACCTTCTTTGCACCAAATTATTTTACTCATAATCCTCACTTTTTGTATTTTGCAATCCAAAACTGGATGGTTAATTATGAAATTGATATGTTAATTCATTTCTAGTCCATACTTCCCCTGCAAGATATATTTATCTTATATCTCAAACTATGTTTATATAACTATGTCACTGCAATTCTCAAAGGTCTACAGTTATATAAAGCATAACTAATAATGACAAATAACCTCAGTCCCTTGAATTCAACTCTAGATGGAAACAATAATGCATACAGCATTAGACAAGAGCCTATCTAGCTAGATCCATTTACAAATTTCCTCTCAGGATAAGAATCATGAGCAAGTACACACTGTTTTTAAAGAACTACAACAGCAAAATGTGGGCACAAGCAAAAAACCAACTATTCATCCAGCTTCCTTTCACACAACACCAAATTTCTTTCAGTTTTGTGTACTTTTAGTATGAAAATGTCTTTCAGTCTCATGGACTGATTTTAGAGTTTATTTTAATGCAGTTTACCGTCATCCTCTCTTCACTGAGAAAAAGCAAGCAATTAATAATCCACACCACAGAAAACACGTCTACTTCTGAAAAGCAGAGTTTACTGAAGCACATAAGTGAAGACTGAGCATAAAACCTCCAGACCTTTCTGAGAATCTGCCACTACTGGTTATAAGAAAAAGATCTAAATTCAGATACTGAAGTGAAAGGAAAGACTAACACTAAGATAACTCATCTGCTGACTTAAGGCAACTCTCAGGTGTTCTCACTTTGCTGCCCATCAAGCACAAAGCCACCAGTGCAATCAAAACTAAAGGCAACATCAAAATAACAAGTTAAATAGAAACAGATGGGTGTTTTCCACGGGAGGCAGTAGAAAAAGGAGGGTATTCAGGCTGGAGTGGAGAATGCACCTAGCTGTCACTAGCTCTAATTTAGCTGATAGCCCAGCTCAGCTGTCTTCAGACACCAGAAAGTTCAAAGGGAAGGGAAAATGAAGATAAAAGAGATAAAGGGTGAAGAACAATGCGTTCTACAGGAGAGCACAAGGTTTTATTTAGTTCAACAAGTTAGCCTTCTGAACAGCAAACAGACACAGCATGTTTGGCAGGAAAGTAATTTACCTCTGTGTACTTGGAATTAGAAAGGTGTATTCATAAGGTGTTAAAATTAATTTGGTGCGAGAAAAAAACCACCACCTTATCAATGAGAGTAAAAAAGTTTGGAAGAACCACCTTTTGAGTTTTTATGCTCCAGAATTGTCTGCACTGCATGTGTAATCTTGAAGGATTGTACCCTACTACACGCACAAGAAGGAAATGCTATAAGGAGACAAGTGACTGCCTTTTTTAGCTAGAGAAGAACTTGCTTAAAAGCCAGACTAAACCCTCACATTTTGGTCCTAGTATGGGCTGAACACATACACACTACTTTCCACCTTCCCCTCTGCACTGCTTTTAATTGGTCTTACAAATATTGAGAAAGATTTTTGAAAAATTAAGTTTAATACAGATAAAAAAACCAAAACAGTTCTTGCCCAAAGAGGCTATAAATTTGAAGTCATGGGGGTCTGATATATGTAGTAGAGTTTGCTCCAACAGCTTCCACATGGCTATATAAGAAGTTAAGCATAGGAAAAGTCTGGCTGAAAAAAGCCTTAGCTGAAAAATATTAAAGCACTTTTCCTTGAGGTCAGCTCCCATACTTTTTGCTTCTGTGAAGCTATTTAATTGATCCACACATGATTTGCCTAAGAGATACTAGACTGTCCACCACAAAATTAAAACAAACCTAACAAATCTGACAAACTACCTGGCATTAAGCTGTCACTGGGAGTGTGGTGGCTTGTGGCTTCTTGTGCAACAGGCAGCTTTGATACATGGCAACTCGATAGTCTTTCCAATTAGACAGCATTATTCTAAGTCATGCAATGATTAACGAGATAAGAAGCCACAGAGCCAAATAATATCTGAAAGCAAGTTTTATTCTGACCAATTTAAAAATTATTTTCATCAGTGTTACTGGTTAACTGAAAAAATCAACATTTCATTGAAGAGGAAAAACAAAGCTGTCAGTGTGGTAGGGTTAAAAGATCAGGCAATATTACCAATCAGAATTACTAAGGTTGAAAGCATTAAGTAGTTGTGAGCTATTCTATTTTCAAATAATTAAACTTAGCAAGGTGTGCTGTCCTTTATTAACAGATAACCACCCACCACTGTGATTTTAATGTATAAAATTCAAAAAGGCCAAAGCAGTATTTTACACTAACATTCAAATGCCCAAACTAACAAAAGGAAAATGTGCTCCTTATCTCTAGCTAGGTATGAGAATTTAGCCAGAGGAAGTATGTTTTGAGAGTGTAGTTTTATAGCAGAATATATGTACTGGATCATCTAACTCCCTATGTACCATGCAACGTCTCACTATGCTTATGCTGGTGACTATGCTTTGCTGATGTGTGTTGTGATATCTTACATATTCTTCGCAACCATTAGTGAAATATGTTTCAATTAAGCCAATTACCCAAGGTAGATCCTTCACAGAGGCACAGTGAGGGTAAGTACCTTCTCCAAGATTACAACAAGAATCTGTTACAAAACTGGAGTCAGAGTTCAGCTCTTGGGGCTCTTTGTGTAAGCTCTGAGTCCAGAATCAGAACTAGGGATCTGCCAGAGTAGAGTGGGACAAGGGTCCTGATACTAACTGATGTGTCCATGTTTCCACGACACATCATCGTATTTCACACAAAATACAAGAGGAAAATGCCAAGTGGTGCATTAAGTGAACTCCAATGAAACATTTAAGAAGCAGGTATAAAAATACATTGTATTTCCTGAGTGACAGTAAATGTCTTTCAGGAGCCCTCTATTTCTTATGCCTTCCATCTATCAGGTTCAAAACCACTCCTGGAGAAAGCACTAGACCAGCGGTAGTAAAAAATTATTAAAAACTACCCAAAACAAAACAAAATATCGGAAGAGAAGATGTTAGGAGAGAAGTTGAAAATAACGTGCAAAGTTTTCTAATGCTGTGACATGACTCAGTTGTTCAGCCTTGTCTTGAATACACTGCTCAGGCCAAGTCAACACATCTTAAAATAGATACATAGCAGCAGAAATAACAGGGTCCAGAGACGTGCGGTGGAAATGATTAGAGAGATGAAGAGACTTCTGTATGAAGAGAGATTGAAAAAGTTAGCACCATTTAACTCGGACAAGTGACAGGTAATGGTGAACATGCTAGAGATATACACCACAGCAACTGTTTACGGCAGATAAATCCAATACTACTAATTGTTGTTTTGATAAGCCAGCAGAAGAGATAGTGTATGGGATTGGAAAGGTAACTTATTTACAATCAATAAAAGGAAACACATTTCATATAAGATCTTGGTTTTTTGTGGAACACTCTGCCACAAACTGACACTGAAGCCTAGACTTTAATAGGATTCGGAAGAAGATTAGCCACTTATGTAGATAATAAAAGCACCAATATTCACATTAGATAAGAAACAATACACATCTGGACATAAACCCTCATGATTTAGGGCACACAAAAACTACCAACTGGCTTGGCCTATGAAAATCTTTCCATTAGTGCTCACCATACCTTAACAGAAACTTTCTACTGAAAAATTTGAAAATTAATGACATGAGGTAATGCATAATAGTGCTTGTAGGTGTGAGTTAGTATCACAAGTCCTGTGTTCCTAGACTGGAGTTTTATTATTACACTTATTTCTCCAGAGTGTTTTAGTATAAAGATTCAAAGGTTCTCCTTGCCACGCTTCTACCCAATACATTTAACAAATGGTCTCCATGTTGTTTTCAATGACATGGCGCTCCTGTAACCTGGGAAGAAAATGTGGAGAGGAAGCTACTTTGGGGGTCAGGACACAAAAACCTTATGTAAAAGATGTAAAAAACTATTTTACAGTGCTTTTTGATTTCTTATCCTTCCAACTTTCCATGGGACATTGCTTTTATAATGAAAACACAGATCAGATTTGTGTTCAAGTGGAATCCACCTACGGGGAGTTTATTTTTATCCTTGGAAAAAATAAAGGAATAAAGCAAATGTGGTCAGCTAAAATAAGAAGGCGGCTGTTGTAAACAAAGGGCTAGAGAAATCTACAGTCCAGTACACAGAAAAAACAAGGCTGCCTGTTACAACACTGCTGCGAGCCCATTTGGCACAGATTCGCTTAGGGTGGAAATATGAGTATAAATATAAAATAGAGCAAAATTCTTCACTTGCCCATCCATGTAGCTTTTGTTCTTTCTGCTCTTCTCCTCAGTCTTTGCTGTCCTCTATACCCGTATCTTTGCAGGTGTAATATATTTTTTCTCCCTGCGGATTCTGGTGATCAGTGAATGATCAGGGATGCCTGGTGTGACCATCAACAGTGTGATCACACTGTGCTCTGAAGACACAGCAGCCAGTGCTGTTTGTTCAGGCAGTGCCCTGATGAATCGAGCTGGCAGAGACATCATTCCCCAATGCCCCCCCCCTTTTTTTTTCCACAGAACAAACACCACCAAATCCATGGGCACAGAGCTTTAAAAGGAAAAAACCCTGCAGGCTCCTTTATACATTTCTGTCAGAGTGCATGGGAATCCTTCAATTTCCTAGAATACAGCTATAAACAGAGAAACTTAAAGACGATGATATGACACCTGTATTAATATTAAATATGAAAGCAATGCAAATGTCATGCCATGATAAATCTCATTAAATAATGTAAAACGAAATGTTAATTACAGTTGTTGTCTGTAAAATTGCTCACATATAATCACCATAAACTGTCTCATGAGTGGTGTGGTTGGTGACTAATGACCACAAACAAGGAGTAAGTATATACCTTCAAACCTCCCAAGCTGCACAGCTATTACAAAAAGCTCTCACTCCTTGTTAGGTTTCTATACTATAATACAAGGCAGTTAGTGTGAGTTTAGAAGAGTTTTACGTGTGGTTATGATAAAAGAAACAACCTAATAAAGTGCATATGGTGTTATCTTTCCCATATAGAGATTCGGTTTTATGAGACTCTCAAAAATGTGCTATGCAGACTGCAAAACGCTCTTCCTTTTTACAGACTGCACCAATATAAAACAAACTCTCCATTATCATTAACAAAAATTATTATTTTATGTAGTAAAAAATAATGGCAAAAAAGGCAGGAAGGACCAAGCCTTACTGCTTCTTAATTTTTTGGCTCATTTGCAATTGTCAGAGCATGAAGCGCCAAAACGGTATGCAGACTTGTTCCCTATCAAGTAATTTGCTATCAATGAGGCAAAGAAACATTTCCTAACTGATCATGTTCAGCTGAATAGCATGACTTGGGGGTATGGTATTTCCTGCTGCTGAGCTGCCTAAGGATCAGTCTTTCCTAAGGAGGTGATTAAGGATCACCACAGTTGAACCCAATACACCTCAAGATTAAGCCAGGGATCCCACTAATGCTTCCAAAGCTGCTGAAAGATGAAGATTCATACTTACTCATCTAGCTCTTCCTCTTCAGCTTTAGAAGTATCTGCATAGAGGTATTTGCTCATATCCACTGGTCTGACATTCTTCCTTTTTGCAGGTTGTGGAGGAGAATCTCTTACAGTTACAAACGTTTCAGGCTCAGGATCTGGCTCATCAAATGGGTTCAAGTACTCTGGGGCATATTCATCCTTGAAGGGATTGTAATTGTCAGCATAGAAACTTTCTTCTGGCTTTGAAGATGAAGCTATTTCAGTGTCCGGTTCTACCAAATAACAACAACAAAAAAAATCACTAAACAGATTTAACATAGAAAAAATTTGAAACCATTTTATCAGATCTTTATATTTTGAAGGCTTATGAAAAGGTCTGCTTCTTAATTCTCAATACATAAAGTCCTAGCCTTAGATGAATTTTCATGCTTTATTTATTTACAGAGTAACCTTGTTTATTCAAAAATGGGTCTTTCAAAAGGTCATTTCATCTAGAGTATATTGAATAGGTTTCATTTTCTCACTTATTAAAGCTCTTTCAACCTAATTAGTTATTAGTTTTCTTATTTGTCATATAAATGGTATCACAACAGATTTTAAAACATTTTCCCAAGCTATTAGCCAATTTGTATCCTAACAAAATGTTCTTAATTATTTATTTAAGCTTTAAATAAAGAAAAAGATATCCTGTATTTTATAATAAAATTACTTTTACTGGATATTAAAAGTGGTGCTAGTAAGCACGTAGTCTTTTCATTTCTTAAAATGACTGAACTAAAAATCAGTTATTAGGTATGACCAGTAATTACATTTCAAAACATACCTGGTAACAATACATAGTCTCACAGTAAAAATGAATTTAAATTAACCCTAAAGAGACAGATAATGAAATTACTCATGTATTATTTAGGCTGTACAACAAAAAGTTATTAGCAACCTGGAGTTGTATGCAATTCTTTAGAGTAACAGACACTACAGAAAGAACATTACACAGAAGTGAATGGCTGCTGGATATTGAATAATACAAATCCCCATACAGCAATGCAACATTTCTTACAAAGACACTTAGTAATGTTAATCCTCCTCTTCCTGCAGCATCAAATGATCAGAAGCTTAGTTCAATATTGGATATGATGTACTTTCAAAATCTATGCAAATAGGAACTTCAATTGTAGTGTTATCAAAACCTGATTTTCAGTAACCACTCCCACATTATTCTTAACAAAAAGTGTTTCTTTTTCAGATTTTTGGTTACCAAATTGAACAAAACATACCTTCTAGCTTTAAAAGAAAAACCTTAAATATTATTTGTAGCAAGGCTCTGAAAAAGAAAAAGGTGGAGTTCCAAGTGTGTTTGTCACTAAATACTTAATAGAAAATCACTAGTCACACAACTATACAAAGGGAAGGGGCAGTGAAAGAAACAGCACTCTAGTTGCTTGGTCTTGGATGGATGATGTACTGAAGTTGCTAATCCTGATGAATTGCTAAAAAAAATCTAAGTGTTCTCTACTCTGCCAGTAAACTTCCAGTTCTCCCTGTCTCCAGCCATTAGCACAGCCCAAGGTGTTAGAAAGCACTACGCCACGTAGTGTGACTGACTATAATCTACAGTTTGAACAAGAGCCACTCCTAGTTGGACAGGAATATGGTCCCCAGGTGCAGGTAGCATCTTTGCCTATCTACGCTTGGACTAAGACCAGGGCAAAGTCTCAGAGCAGGAAAGGCTTTAGTCCTTCTCAGAACAATTGAGACCTACCAGGGACTGGAAAGATTAGACTTCATTTTAGGAAGAACCTCACATTTCTAGTGCTCTTCTTCTTGGTTCTTCACATTTGAACCTCAAAGACTATGTTATCATATTGTCTTCTATACTATTTCTAAGGGTCTGTTTCTGAAGTGATGGATTATTTGCTCTATGGTCAGAAAGTAGAAACCAAATGGGTTTGACTGGAATAACAGGAAAAAAATAATCAAAATCTTACTTAAGCCCAGTGTGGACATTCAGGAGATAAATCACTCATTTGAGATTGAAGGTGAGCTCAGCTAGGTGAAACAAAATAAAATTGTACGTTGCCAGACAATACTGCAGGTTTTAACTAGACAGACTTACAGCTATGCACAGTGCTTGTGCCCATGGGATTTCCCTATGGTGATTATCCAGAAAGTTACATTAAAAAATTTATTTAATTCCAAGTGAGGTCTGCAGTTTCTTATTCCCTCAGCAACCTGGTCCAACTTAGCGTTAAAGATGCAAAGTATACAGTACTTACACCTATCTCTTATGTATTTCATAAGTTCTTATATGTAACTTCAAATCCAGAATACAGCTATCACTGTTTCAAGTCAAAAAGGAGACTGAGAATAAGTGTAAATCAGACACTACACTGAAATGGGATGAGATGTAGGTAAAGTGAGATCACAAGTTATTATTATGCTTAATGGTCAGTCTTTAAACTACCAAAATGTGTTCTAAAAAGAACTAATTAGTCAAAATCCTTGTGACTACCAGTAAAAAAACCAAATCAAATAATCAGGGTTGCAATAATAGTCATAGCTTAACCTAAAAAAGAGGTTCTGTTACTGTTTAAACTGGTTAAGCCTCACCTGAACGTCATAAAGCAACATTTCAGCTGTGTCTTAGGAGATGGGCATATAGACAAACTACTGCAGGATAAATCAGGGTGTGTATTTGCAGTATGCCAGCTGTAGTGTATGTGTTCACTCCTATCCCCGACTAAACACAACATGCTTATCCTTTAATAAAAGGGAGTAAACTACTGGGCACTTCTCCTGGGAGAAAGGGTAGTTACTGCATAGTACATGATGCATATTAAGCTCACACCCAAGTTTATCTGTGGTGATTTGTTCATAAGTCTTCATCCTTATAAGAAAGATGTTTCAGAGAAAGCCACAATAAAATAATATTGAAGGTCTACAGTTTAACTAACAAGGGAAAAGTAATAATTCAAGGCAGAAATTCTTAAAAACACAAATATGATCAAATCAAGCAAGAATCCTTTGACAGTATTATAGATGAAATACATCAGAGCAGAGCCCAACATTTTAAATGTAATTTTTCATTTATTTTAAGGTAAAACTGGAAAAGAGGTTCTACATTGGCTTACTAATATCACTCTACTGTCCAGTGCAGGTGGTAATGGCAAGCAAAAGTTCCCCAGAGATGTCCTCAATGTGAGTATCTGCAGTTGAGCTAGACACCTTTACAGTCAAAGCTTACAGGTATATGTTCAAACTGTTAATGTCTAAAATCAGGCAAGCCAAATCCCACCCTTACTGCATAGATATGCGTGACTTGAAGCTCATGGTAGTCAGAATACTACTCAAATGTTACCCACACATTTAGTGATTTGATGAACTAGGCCAAGCAGAAATGCTTTTGAGATCTGCCCTCAAAAGAGAGTTTCATATAAAAAGCAGAAGTAACCTAATGAAGTGCAGAAAAATGACTGATGTATGTCTTGTTCAAATTGTGCAACTTATTGACAATGTTTTAACCAAAATTTTTGCTGCTTTAGACTTTGCTCAAATCTTAAAATATTTTATCAAGAGAGTGCACAACTACGAATACCTGCTTCTGTAACTCCATATGATGGATCACTGCACCTGCACATGAATCTGTTGATAAATACACATTATCATATCTGAGCAAAACTTGCTGATAACTCACAAGCAGTATTCAAACAAATATTACTAGAAGGAATGTCAGTAATATTTCCTAAAGTTAAAAACATTTAAGGAAGCAACCTCTTAAAACTATACTGTAAGCTTTTATTTTTAATTTGGTTTTGTGTCTCCTGGAAATGACAAGTTAAATGCTTGTTTAAATCTGATAGATTTTAAGGGGCAATGCAAGTGTTTTTTGCAACTCTTTCTATTTCAACACTATGGATCAAGTGCTGTAATGCTAACTAGGACAAAATTCTTTCTCTTGTTCATTAGCTAAACAGTAACTACAGGTTTGGCCTTACATGCGCAGCATCGCAGATCAGTGTTCAGAAACCTCTGGCTTATTATTAATGAAAAGATTTCACAAAATCCTACACACAGGCTAAAATTAAAAGAGCTTCTAAAAATATCATTTTGAATACACTTTTACAGGCAGAATTTTGTAGGAGCTCAACTAGAACCCACTTAATTTGGCTGCTCATTCTCTCTCCTCTTGTCATCCAGGATACTATTTCCCCCCCCTCTGCCGCTTCCTTCAATGTCTCCACAGGAGAGAGGGTCCCCACAAGGGGCCCCACCTGAACCCAACCAGACTATCTCCCATAGGGTCTCTGAAACCCTTTAGGACTACCTTTTATGTCAAATGATGTTCATCACTTCATGAGCCTCTCTATAACAAATTAAATTGCTAGGACGGTGACTCAATAACACTGCTCTTAAAGCCACAGCCACTCTTACCTTCTCTGTAACAAAGACCCTCATATTTTCTCAAGGACCTAATGATGTTCAGAAGTACATTTTGAGGGGCTGAACATATAACAGCTTAAAAGGAGCTTATTTCCCTCTTCAAGCTTATTTTACACTAAGGATTCAACGCAGATTCCCCTGCTTTCCCCTAATCACCAATCACAGCTGAAAACACAGGACTCTAGTCTCTACTGGAACTAATATTTTTAATTGCAGTTCTCTACACTAATCTTTAAAAAAAGAAAAGAAGAAAAAGATGCTAACAGTTTGGCACTCCAAGGGTCAAACACACAATAATTTTGCATGGTTAAGTAATAAAGCCACAGGGGTAGGAGTGACAAGAGGAGAGGTAGAAGTATTACTACAGCAGAAGCACCAGCTGCTCTTGTGCCAGATTCTGGAAACATTACTTGCCCTAACTCCACTGAGAAAGACTGCTTGTGATAGTAATCACTCTGGCACTACCTATCTGCACAATCAGCCTTTTAGTTCGCAGAGGATCTCCAAAAATCACCTTGCCCTTCAACCCACTTGCCTTTTGTAACACAAACATATTGTGACATATCCCTCAAAACCAAACAAAACCCCCACCAAAACATTACACATACCACTTTCCCCTTGGCAGAGGATGAAAGAACAAGCCACATGTGAAAGATATTTAGTTATGCCATTTACTGCACTACTGGCAGGCACACAGTCACAATGGTGATGTGAGCAGTGTAACAAACAGCACAGAATAAAAATGTAACTTCCCAGTACTTCTAGAAAGCATAATGACTGGCAACCCTATAAGGCACTGATGATTTTCTATTACTTTTATTAATACTCACACTAGCAACACATTGTATTTCATTAAGAAATGTAAGTAGAAGGGACAGAGTAATTGTTTTCCTCTATATTGGTTCTTGTACTGCTCTCCTTAGGACTATCCTAGGAGGATTCTGGGGTTTGGTACTGCATTGTAGCACTGTTTTCCTTCCAGTGTGACATGCTGCAGGGAGCTCAGAAGTCTACACACAAGGTAAAGAAACACATTGGTAAAGTAAATGCTGTTTTAAATGAAAGGGGGACGCAGTGCCAGCAAATAGTTACCCTCATGTCTCAGGTGTGTTGCAGGAAACTTGTATTGGTCATATGCAACTTCAAAATCTGTGTTCCCCACCTAGTTAAAACAATATCTGGAGCACTGAAAGTGTGTTGTTGTTTTCTATTTACATTTGTTGTATATGTTGACTTCCTCAAGTAAAATATTTTGCACAAAAATTAACTGATTTTAGAGTTCTGTTGTAATGTGACTAGAAGACAATCCAAAAGGCAGTCCTCATACAATCATCTACATATTGTCTAGTATAAAGCTGTAGAGTTATACTGTTCAAAGAGATTATTTTTGATTTTCCAGATTTCTAATGTCTAGCTGACCTACTAGATACAGAGGGAATAAGCCTCACTTTGACATGTCAACCAAGAAACACAGCTGAAGATTTTTTTTGCCGAGTTGTTCATATGCACATTCACTCCACTATGTGTACGATCATTCACACTAAGGACTTTTTAAACCACAGCAGCATCCAGAGACAGCTTGCTGGTGACCCTCTGCCATGCACCATACCCACAGTGTGCACATGGATGCTGGGAGCACTCATGCCTTTAGTTTCTCTCCATCCTGCATTTCCAGGGTTAGGGGATTAGGAAGATAGAGGGAAAGTAGCTGGTTTGGGAAGAGGCAAAAGAAATATCTCTCTAGGAAACAAGTGTCTACTGGCAAGTAATCCTCCTTTCTCCTTGAGTGACTGTCAATGCATACATATTCATATCCTGGGTAACTAAGCACTCTTTCACTAAGCACACAGGTTACAGGCTTGATAGGAATATCCCTGGAATATCTCTGCCAAATGGCACATCGTGCCTCCTACTGTCTGATGGCAAAGTACTCAGGAAAGGAGGCTCCATATGGCTGCTCTGCACATCTTGGGGAAATTAAGTAACAAATTCTATGGAAAGAGTCTGAACTTTCACAAAGTCTAAATGCAAGACTTTGCCTTGTCCAGATAAAAAGATAAAGCAGACCAACATGTAGTGTTATGCACGCATAAAAGGTTAATCTCTTGATTTAAGCAGATCACAAGACAAGTGAAACAGGTAATGTGACTCTTTAGGCCTGTAGGAGAAAGTCTGCCTTAAACTCCTGAACATCTGTCATGCTCCCAAGCTCCTGGGGTGGCCACCAAAAAGGTCACATTCACTTAAGGATGCAAAAGCAAACAAGTGGGCATAGTCTCAAAGACCATCCTAAAAAGAGACAGCAGCAATGAAAGTTCCATTGAGGTCTCAAAGTAGAAGAAATGTCCTAAACCATGAGGGAATATACCTGCAGCCAAATAGGAAACAAACAGGGCAGCCTTCTGTGGTAGGTCAACAGAGTGAGAACAGCTGCAATATTGTGGACCTTCAAAATGTAGTCCAAAAGAAAGGGAAGTCTCCCCAAAATGGTATGGTTTAGGTGCTCCCATGTAGAGACACTGATCTAATTAGCCATAGACATACATAGCAGATTCCTGCTGTTGCTGAAGACAGGAACTGTCTTATCTAATTTGTCTTGGCACCATTTTTTCCTCCTCAACTTTCTGTGGAGGAAGACAGCTGGAGGAAAGGCACACGTCAAGAAAGCCAAGCAAGGGAAGATGAACACAACCAGTGCCCGTAACAGGGACAAGACAGCTCTGGAGTGGAAGAGCCAGCACTTCTCAGAGGTGTCTGAGGTAACTAGAAGAATCCCTGGGGAGCCACTAATCATAAAGTAAAAGCTTTAAAAATGCCACACCAGATGTCCCACTCTTGGTCTGTTAGCCTGAAACGCCTCAGATCTTCCACTTGCTTCAGTGATCCAGGAAGACATACTGCTGCCACATGAGCCTGACAGAAGTTCCATCCCTCCCAAATAAAAAACACCTTATGACACAGTAGGAAGAATCTAGTGACACCCTGTTTATCTAAATCACTGTCATGTTGTTGTATGTTGACTGTGTGGGAGGAATATTTCGTACACACACACCCAACAACTCAGCATTGCTGCCCACAGCTGTGTAGATGCGACTTCTTTGGGGACCCAACAGTCTAAGCCCTGAGACCGTCCAAGTACACAGAACAGACCCAGAAGAATGGAGAAGTGTCCATGACTGTGACTGAAGATGGCAGTAAAGGCTAGATGCCACCAAAGGGACCAGAATCGACTGAAAAAACATGCCCCACATATATTGGGAGTCTTCTGGACTGTAACCAGTCTGGCGTCTTGGATGCAGGCTGCTCATAGTGAACTTGACATGAGGTGTCAAGCTACTCCGGCACTAAGAAGCACCACCAGTGTGTATCTCCCTGTCCCCAAGATGAGAAGGAACCGACTCTTAGTCCCTCTATTTTGTGGTCAGAACACCTGCTGCTTTCTGCCAGAGCAGGTTCTCTCTGGAAAGAAGAGAAAAGCTGGGTTTGGAAGACAGCAGTTTAGGGAGGGTGGGACTTGTACAGCTTTCTCCAGGGAGAAGGGAGCTCTTCTTTCTAGAGCAGAGAAGGAAGAAAGGAATATAGACTGAGTCTCTGAGAGCAAGTTGTGTATGGACAACTAGCTGGATGAGAATAGGTGTTTTATATCCCTGGTTATTCTGCTTCCTTCTGTGATCCTAAGGGAATTCACAGCCAAGGAACAGACAGGAAACCAAGCCAAAGATCCAGACACCAGAACCTAATCCATATATGTTGGTATCTGCAAACCTGAAACAACTCACTTCTGCAGCTCTAGAAACACCTGACAACTTCGTAGGAGGGAAAAAGGGCCCGGGACAGTGGCTTTATGGCTTCAATGGCCAAATACAGAAGATAGCGCAACGTCCCAGTTTGAGAAATACAAGCTGTGAGACTACACCACAGCCAAAGTATGACAGGACTTTGATCACCACCCACACTGGCCTCTGTGGACTCCAAAGGCAGAAAACCCATGTTGTGAGTAAACATTTAGCTTGACCAGAGAAAGAGAGTAACCACAGGTGGAAACTGGATCTCAGAAATACATCCTCATTAGACCTGGCATTAGAAATCCCATGGCTGTACCCTGGGCTGCTCCTGCTCAGTGTGGTTGTCCTCCACCACAATTACAGAGTGGCTCCTGTGGTTTCGTCAAAGGTGGCAAATGCTCCTTGGTATTTTCTGTGGGAAGAAAAGTCTTGGAGCTTTGAACAGGAAAGGTTGAGTACAGCTTCAAATTTGGGAATTAACTATGGATGGCATTTCAAGCAGCTGCAAACTAAGAAAGTCATACACTGTTGGGTTTTTTTCATCGCAGCAGATGGAAGCCTGCATATCTGGACATGGAGTTGAGGACAGCAGAGATGCCTGCTGTCTTGGTGTTCCTTTCTGGCCTTATGGCTGAAGTCTTATCAGATTAAAAACTTAAAAGGGTTGTAATTCTCACTCAAACAGAACAAGAATGGGCATGTCCATCTGGAAAGTGGATTAACACCTACCACGTGGTGCAAGGCATGATGCCAGAAGGCTTAACTGAGGAAGCCATAAAAGAAAAAAAAAAAAAGAAAGAAAGAAAAAAAAGAAAGAGATACAATTAAATTATAATAATGAAAATCAGTGCTAACCAAGAATAGCTGTGATGCAGCGAAGACTGCAGTGAAGGAAGGTCTGATATAAACCAGCAGCCACATGGAACAGAGGCACTTGACAGTATGTGTTGCTCATTTGCACCACGAGGTGAGTACTAGTAACACACCCAATAGGTCTAAAAGTCTCTGGTTCAACTCTTAGCTGGTAGCCCACAGTGGCAAATACACATAAGGATGTAAGTCAAATGATAACTCCATTTTCCAGTGGCAATTGGATCACTGCTGTTGCTACCTCAGTACTGCATGGAATAACTGTATTTAATCAAAATAACATTTTTCATTTGTAGCCCTACAAAAAAACCCTCACATTTTATTAAGCATTTGCAATTAGCCATGAATTATGTAAAACAAATCTATTACCTTCTACATCAGGGTCTCCAAACGGATTTAGTTCTGCAGTGTCAGGATCACCAAAAGGGTTTGTACTAGAATTGGCCAGGTCTTGCTCCTCTTCGTCCAGAAAATTAAGCTTATTGATAAGCTCTACAAACAAGTGGAATATTGTTTTAATACAGATACAAACTGTTCATCTAACATATTTCAAGCTCAAAAAACCCCCTGTATTAACAGTCCCTCAAAACACTGCACCAAGGTATGACATGAACTGTACAACTAAGCTAATGCACTTCAGTAAGTACACCGACAAAGGAGAAAAAAAAGAAGTGAAATGAATGAAATTTCTATTCGCTGATCAGAACATTATGTAACAGAAACGACTACTAAGAAAGTCTTCTATTATCTTCATTAATAAATGTTGCAGAACATCTAACAAGCTAAATACAACAATTTCTTTTTGGTTGTTCACATACCTGTTAACTATCAGCAAGAAATATTAACTTTTGGATGTAACGTACACATAAAATCAGAGAGGAGACTTTTTGTCATGTTAGAGAGGTCAAGTATTACTGATTGCACAACTAATGTTTTAGGCTTGGGGTCTGGGTTTTTGGGGGCAGGGGGTGATGGTTTTTTCTTTCTTTTTCATTATCACATGACAACGGAACTGTAGAGGAGATAGGTTCTTTCTCTATCGTGTTGTTACCTGTTGGACGCACTACAAATTACTGAGAGTCATGCTGGGTGAAAGCACAGAGATAAAACTGACAGCTGAATGCAAGCAGGAGTCAAAAGGTAACAGTTCACAGTAAATACAGACAATCAGAAACAGAAAGAAAGGAGGAAAGCTCATAGACCTTCAGAGGAACTGGCTGATTTAGCTGAAGGCATATTTGCTCGCTTTATGTAGTCATCTTGATCTTCATCTAAGCTGCTCAGAGCATTCAACTGGTTTACAATTTCTGTAAATAGAAGCCAGTCAAGACAAACGTAAGGCAAGGGCATTTAATGGAACAGAAGTGGAACACTGTTACTAGAAAGAGAGAGAGGGAGAGAGAGGGTAAAAGAGAAGACACTTAGAGTTAATTAAGAAAATACATTTAGAATGAGTCCTTACAATGATATACCTACAGGAAAGCACCTGTGTAGGTGCTTCAGTGATAATTTAACAAGAAACCCAGTTAACAGACATAAACAAAACCTTGCTGGATTTCTAGTGTCAGCAACAGCAATTAGTTTTATGAGGACGAGTACACACATCAGTTCAAAACTTAGATGTACTAGATATAATTTAAAGACTTTTACTGCTCATGAAGAAAACCTGAATTTTAAACCATTGTCAATCAACACAAAACAGCCCCAGAACAATTTACCTCCCTCCCAAACCCTTAAGGCTACAGAAAACTAATACATACACATGCATTTTATTTATTTATACACACACAGGCTGATTATTTAACATTTAGAATCAGTTATCATTAAATTCTGACCTAAGACAAGTTGAATTTATCTAATAGTTCTAAAAGATATGATCAGTATTGTGCTATGAGAATGCATACTGAATGTATATATTGGTTGAATTTGCCACTGTAAAGCTATGCAATTAACACCTTACTGTTTGATAAAACCCTATTTCACCTTCTGTCCACAGTGGAGAGCTCTGAACTGCCATGAACTAATAATTTTTAAAAAGTATTAATGTTTAATTCAAGTCAAGATGTTGATACCCCCATAATTCTGGAAGGAAAGAAACAAAAACAAACTAGGTCTTAGTGGCTTCTTGCCCACGGGGAAAAATTCCTCTGTGATCCACCCCTGAAGTAGTCCCATCCACAGCACCTGACAAATGCAGTTTCTGTAGTAACGGTGACTGAGCCTGGGGCATCTCTGAAAGACCTCAAGTATAGGTTTCTGTAGAGAGGGGACAGCCTTCCTCACCCTTCCAGCTCACAAACAGGCAGGAGAAACCTGTGCAGGAGAGAGGATCCTGCTTGTTGAATATTATTGCCCCTCTGACAGGTTTTTTCATCTCCCATCTTTTCCCAATGAAATAAACGGATGATGTCTCCTGGTGTCACCAGTGAAGTTAAAGTTATGTAGATGCCTTTACTGCACATTTCTCATGCCAATCATTCTTGGATTTCCTTTAAACTTCAATTTCTTGTGTACACAAGAAGTCACTTCTTTGTAACGCTTTTAGTTCGCTGCTGTTTTGAATTTTGCTTTTTCTCATATGGCTTTTGTTTGGGAAGGCAAACGTTTGACACTGACTCATACAGTAATCTTCGGTCTATGAACTAGTTACAAGGAGTAAGGTATCGGACTGAGGTGAAAATTGAGTAGTATTGTGACTGTCCCAACTCATGTTGGTGCCCACAGCCACGCAGAACTTCCCAGCATGGGGAACTCGTGCTTTTTCATGGGGCAACATCTTCACCAGTTGACACAGACACAACTCTTAATGTCATGCCTTCACAGACAGCATGAAGAACCTGAAGTCAAAAGCAGAGTCCAGAACCTGAAAATATTTCAGTCATGTGGTTAAAAGCTTCTTTTCCAAATTTAAACTGCTTTGCAAAGATATGCCAATCTGCAAATTACCAAGTGAAATGATCTATTCTGCCAATACCTATTGGACATAATGTATGCTGACAATGACAAAGCCACAGCAGAATTCCTCTTAACTGCATCTCCTAACTGTTCTTGACCTTAAAGCAAAAATCTACTTAGATGGGATTACATTTATATCTACCTACACAGAGTTAATTTCACCATCCTCACTTCCTTATTTTTAGTTCCAACAAACAAGACTATAGTCCTAAAAAATAAGACTAAAACTGCCCCAAAACTCTTAACTTTCTCAGTATAAAATCATATGTACACCTTACACATCTGAACAATATAATACTATCTTCTGGGAATTTTTAAGACTCAAGATACACAATGGAAAATACCTTGCTGTACTCAAATAAAGCAGAGTTGACCTTATAAACACTAGTACAAATGAATTACTAGTTTAAAACAGGCTGAGATGCTGACATGATTTACAATTTATTATGCCAGCATGTGAAAAAAACCCCAAACAATTACAATTCAGTTTTTATTGTCAGAAAATAACAAATTAAGTTCAGAGCTTTAAAAAGAGGGAATTCTTTGATGTGGTCTGAATCACCTGGTCCCATCTGCCAACCTAAACACCCATATGCACTACAATGTTTCTCATTACAATATTAAATGGTTTATGTCATATTTTGGAGTGTGGAAATGGTAGGTTGGGAGATTTATGTCCTATATTATCTTTTATAAATCTCATTATCTACAAACATACATTGGCTTGTTCTACAAGTACATCATATAAATCACTGGTTTGGTTTTTTTTTTTTTTCATTCTCTCTTGCTCTTTTTGTAGCACCAAGCTGCTTAAAAAAAAAAACCAAAACAAAAAAGAGTAAATGTATCAGAAGTTTACATGAGACATATGGTTTTGCAAATGGCAAGAAAGGGTTACGCATATTGCTCTCCAGAAGCCTGCTCTTAAATATGCTGGGATTCAGACTCCTGCAATAGGTAGCACATGTGCATATTGCTGAGTCCATGTGGTGCCCCAGGACAGTCACCGTGCTCTTGTGCAGATGGAGCAGGAGGCAACTATCAACTTCAGCATGAGGCTCTAAGTATCAATTAAAACATTAAAAGAAATAATGTATTTATTACTACCCTAAGTTTGTCATTTATGAGCCGCAGTTCTTCAAGTATGTTGGGATGCCTTGTATTCAACTGAAGACTAATGACAGGATAATTCTGGGAGGTTTAAATTCATCTATATTAATAGTGTAGAAACAAAATATTTGAAACATATTTCATGGCTACAAACATAATTTTCAACTTTACACAGAACAGTTAGGTGGAGATACAGCTTTTACACATGAAAAATTTAAACAAGAAATACTGGGAAGGAAGGGGGAAAAGCCCAAGATGGAGGAAGATTTTTTTTTTTTTTTAGAGGAAAGTAGCGCTTTGAATGGAAAACATCTTTCAGTCTGATCTTAAGGTCAGTTGTATGGCAACAGCTCCCATGTTGACCACACCAAATTCCACAGTGCTTTTGAGGTAGGTCAGTATTGCGCCACTTATTTCATAGCTGAAGAAACAGAGGCACAGATACTTACCCAAAGTTAGGCAACACATCAAGGAAGAGATGTAGCATTTCCTAACTCACCTGCACCATCTAGAGCCCCATTCAGCAGGTATCCCTTGATCTCCTAGTGGTGGATATATTTGTTCATCTATAAAACTAACTTTGGGCCCAACAAAGAAAATGAACTTTTGTACACTGCAAAAAGGAACAGTGTCTGTGATAAAGATTTCCAGCACCTCTTGCAGCTGTGGCTTGAGAATGACAGCATTTCAGTCATCAAGTCATCCAACGTTTCTGTGAGAAGACCTTGAGTCAAAAGCAGGATAATAATCCCTTCTGCTTTACTACTTGCACTTTACTTTTTCAAAGCTTGCTTACAAACATTAACCACGTAACACTCCCATCGTTTCTGTGAAGTAGTTATAGCCAGTATCCCCATTTTACAGTTGGGAAAACAGGCGCACCGAGGCAAAGTGATTTGCCGCAGGGGACTCTGACTCAGTGAAGGCATTCCAGCTCGCTCCGCTGCCAACACCTTAACACGGCAACAGATGAGAAAATGTTGGGAGCAGCAAGCTTTCAAAAGGGTTATGTAATTTCCTTAGTTAACTTTATGGGATTCAGAGAACACAATTATTTTTGAAAGAAATTTTAGAAAGAGTACTTCACTACATCAGTTTTGTTCCATTTCCTTCTTTCTATATTTCTTCCTATTTTTCTGCAACAACTCCTACCTCTTTCTCCCTTGGTTCCTCAATTCTTCTCCTTGTGTTTTCTTAGTTTTTCCCATTCATTATACTTATTGCAGGAGTCACTCCAACTGCCAGTGAAATCAGTCTTGAACACATGTTGAAATAGATCCTTTACATTTTATTTATTAATTTTTACTTACTGTCCTATGTTTTATGTTCTCCCATTTGCTTGGGAAACTATGTGCACTCATTCTCCTTCAACATCCCTCTCATCCCTCTCCTTGTCTAACGTGGGAGAAGTTAGCCAGGCTAATGAAGCAACTTGGCTGTTGTAGCCAACACAAGAAGTCCAAGGCTGACCTTTTCCCCCTCAGGTTTCCTTACTGATGCATCTACAAAAAAACCAAGCCTCCCATCTTGTATCATTAGAAAACAGTATCAGAACAGGCTGAACAATGAGCAGATATAGTGTAGTTCAGAAGTATTTATTGCTTCTGCTTTTCAAGTAGATATTGTAATGTTTGCTTAGAACAGATAATTTTGGTCTTCACAACAACAGATGGAAGAGCTGAAATGCCTCTAAAACAACTCAAGCCAGGACCTTGTGTTGCACATCAGACAGCTCACCCTTCCCCATCTATCTCCAGGGATGTTCACCACATAGCCAAAGGATAGTGGACAGACTAGTCTAATCTACATCAGCTTTTTGCTTGTTCAGGAATCATTTGTTGGCTTGTTTAGATGCTGAACGCTGCAAAATCAATAAAGTTGAGGAGCAAGATCTGCTGCTTTTCAACTACTGTCCTTCTGCACATGGGTTTTCCGTAGCAGTCCTCAATGCAGTATCTAGGCATATCTTAATAAAACACTTCCGCACAGTAGTTTATAGAGACTTTACATAGCCTCTACTTTATGTGTCCTTCTCTTCTCTGTGATTATCGGATGGCCTGGTGAACATGTCAGTTTGTTTGGTGTTCTGACCCGTACCTGCATTATTCTGGTTACACTAGAAAAGGAGAAGACGACCTTGTAGAGTGTTTTCAGTGTGACCAGACTGGTATATCTCTGCTCCCTGACCAAGAATACATATCTGTGTATCTCAGATATTTCATTCTGGACTTTCCCATCTGCTCTGTGCCAGGCACATACAGCTTAAGTATAGATTTGGTCAGGGTACAAAACATTTAATTGAATATGTAAAGCATGGAGAAAACATATTTGCATCCTTTCACAACATTAAAGTAATAACTGCTTCAGGCTGAACCTTTCAATTGCAACAAAAGCTCAAAAAGAAGCAATGAAAGTAATGTTTCATAACAGTGAACCAACATTCCTCTGGATTTTCAAGAACAGATGTGACAATTCACTTCTCTGCTTGGGATGCTCTTCCCCACCTTAGAGAAGGATCCCTTTATTTCAGCAGACATTTTTAAACAGCAGTGGCAGGCATGAAGGCTGGCACTAGAAGTTAATTTGTTTTTTCCTGATTCTTTTACACTAAGAGTTCCTTCAGAAATCATCTGGAGCAGTACTATGTAATGATCTCTACCAACAATTTAACATCATCATGTCTTGGATCTGACCTGCATCAATTAGTTCAGCTATCCTAGACACCCTAAGCATTTTCATTAGCAATTCAAATGTGGTTATACTATCTCACTTTAAACAACCTTACTGTCAAATTCTGTTAAAGTCCTTTAACGGCCTCCTGATTTCATTTCCACAAGACACTCCCAACCAAAAGGCAGAAGTATGCTGCCTGGAATTACCATGTTATTGAGCAGAACCTCAGCACCTACCCGTGGCACAACTAATTTTGCACTTATTCTCACAGACTATCTTCATTATTTCACTTCAGCTCATCCTCTTGCCTTCTCGCTCACTGACCTTTTCCCTCCATCGTGCTACCTACTTAGTGCATTCTCTCCTAAACACAGGACACACACACACAAATCAATGCTCTTAAATTCACAAATATTAAACTTTGTTGAGTTATGGATGGGTCTCTCTTCAATCAAACTATCCTAAATTTTGTTTTGGTTGGGATATTTTTTAAAGTTAAATACAAATACAGCATAAGGATAAAATCCATGGAGCACAGCTGGCAATTAGCAAAGGAACAATATTTTACTATCCCTGTGGCAAAACCTACCTGTAATTTTTGCAGCCTTTTCCTCTTGATTCACTCTGTTTTCTTCATCTTCTTCATTGTCTTCCTCAAAATCATCTAGATTTCCAATATCAGCTTGTTTCATACTCATCAAACTAGCCAGGCTTTGCATGTCTTCATCCCTAAATAACAAATTTCAAACCAGGCATTAAAATACAACCTGTTAATACCACATCTGATACTACCACATTATTACAAATCCTTTAAGTATTTTTATGTTTTCTTTTCTTCAGGGAGGTCTCTATCTCAGATCCAATCCTGAATATAGTGAAAGAACAAAATGAATACACTCATGTTCATTAATTTCTGAAGGGAAAGTTTTCTATTGACAAAATTCTAAAGGATAAAAACAGTGCTGCTTTGCATTAAAAGTCAATTTAATGACTGCTGCTTAAAATTTTAAACCAGCCCAGAAATGCTAGTAAACACTTATCTGGTCTTCTTTGCTTAAAGTGAAAGTGCTTGGTCAGACCTACTGTCCATATGGCGCATGTGACACCTATCACTACGTTCAAGCACGCTCCTGACCATGTTACAGAAATTAAAATCCCTTTTCTAAATATCTGAATTCATTAATAAGATAAAAAACCATTACATATCAATGGCCAATTTCAATTCTTACTTGACTGTATTGCATATATGTATATATATCTTTCACATAGCTGTACCTTTCATATCAAATATATGTTTGATGAAAAGATGACAGCAGGCAAAGATTCAGAGAAATGGATGTTCTACATTTGTTTCATAAAAAACGCAAGATTTTTTTAAGTACATAATGTCATTCTTGAAACAACAGCAGCCTTACCTCTTCTCTTTTAAAACCATTTCAATAGGTTTATTGGGATTGATCATTTTTTTTTGGTTCCTTACAATAAGACTGGGGATTGCCTGGCTAGGGAGCACCTCTGCTGGAAACAGTCTGGGGATCTTGGTGGAGAGCAAGCTGAAGGAGAGCCAGTATCATGCCCTGGCAGCCAAAGGAGGCAAACAGCATCCTGAGACACATTAAAACAGGACCACAAGTAGTAGACTGAGGGAAGTCACGAACCCCATTTACTTGGAGTCGTTGGACTGCATCTAGGGTACTTTGTCCAGTGTTGGGTACCACAGTACAGGAAAAGGTGTTAATAAACTGGAGCAAGGTCAGCAGAGGGCCACTGAGATTGTTGGGGGCTGGAGCACTTGCCCTACAAAAAGAGGCCAAGGGAAATGGACTTGTTGAGCCTGGAGAAGAAATGGCTTTGGGAGGACCTAGCAGCAGCCTGCCAGCATTGCTGAGAAGACAGTGGTGCAAGGCAAGAGGATGAGACAGTGGACATAGACTGAAACCAGAGAGGTTCTGATCTGATGTGAGAAAAAAGTTGGAATAGTCAACATCAACAAGTGGTGGGGTGGGTTGCCCAGAGAGGTGGTACAGTCTCCATTCTTGGGGGTTTTCAAGCCCCAGTGGGATAAAGCCCAGAGCAAACTGGTCTGATCACACAGCTGACTGCTTTAAGCAGGAGGCTGGACTAGATACATGTACAGGTCCCTTCCAACCCGAATTATTCTATCTTCTTTGAAGTTGATCATGATAAAACCAGATGCGCAGATTTTGTGCCTAACAATGCCAAGAAAACTACACAAATTATTTTAAAGGTACCACCTATAGGAATAAAAATGAGGTACTAATCATTGCTCAAATATGCACAGAAACACAGAGGCACTTAAAACATGGGGTTAAACTCAGTGATTTAACACATTGTTAAAATCAGAAACTCTTTGAGGCAATCATTTCCTACTGTGTGAGTTCAAAGTAATCAGCACTACAGAACCCGCAGTTACACAGGACAACTAAGTACTTCTATAGAAAGTATTAATAATAATAATTATAAAATAAGTAACTAACAGGAAGTCACAAAGACCTTTCCGTTCATGCAGAAACCTCAAGGTTTCATCTTCCTGTTTTAATAACCAACAGGTTAAATTAACTCTTTAAGCACAGGGGAAAAAATGTAGCATCCTATAACCGCATTGATGGGCAGGCTTTTTTATGCACTGAAGACAAAAAGCCAGGAGCCATTAGCACACAGATCTTGTATATCACATGTTCACATAAAGTTTAGAAATTAAAAAGTCTCCAAAGTACTATTTCTTTTTGCTGCCCTTTCTGTACTCATACTTTATAATATTTTTTCCTGTGTTTTAGAAATAAGATTATTTTTGGTACTGCATAGCAACAGGTTGCAGTATTTTCTTTATAAAATGCATAAATTAAATTAAAAGTGAATCTTACTTTATGGAACTACAACAGTTTATAAGAGATGTAAACAAACCTTGGCCTAGCTACCTTTTCTCGCATGTTCATGTATCCTGACACCTGAATTCTGTCTTGCATTTTGACTAATAAGACTATTTACACATACTGGAAACCAATGCTTTCAAAAACAGCAACTTTTTTTTTTTTCCCCATCCCTTGTTCAGGGCAATATTAAAGCCCTGTTGTTAACTTACAGTCTTCAGCATGAAACCTATCAATTTTAATGGGAAGAAGGTATATATGATCCTACATGGATCAGCTTTTACAAACTATGGCCTCAAAAACTGCTAAGAGCCTAGCAGCTATTTACTGTATAGTTCATGGATGCTGGCTGTTCTAAAAAAGTTAAGAGGTTATCAGATACTGACTTCTTCATGCACATTTTCAGCTGCAATACCATGTTAAACCACAGCTAAATACTTCCAAATATCATTCTTATATGGTATATCAAAACGTGGTTCACAACAGTTAATCAGAGAAGGGAAACAGTAATAGTAATTAGTAGTAATTAATGCATCTGTGGCTTTCAAAGCATGCAGACAAAAAGTCTTTTTGTGTCAAAATGTATGCCTTAACATGGCGGTCTGGAAAGCTGTTCATGCAACAGTTTTGGGGCACTTGTATTGCAGTGGGCAATGTCTACAAGTGCATTCAGAATACTGAAAGCTAGAAGTAAACTGTTAGCCTTTTGGAGGGAAAAAGAAATTTAAAAAGAGGTAAAAGAACCACTAGAGCAGTAGTTTCCCCATCTACCTCTTTTTGTTCTGCCATTCTCACATTCCCATATTCTAGAGACAGAAAGGAAAAGCAAAACAGGGTGGGTGACAAACGATCCATCCTCCAGCCACATGAAGTTGTCAACATCTGACATCTTGAATCTGACAGAAATTGCAGGAGAGGTTATAGATCTGCAAAAATATCTGTATCCTCCGCCCTCCAAAGGCTGTTGAAATAAGGGACAGAACCAAGTGAGTGAGTAAGGGGAATGGTGCCCAAGTGAACTCTTTTCACAGGATGTTCTTGTGTTCAACCCAAAATCTTCACCCTCTCTCACCTTACAACTGGCTTTGTCCTTCTTTCATTCTTTGTGAAATATAAATAGGTGAAATAGAAGTAAGTTTTCCTTCCCACATTTCCCTTGCAGTCTGCTAAGGGTATTGTTGGATGAACACACGCATGCACACAAATGTATACTCCTGCTGATTTCAGACCTGTAGATATTTTTAAGCTGCTGTTATTTAAAATGTCTATAATGGTAGAGGACAAGCCGTTTGTCTCTGAAGAACACAAGACTAAAATCAGAGTGAGAAACGACTTTTACTCAGCTAAGAAACTAAGTATGCAGGAATGATGGGTATGCTGAAGGATACTCTCACATTCTGCCATTCTATACAAAAAGAGCTCTTTATCCAAAGAATTTTTTGAAAAGCGACACAGAGCAGGCTATCTGGTTAAAAAAAAAACCAACAACTTACGTGGCTTTTCCTTCCCTCAGGAAAATACAAGATAAAGAGAACTGTAGTGTGGCAGATACCACTTTCTTAGACAGAGGCTTGAATTTTAACTTGACATCTGTCTGTGTAGGCATGGGGCTTGCATATTGCTTCATGTTGATGCTGCTGGTGGCAAGCGCTTTTCTGCGTCCAGAAGGAGATTCCTGAAAGCAAAGGAAAAACAAAAGTAACATAAAAGGTGCTGTTACACTAAAACCTGCATGTGCATAAAACAAAACCACACATATTAAGTCTGCATCATTCTTTTTTCAAGTACACAGGCAGCAGGGATTGCTATGGTCCTTTCTAGAGACAGAAACTCATTTCTTAAACTAGGTCAGCCACTAAAGGTTGAACACTTCCTTAGTGCAATGGGAAAAAAAAGGCTATTCATTGTGATTAGTGGTCTTCCATATAAGATCCTAGGTCTTTAATGGCTTGAGATTGTAGTAGCATCCACAGCACATATCCCTTTAAGCAAATGGGAATATATCTCCATTCCTTCTGATAGCAAACTGGACTACTTTTGTCCAAACTTGGATAGTCCTAGACTAGGACTTCCAACCTATGGAAGACATAGGTTTCAATTATGCATGTATTTCTTTATGTAATAGTATGGGGCCATCAAGTTAATATTTTTAACTGCTGTGTTCAATGCTCAGATATAATGCCTGAGTATTTTTCAAAGCAATGGTACTTCTCACTAGTGTTGTACATGTACTATCAAGAGTGACAGGTTTCTGAAATTAAGGTTGACAATGGTCCCAAAAATATTGATAAAAATTTTGCCAGGAAAAAATAAAAAGCAAGAAAAGAGAAAGATAAAAGCCTAAGCTGTATTTCAAAAGCCTAAGTTGTATTTCAAGATAAAGGTGTTGCTCACAGTTTAACAATTCAGCCAAATTAATCTAAAATGCATCTAAGAATCTACCCTTTTGTTCCATCTAATGTCAGCATCAGCAGCAAAGGAATGATTATATGTAATAAAGCTCCAGTAACAAAAACAAAACAAAAAAGCCCTGCTGTTAAGTCTTTTGAAAAACGTTCTCCCAATAAGACTACATTTTACTGCAGTTGACAATTTGTGTTGAATAAAGAATACTAATTCGATCAAAACATTCAAGCATCTTTTTTCAAAGTACTTGACATTTCCGCCCAGTAGAATAAGTCAGAATGTAATATGTCATCCCCAAAGAATACCTTGTTTAAAAAACTAGCCTTATCTGTCAGATTATGCACAGCAATATTATACAGAACTATTAGTGCATGTAGATACCTTATGAATGAATTTCAAAAATGCATCAAACACTTGAGAAGGATTTAGGCCCTTTCAGAAGAAATACTTAAGAATATGCAAATACTCTCAACTGAATCAAGTTGAACAGATGTGACTGTCACAAACAATACTAGTGCTCTTTTCCTGGCCGCGACTGTCAATCGAAGAGCGAGATTATGGTCCAAGGTTCTGATAATGTGTAAAATGGAAAGTATGATCAGGGAGTTTCAATTATTACACAGATATGAACAACAATAATCTGTTATTGTACCATACCTTTAGAATAACTAAACATTATAACTCATTAGACCAAATGCAAGATTTACTGCAGCACCTGTTCAGAAAGCAATGCGAGAGACACAGCACTTCTTTTTTGTGTGTTCTCCAGGTAAATGTACCTAAGCAGTTTGCATCTTAACAGCACCTTGTTTCATAAAGTTAAATTTTCAATATTCATACTATGGTGTAAAAATGGTGGTCAAGGTGAATAGAAAGAAAGTTTGCTTAAACCTCTTCTAGTTATTCTTTTTAAGTATCTTTAGAGAAAACTGGCATATATAGTGTGGTGTGTAAGTATTTATGCAATTGGTATGGTAAAAACTACTTGCCAAAGCTAGTGCGTATGTTTTTCTGCCAAACAGAACAGGAGCAACCAGAAATTAAAAAGTAACTTGGAGCCACATGGAGAAGACAAGGTGGCAATGGGTACAAGTTGCACCAGGAAGTTTCATCTCGATACAAACCAGACATCTTTTACCGCGAGAAGTGTCAATCACTGGAACAACCTCCCCAGGGATGTGGTAGTCTCCCCATCACAGGCGGTTTTCAAGATATGACTGGACAGGGTGATAGATAATCTCATCTAGGCTTCCTTTCCCACAAAAGGTTGGACCAGATGATCTTTCCAGGTCCCTTCCAACCTGAGCTATTCTATGGTTGTATGATTTTAACTTGAATATGCCCACACCTGCAGTCAGGCCAAAGGAAAACATTCCACTGGTAGGCTATAATGATTAGGAAACACTTGTCACATTTTGGACTTGACTATTCTTTGAATCAGTTGGGATGAGCTTATGCTTGCAGAAAAAACCCAATTATACCTTAGCTGGTCTTAAAATCTGTATTACAATATCACAGTTATTCTTATTGAAATTATAGTTAGCAATGTAACTCAAATGCATGGAAAGACTCTTCATTTGTTCATTATTCCCAAATTATACAATTAGGTTTTCCTTTAAGAAAAAAAAAAAAAAAGTGGGTGGTGTTTTTTTCCTTTTTAAAGATGCATGTCTGTTGTCATGTCCTCACTCCCCTTCATCAATTAAAACACCCCAAAAAAGATCAAGTATTTCTACACCCAGCGAGAAACAGATCTTAGACGGAACAAATCATGAACGTGGATACTTGCTTGCAGCCTTCCAGATGAATCACTGATTAGCCATACCATGCCTGTATTCTGATGTACTCTTCTCAGTTTGACTATGAAAATCACTTCCCAGCAGCTGTAAACATCCCCAGTTTAATGAAGGCCTAGATTATTTCCTTGTGTAGCTACCAATGCCTTCTCAGTGCTGGCTCACCTGTTAGATACATCCTATGCTACGAGAGCAACACACAGACCTCTGCGAGGTCCCTGGGGAGGTATCTTAAGGAACACAAATATGCTTCAGTGACTCTGAAAAACAGAAGGTGTATTTGGGGGCAGAGCTACTTTCTCTTTTTACAAACACACCATCTTGTCTGATAACTCAGATGCATGTTGTCTTTATCAAGGTGATTTTACTAAAAAAGTCACAGCAAACAAGATAAGCCAACCTAAAGACCAGTTCAATGGTGAATCCGAAGTGAAGAGAAAGAACAGAGCATTAAACTTGCAAGCATCCAAAAGCTGGACACGGACATCAAGGCAGGAGAATTTTGGAATGATGTGGAATTACATTTTCACTTAATACCTATTTATTATATAAATTATCATCTTGCCATTTGTAGCTTCAGATTATCTGCATCATAGAGTGAATAAGAGACCTGAACCAGGAAGAGGCAAAGTTCTCCCAGTGAAGATGATCATCAGCAATTCCTTGTGAAATCTACTGACGTTAGCTGGTGTAGAGGAGGGAGATGAGTGCAGGCAGATGTGTGCCATTACAAAGGGGAGAAGCCAGCCATCTGCAAGAAGATTCTCTTAGCACTAAATATCCTGAGGTGCTGTGAAGAGTAAGAAATACTTGGCAATCAAGTTCAGTCTTCCTGAGAAAGGAATTAATTTCATAATCTTTTTGTGGGCCGAAGACAGAAATTGACTTTTCAGGTTCCAATTGCCTATAAAAATCCAAATTTGTAAATTTATCACATTAAAAAACCAACCAAACAAACAAAAAACCCAAACAAAAATACACAGTCCCCGATTTTTCATTTTCCTTAACATGCAAGTTTAAGTACATCCTCCTACTCGCCCAGAAAATTAAGCATGTTAGAAGTGTTGCACTGTTTTCTCCTTTTAAGCTTTATAGGCTTGGCCTTACATGGTTTTAGGTATATAAGTAGAGGTGGGGAAACTTCTTTTTTGCTCCTGAAAAGGATATTCTCAAGGTCCATGAATGATTTCAGAATGGATTATGTTTTCTACTCTGACATACAACCAACTTTTAAAAAATTGTCTTTAAATGTCAGAACATGCTCATAACCACTTCTTACAAAGGTTGTAACATTTTCTTCAGAAAAACCCACATGCTTCATATAATACAATCTGAGTTACCCCAGAAGCACAGAGAAATTTTCTTGCAGAAGAATAAATAATTTGTAAATCAGCAGAGACAAAATAATCCAAAAGAAATACCTATGAGTGGGGTATACAGGAACAGCTCAGCAGCAGGCTAGAAAGAGTTATTTCAAACAGAAGCACACTTTTGTAAGATACTAAATAAATAACATCCATTTAATAGTAAAAGTCTGACCTGGTGTTACTTGTGTCTCATATGAGCACATGGAGTTTTGTGGAAGGTAAAGCAGGAATCCCAATGCAAATACTTCAATTGCTCAACCTTTCCAATTTTGACTATATAATCAAAGTTTAAAATGTGTAAGGCTCAATTATGCCTCCAGGTATTTTACATATATGTGACTGCCAGAGTTGCCACATCACATTTTGTGAAAGGCGCCATGAAAAGTCAATTTTGAAGTCACAAGAGGGAAATGATCCATGTGATAATAAAGAGAGGTGACAAAATACTCTACAACACTTAACTATCAAGATGGAGTTCATTCTGTAAGAAAATAGTAATTTGGAAACTCTTTACGTTTTAAGAAAGGCAATGCATTATGCAAATAAAATCAACTATGATGTTTGAATATCACAGAAAGATAGTAGATAACCTACAATAGTGGTGAAATACAAATACCTCTAGGTTATCTTCCAGCTCAGACATACTACTGTGAGAATTGGCACTGTTTGGTTCATAAGATAATACGTGGAAAACTGGTTAACAATCTTTTTTTATTGTTTCATGTTTGTTACTGTATAGTTCTAGCAAGAGAAGCAGCATACAGAAAAAAAGGAATTCTTTCAGAAATCACCAATAAATGGCTAAAAAAGAACTAGTTTGTATGTTAGCAGAAACTACTGAAGCCTATCTTCTTGCATAACAGAATAATGGCTGTGCTGGGTCGACCAAAGGCTCTGAGAAACCTGTATATTATTTACGACGTATATTGTTTACAAAGTGATCATTATAATTTACTTAAAGAAGAGTAAAAACCACACATAAACATATAGCAACACCTCTCCAGAATACTCTGCTGTGTTGGGGAATTTTTGCTTTTGTATTCTATGCTTTTATGCCCTTCTCTCACAAGCAACTCCATCCCCCTTGACAGTCTCCTCCTACTACTCCCCTTAGTCCCTCAAATGCCTCCAGCATACACCATATTTAGGGTGAAATAACCCTCTCTGTGCACTACACCAAGCTGTATCAGCTGTTGACAGCTGGGGTAGCAGCAGGATGTGGCTCTGCACTATTCCGACTGGGTGGCTGATACTTGTGTATCCTGGTACTTTAGGAAACCCAGCAAATATCAGGAGTAAGAAGAGCTCAAAGCTAGCAAAACAAAAATTAATGTAGAAAATAGAAAGACTTCCTAATACCCTGGAGTACTTTGATTTCTGAACTCAGACAAAGAAATATGCAGAGCAAGCAATACTATATAAATCAATAGAAGTTGCATTCCTTTTTACTACAGAAGAATATTAGTAACAATGAATTCAGGTCGTTCCCAATTTCTAAGCACACTGTATGTGTTTGTACAGACTTTAAAAACATTGTCTCCTCAGATACCAGCAGAGGTACAATCCACTGGTGCCATTACTGATGCGGCTGTTTCTATGCGGCTGTCTACTGATGCGACTTCTGGCCTTTAACGTAGCATCAGAACCCATGGTTTAGGAGCTAGCAGGGATATGTGAATGCAACACGCAAGTCAACTGGAATCTACTCCAAAGTGAGACAAAATCAAGTCAATCAGAAGCCACATAGCTGTAAGTAGTGCAGGGTCAAGCTGGGATGAGCTCTCACTGCATGAGAACACCTTGCACTCTGCTATGCCAAAGCCAGAAGACCTATAGTATGTACACAGATATACACTGCAAACAGGGATTTAAACAGTTATGCATAGGTTTTCAAGGAGCAGTCCCCAACACTACCCCTCTACAGCATTTTAAGTTACTTCCACAAGCCCTCAAACTACCATCATATTACAAATTTTGGGGGTAGAGAAGGGAAAATTAACACTGGCCAAACCACAGTCAGTTCAAATGAGGCCAATGAAGCTGCATTTACTGTCACAGCTACAGGACCAGACTCGCTTATCACACAAATTTCTGTCTTTTTGATAATGCAACCATGCATCATTCTCTTCCACAACATTAATGACTGAGCAGTGTCAGTCATCCCAAAAGTTACTATATCGTAAGCGTGACCCTTACGTAAAGATCTGCCTAGTGTAAAGGATCCATGTAGCCCGATCTCTTTCTACAAGGAGAATAACGTGAAGCAACACTATGAACCACTAGCCTTTTCTAGGAATCATCCCCATGTTTCCCTACTAAAGCAGACCTTTCACAGCAAACAGGACTAAAATACTCTGATAAAGGAACTAAGAACACATAATCTGCACCACAGGTGTAAACCAGCCCATTTTTACTCAGAAGATGATGATCACAGATGACAGTCACTATTAAACAGTGCCCAACTCTCTTCCGAATGAAGCAAGTCAAAAGATTAATATCTCCATATGAAAGGTCTGAACTCAGCCTCTTAATTTAAGGGAGACCCAAATAATGCTATAATGCAAATTTCACACAGCCTTCTTTCCTTAAAAATGTATTTTTTAACAACCTTGTGTCCTGTAATTACCAACTGCCTGGTAAGTCTTAGTCAAGGTTAATATAAGAAGTGCAAATAAGTAAGAAACAGCTTTGCATTTTCTGTTAAACTGGCTTCACACTTCTAGAGTTACACAAAATGAAAATATTGGCCAGGTTTTGTTCACGGGGTATATTCCTTTGTGTTATTTGGGCTGGGGAAAGAGTCCCCCCACAGAAAACAGCAGAATGTATTTTACCTCTCCACACCTGAACTCAGCTTGCCTATACAGACCTTCAACCCTTGCTGCACTGCAATCTTTAATCCCCCAAACTCAAGTGCCCTTCTTTTGATACACACACATTGAGAAAACATAGTAAAATATTTCCATTCAGCAGAAACTAGATCAAGAAGTACTGTAGCTCTTAATTATTTAGATACTAAATGGTCCCTCTCTAACAGAAATGGATTAAGTAATGCATAAGCACTGTGCAAACATTGTCCAAGAAAGACCTAACAGGGGAAGGCAAGTTTCCTAATTGGATATTGTTATTTTGTCAAAAGAAACAGAATAGTTTTGACTATCTTTTTCCCCAAAACAGAGGATGTACAGAGTAATATTTTTAGAGGCTGCCTTTTCACGTTTTATAAAAGCGAATGATAAAAAGCCCGCAAAGATATGCAGATTTTAAAGAGGAGCATTCTGCTGCACACTTGGGCATAAAATAATTTGACAAAGCAATTTTTCTAGCTGTAAACACCCATTGAGAGGAACAAGTTTTGAGGATTTCGCTTTCCTTTTGCTTCAGAATTAAATGGAGAACATTTTGAAGGAAAGGTGTCCCCTGGCACAAACCCCACCACCCCTACAGCCACAACACACCACAGGAGAGGAAATCAGAAAGTTCTCCCTCTCCTGACACTGGATGCCAGCCCTGCCGGCTGAGTTGCAAGCGCCATCTTGCTTAGATGAAAAGATCACTGCTTCACTGGCAGAGCAAAATGGATCACTACAGAATTTAATTTGTGAGAGTATACAGCAATTAAATGCTAAAATAGACAAGCTACAGGGAGCTCTCTCATCTGGAGAGAGTAAATTAGAAACTATGTCAGTTAAAATAATTTAGACAGTCAGATGGAAGATTTGGAGGACGGAATGCAGGCAGCACAATCTGTGCTGAAAACTTGTTTAAAAGCAAATAATGGTTCAAGGTATCCAGAACATTATTAAGAATTATGATGCATTTGAATGGAGAATTTAATGTTTAAAAATTTCTGCATATACCAGAACAGTCTGAGCCCTAGACATGAGGACTGGGAAGGAAATAAAAAATATATATAAATGCTGAAACAGCTACACTTGACTCTATAAATATATATTTCTGATGCTCACAAAGTGACCCTTGTCCTTGTCAGAACCAGAGCCCTTGTGTCAATTTATTTATGACATTGGTAATATGTTAGGTTTAGGCTAAAAGGTTACTTCAGAAACACCAACATGACGTTTTTTATAACGCATCTAGAGTGATGAATCATTATATTGGAAGCAGAACACACCGATTCTTACCTAGCACCAGTAGAGACAATGCTTTCAGTAAGCAAAGAGAAAATACAATATGCCGCTACAGCTACTGTCTTCTTATGGTCTGCTTTTAGGACAGCCCTACGAGATTTCACTAGCACCCTGAGAGACTGAGATACATAGTGAAAGGTTCTTTCTGACCAAAATCATACCCATGGGTGTGTTCAAGCAACCTGCTGTGGGTAACAACAAACTGTTCATCTTTACAGACTAATCCTTTGCATTCACAGACTCTGGAAATCTCCAAAGATTAACATCAGATAAGAAGTTTAGAAAGTGAAATCATACCTAATAAATCGAGGTAATTCATCTACACTAAGCAAACTACCACCAAGAAAATTTGGAGGTCCTGTTTTGCTAACAAAAATACTATTAAGCTTCTTGGACAACTTCTGGACAGATGGAAAAAAATATGCACGACCAAAATTTTAGTCAAGCAAATTACTAATAGACTATGTGTATGAGACGGGTTTTTCCTTCAAAAGTGGGCTTGATGCTTATGAAGAGCAACAGAGGAAAGTTTACAGGTAGGCTGGACAGTTCTAATAAGTAGTAGAGAACTATTGAACCCTGAAATACTGAACATTGCAAAGGATGTAGGCAACTGCTTTACGTGTCCATTTAAAAAGTCTTCATCATTTTCTCCTTTGGACTGTTTAGTAAACAGGAACACTTCCTGAACACTCTCCCACAGAAGGATGCAATGCAACTGATAGCTGATGTTGAGAAACATTTGCTCTAGTATTTGTAGCTTTTTTCCTCCTTACTCTTTCAGATCGCTTCCTCTAGAGATACTGTGCAAGTTACTCTTTTTCCATTAAGGACAGGTTTAAATTTACTGTTAGATGCCTTTGATCACCTGCTAAACTCTGTCTGTCCTTATGTTCTACGCAAACACTACTGTAGCTTTGTAAAAGTACATTAATTTTGGCTTGTCTTTGCAGAGATACTTGTGTTGTACCACTCGGGAGCCCTGGAATACTTGACTATCCCGTACCACTTAGCAGTGACAAAAATCATATCCTTTCCTGCAAGGCCTAGAGCCCAACGTGCTGAGCTCACTAACGCCCTAATATTAGCTGGTATTCTGCTTCCCTTTTGCAGCCATTTGCTCTCTCCTGTTGGGATCACTGCATGGTAGGGACTGTCTGTTCCCTTCCTAGCCCCAAATGCTATAGCAGCCAGTTATGTGACCACCTTCCCTGGGCCTGCTAAGGTACATAGTGCAGCTATGTGCAAGTCTGCATGTATTACTACATAAATCACTAGTAAGCAAAAGCCATTGAGATGAAATAATTTTTAGATAGCAAAAACTGTAAGTGTAAGTCCTACTGTAACTCCTGTACAGAATTTTAATTTTGCCGTGGATGCAGGACAAAAGCTCAAGGAAGCTCGGCCAAAGTTGGCAGAGTAACTTGTTATTACCAACTGGCTGTTTAAATCCTCAAACCTTTGCTCTCAAAGGAGCAGATTTAAAGAAGTCTGGGCTTGAGCTGCTGCTGATACATGGCAGGTGAGACTGGCTGTTGGGAAAGGCGCTGCACGCAGGGCTGGCAGTCTGGCAGAAAATAACAGTCCTTCATTTTCTGCGAGCTGTGTGCCACTGAGCTGGATCCTTCACGGCATGCTGTCCGCCTCAGAGCAACTCCTGTGCTCTGCTTCGGCTGGGGCACTTCCAAACAGTATTCCCCCTGGTTTCAGTTTATTTTTCTCCCTGCTTTTGAAGTGTTCATTGTATAACAGTATAGTATTTTTGTAGAGTCAGCTTCAAAACAAAGTAGAAATACAGATAATTTACCTAATGCTAGAAGGGGAGAAACAGCAGATGATAAAGTTGGTTCCTAAATTTTTAGCTAAAACTGGAGTAAGAAACACCTATTATACGAGACCTCCTCCTTCCGGGGGGGAGGATAGGAGAGTTGACTCAATAGCCACAACTTTATTTACTGCTCAGCAACTCATAACTCCACATTTTTCCATGTATTGACTACAGGGACTTACAGGTTGTTTCCTGGGGTTTTGTTTTTTGGTTTTAAATAACAGGCAATACGTGTTATAAAAATCTATATTTAAGCTCACCTACCAGTGCCTGGCACTTCAGCTCTATTTGCCTGGCAGGAAGTCTCCATTTTTATGATTCACTCTATTGCTCACCTGCTCTATGCAGAGGTATCCCATGAACAGCGCTACTGAACCTTCAAATAGTGAGACAAGAGAGATGTCCAGTTAGTGTCCCCTGACAGAAGACAGTCTTTAGCAGAAAAATAAATGCTTTTTTAAAAGAGGGTAAACTAGTTACCTATTTATTGTTGGTTTCAGATGTGAAAGGCCTTTCTGTTGCTTACAGCTTCTTTTCACTTTCCATTCTAGCCTCTAGATCTCCTTACTCTCTCCTGGTGTCACTTCAAGACAAAGACCCAGAATCTTTGACATTAAAAAGGTGGGTTTGAAATAACACCTCAAGCTCAGCAGTGAATATTTAATGTGAGTTCAATATAATATTAAGAACAGCCGTTGAAAGGTCTATAGCTCTATACATAGGGCCGTGCCTACCTGCAAGCCTTGTCCTGAGGAAACAAATGCTGTGCAGGAAGACACACGATACAGACCCCAGAATTAACTTCAGATTATTTAAACAGACTCGCAAACGTAAACACATTATTCAGCTCCTTTATCATCTCCAACAAGGAAGCAACTTTGAGGTAACACTCATTAAAGAAGAAACAACATCAAAAGATTAACTGCTCCAGTGACCTTATATACTTTCATTCACCTTTCCAGAAAATACTGTATTTTCAGATGGCTTATAACATTGTCTAGACTTAATTATCTATCAAAGATAAAACCAGTTTAAATGGGTTTTGTAAAATACCAGTGTGTCATCAACCAGTTGTTATTATCTGAGGATAACTTCCAGGGAGCGAATGCACAATATTAAATGACATACAATTTGCAAGGCTTATTACACAGAAAAGCTTTTAACCGTGTCAAGCAAGGATGTTATGACTCTTATGTTATATTGTTTCTGTACTGGAAGTTGGACCTTAACTTGAAAAGCACTGAATGAATGGATGGATGGTCTGTAATGCCTGGTGGCTGTGTGCTGAGCAGTGAGTGATGCTCACACAATGACCGTTCTCCTCGTCAGAACCAGAGCCCTTGCATCAAATTATTTATCATATTGGTAATATCTTAGGTTTAGGCTAAAAAGCCACTTAAAAAAAACCAGCATGATGTTATTAGAAGTGAATGTCTCAGTTATTATTGGAGCACCAATGTATCTCCATTATTAAATTCACGACTCTGCTTCTTTTGTCTCTTCCCTCTTACTCACAACTTCACTTAAAGCACGTGCCAAAAACACCGAAATACATAACACCAAGAGGACGTAACACAGTTGGAAAAGTCCCCCAAACTATAGAGAAATTACTGGACCTGCTGGTGCTGCTCCCTCTTTCTCTCCTTCCTTCTCACTGAGTTTCCCAGCTACCACCCCGGAGGACACGCTTCAAGACCACTGTAACTCTTACAGCTCCACAGCTGTGATACCAATCACAAAATTCACTCTGGAAGAGTTGGCTCTTCAAGGAAGTGTCTTCATACAAACATACAGTTCTCTTGCCCGTGCCACTTTATTACTACTACTTTTATCCAAACCTGCAGCTCACTATCAGGGACAAAAACTCTAAGAGACAACTTTAATATGCAAATCTACTCCAGGCTGTTATCTAAGAGCAGTGTGGTTTGCAAGTGATGGTTCCTGTGTGCAGCACTCCTCCCACTACAGAGCAAAGAAAGAAAAAAAAGTATTGAATCTATGGATCTAGCCAATGCCGTACTGCTGACGTGGGATTTGAATCTGACATATGCGGGAAGAAGCAGGGGGCAAAGGGTAGGTATATAACTAGGGTAAAAGGGAGGTAGCTGAAAATTAAGATCTGTGTGAAGCTAGAATAGGGGCATGCTCACGCATGTAAGACAACTCAGCTGTCACACCCTATGCACACACAAAAGTGAGAATAGTGTATGGTGCAGGTAGAGTTACTTTTTTATATATATATATATTTATTTATTTATTTATTTATAAACAACAATCTACATTTTAACAGCAAGGACAAATGCAAAGCATTCCAAAATGCAGCTCTGCAATAAACATAAACCTCAACTTTTCAAAAAGCCCATCCATCCCTCCAAATTTGTTTCAATAAGGGAAACAGCTAAATGGATTTCTTCTAACTTTGCACTTCAAGTAAAATTCACCTCAAGACTGACAAGCATAAAAAATTTCAGTCGAATGGGTAATTTTTTTTTTTTTAAAGCTGCAGTAGCCTGAAAAGAGGGGCTTGTAATGAAGCTGCCCCATCAACCATAACCACACTGTCACTACAGCAACACAATCATATTGCCTGTGCAAAGAAGCAACGCATTTAACATTTTCTTCACTGTGTATTAACTATTAGCTGAGTTTGTCACAGAGATATGTGGCAGTTCCCTGCAATACTTATGAATATATGGCAAGGCATACAAGAATCCATCCATGTCTGCTTCAGCACAGGTTTGTCATCTTATATTTTGGCAAATAACTTAAAAGACCCCTTCCTTCTCTTATCTTAGGTTTCTGTTAAATGCTGTTACAATCAAGAAATAGAAGTCGTCCCAGGCAAACATCTCAGATCTCCCAATTGCTATTCACTATTACTAATGCACATTACACGTTCAATTCTCCCTTGCTGCTTCTATGAAAAAGCTCTTGTCAAAAACAGATTTCATTTTTTCTGTGTATGCACAAATTAGTTATGGATGATTAACAAAGCATTCATTCTTTTATTTGCTTTGGCTGAGACTTGATCTGTGTTACATTCATGTGAAGGAAGCACTTCATTTTATGTTGATTAAATATGAAACACTGTACTGTTGATAAAAAGAGTTGTGTTCAGGGCTGCATATTATACTGACAAAAGATGCATGTTCTTGGGCTAACATTTTCTTAAACAAGTTTTTCCAGATTTTTAATTGCAAAAAACTTGATACACCTTTTTTTTTTTTTTTCCTTCTCACCAAGTACTGGGCAGTAAGAGCTTTATGTCCCAAAGAAACTGGCTGCAGTCTCAACAAACAGCAATAATTATTGCATATTTAACATAATAAAAAGGAATTTCAAATTCTGCCCCACAATTTGATTTCTTTAAACATAACTTGCATTATAAAACTTATCCAAAAAAAGACTGCAGAACTAAGTAGGACAGGCAGTAAATCCTAATTACAGGATTCCTCTATTACATGAGAAATATAATGAAGCTGAAGATGTATTGGAGAAGTCTTATGGAAACTCATAGCCAGTTATAACTGAGAGTTTGGCCCTGATCTGGCGTTACTGACTCCAGCTATCACCGGATAACACGTGTAAATGCTCGTCTATAAGGCCCATAAATCCTCCATGTCCATTAAACACAGTGATACAGCGACACCAAAAAGGATGTACTTCAGTTCAGGAAGGTATTTAAGTGCAAGCCTAGCTTCAAGCATATGACCTACTTGTAATTAAATCAAGTTAAAGAAAGCTATACGGTTAAGCACCTTGTTAAAACTGGGAACAAATTATTAGCCCTTATAAAACAGGAGATTCTATCTCGGAGTTTACAGCACAGGAAAACAAACATGTGCAGACACAGGCGCGCGCACAGAGTATTATGCATACTTTTGCAAGAGGGGATTTATTTTTAGTGTAACTATATAGCAATAAGTGCAGCTCTTACTCAGGTTAGGATGAGGTCTGGCCACAATGACTTCTAAGCCACGAATCTCATCCAGGCAACGTGGTTTCATTCTTTGCTAAACTTCCAACAAAGATTGGTATCATACCTTAATAAAACCTCTACTAACGTCTCTGTGTCACAAAAATAAGTCTCTTCAGTGTCTTTCCTAAACATCACCAAAAACAAAGCATGAACTTGGGGTTTTCATCTTACTACCAAGGAGAGAGAGTCCTACCATAATGTAAGGCTGGAAACAGCCCAAACCAGTGGCAACTCGATGCAAGCTGGGTTCAGCAAGGATGGCTAGTGCTCCACACAGAAGGCGGCGATTTCTTGGGGTGCCCCTGAAATACCACAGCACTGGATGAGAGGACAGCAGGAGAGGAAAAGGTGGAAAGCTGGTTCTGATCCAAGCAGGCTACCACATGGTCTCCGAGCAGCAGACCTCTGCTCCCCGTGAAGGGACACGGTTGTTACCTGGCAGCTGTTTGAAGTGCTCAAGACCCATCTGGAGGAAGGTCCCTCCAGCACTGATACACTGCAGGTAGGACGACAAGAAAGGGCCAGCGAAGGCAGCCAGGTCTATCTGGAGCAGCTGTGCTGCAGTGCAAGGTGTGAGCTCCTGCAGGGCACGAGAAGCAGGAAGGCTCGAACAACACCCATTTCTCCTCATCACCCTTATCCAGAGCAGAGGTGCAAGATAACAACTCCTACCTGATGCTGCAGCCGATCAGATAGCGTCTTGACTCCCAACTCATCTCCTACCTGCATCCCACTTTTCCAGCCACATGCTCCTGCCTCGCACCAGCCCTGGCACTTTGCTGGCTCTTCTTTCACAACCCGGTTCCTCTCACTAATCCGGCAGAAAACTCATCCAGAAAAAAAACCCACAACATTTTCGGTTGGGTCAGGGAGACGTATGAGCTCTCCAAAGGGCAGACGAGCACCAGCATCGTGCACTGAAGGGGCAGCAGCACGAAGCAGAGAGCAGAGAGGAAGGAGCAAGAAACCACCCATTTTGACAGCAGCAAATCGAGAATGGTTCAGTCATCCCATGTGGTTGCATTTTCAGGCTCCATAGTATTTTATGGAGATTTACTCTTCCTGTTCCAGCCTGTGTGTATAATCAGCTCCCTGTCCTTGCAGGACTTGCACTTGTTGAAGTGAAACAAAGATTTTTTTTTTTTTAAGGTTCCCCAAAAAGATTTTTGTCTTTACTTCAGGTCACATAAGAACACACAAAAGGGCAAAGCGATAAATGCCCACATGGATTTCTTGTCTTTATTTCCACTCTCTGGAATGAGGCCAGAGATGTCTTAGTGCACTCTGTTCTCCTCCACTCCCTCTCAGAAATTATGGACACTTTCTCCTCTGCAGCCAATTTCCTCCTCCTTCTCTGTCTGGGCGCAAGCTTAAACTACTACAAAACAATGTTCCCCTGTTTCTCTCCAGGGCCCATTCTCCATGCATCTACACCAGGCTCTCTGAGCCCTCCCAAACCTTTAAGGCTTTATGTTTACAGATCCAGGATGAAAACCTGTTCTCTCTGCTCCGATTCTAGGAAAATTCCACTCTCTAGCCATTTTGCATATGAACTCGGCTGCACTCATTTTCTCAAGGTTCATCCACTCCACGGTCCTAAGGGGCTGCCACTCCTGATGTTATTAGCACATTATTAGCCCTACTCAAATACACCTGACACAATTGTGTAGCTGACTCAAAAAATATAGAAATATTTCATGGCACAGAGCCTCCCTAATCTAAGTCTGAAACTTGAAAATGGGCATTGGCAAGTCAAACACCAAGTATGTTGCATGTTGTTCAGCTTCCCATTTATTTATAATATCTAGATACATTATTATTAGACTTGCACAAATTATAATTCACAAAAATAAGTGTTACAAAGTAAATATCAGTTTCAAATAATCAGTTTCTATACAGTCTTTTAAAAGATCTTATTCTCCACATTCCAGCTACATCAGGAACATTCCTGGAGTGTTACAGGCACAAGTACTGTCAACATTTCTAAAGCTCCCCTAGAAACAACTTCACATGTACAAAAAGCAAAGACATTGCTAATGGTTTATTTAGTAACATTATCATGTTGCCATCTAAAACAAATACAGGAATAAATTAATAAATACAGAGTATCTTTAATGAAAATATTTTCTTTTCTACTTCTCGGCTGTGATATTTGATCCATCCATACTTAAAAACATTCCACGATAAAAGCAAATTAAAAAAAAAAACCCAAACCAAACCATAAGAAGACTTAATCTCGTAATTATTGTTACTTAAAAACACTTATGAGACATCTGCATTAATCAATTATCAGAAAGTAGTGCTTCAGTCCCAGGTAGTTAGCAATAGCACTCATATAATACTACAGGGAGCCTTATGTTTTGGCAAAACTAGAGCAGGAAAAAACAAAACTAAAAGGCATACTGTACATGTGACCTACAGGACTTGGATTATTACCTCTAAGCTTATTAAGAGTAAAAGCTGTCAGTCAGACCACCCCACAACCAGGGAGGAAAACTAAGATTACTCAGCAGTAAAAGGCACAAAAACGAGATGTGTATTCTCAGAACAGGCGAAGGCAGAGAGAGTGAACCACAGACCTGCTTCAGCTATCTAGAGCGGTAATTGGCTCACAAGAGCGACTACCACGTTAAGGCATTATCATTATCTAGCTCACATAACTGGAAATTCACGCTCTGTTCTTTAAATTGGCTTAACCAGCAGCATCTGCAGCACTTTAATTAATTACAGCAATTGGCGTACGTTAGAAGTAGATGCACAGATCTGAAATGATAATGCCCTGTGAGTAATAATTGTAAGCCAGCATTAATCTAGATCTATCCTAAACAAAACCAAGGGTACACTGTTGTGCTTCAACAGCACAGAAAACAAGCTTCAATGTAGTCATCATTATCATCTGTCCAGGTTCACCAGCAAATACTACAATTCTGCGTGACACTCTACATTCAATTAGCTCAGGAATGCAGAAGGTCACAACGTGCGCAACAAAAATCTGTTCAGGTTTGATGTTGTCAAGTCAAAATCGGTCGGGCACTTAAACTTGGGTTTCCTTTGAAAGATAAACTTGAAGTTAAAATCATAACAGAGACTGATTACCACTACTTATTTTTAGTACACTCCTTATAAAGAAATATAGAAGGTAGATATCACAGTCGGCTCAGAACAAAGTTTTCTTGACAGCCATTAGCTTCGCTTCAGTAAAAAATCCACAGGCACTGTACACAAACATGGTTTGGTTTTTTTTCCTGATATCTGCAGCTCTAAAATACAGTAGAATTACTTTTTAAAAAAATCAGAAACAAGGAGTTAAAAACCCCTTTTGTTCCTTTTATATACAGCAATTCGCAATCTTTACTTAGAAGAAAATAATTTTTTCAAGCTTGACAGTGAAATCCACGTGCACATCCTGGACACAATTAAAAGCTGTTCTCTAACAGACTTCTTAATACCATTTCCAGTCAGAACACAAAACAACACTATCAAGATTTGTTGTGACTTGCTTCATATTCATACATAATTCAGGGGTCAAAATACCTGGTATGAAGGTTATTACCAAACCAAATCTGAACTCCCCATTAATCAAACACAAGTTTTATCTTTCGTAGCAGTGTGAAAGAAGGAAACATAACTTTCTTGATACTTGTAAACATGTAGTAGTTTTGAACATACTTTTAACCAAGAAACCCCGCAGCCATAGACTCAACTAAGGGATGACTGGTTTTAAGTTGCAAAAACTTTAACCATCTAATACAAATATATGCTACAGCACAAAATATGCCTTTGTGTAATTTTGTCCAACACCCATTTTCTGAATGTACGCCTGTTTTCAGTGTAACACACAGAACTAACAAGGAAGCAGAACATCAGCAAGGAAGCAAGTGCAAGCCCAAACAGCTAAAATACCAAGGCTGATGCAGCAGCAAAAACCAGAAATAGCAATCTGATGTAGCAACTCACACCAGAGACATTCAAAAGGCAGTCAGAGGAGAAAAATACCTTTTCTAACGCAGCAAAACTCTGGTGACGGTGCTTATATACTCTGTGCCTAGTGTGTTTGGGCTAGGCAGACAGCAGTGAAGCTTCACTGGTATGTGTAATTTTAAGGCATGAATATCTGTGCTCAGATATACTCTGATAACAGGTTTATCTAGGGTGCACAGAAAACAACTGCATGCACAATAGCTGCACACTCAATGTAATCACGTTCATCTCCTGAGTATCCACTTATAAATACTGATCTAGAAACTACATGTGCTATTAAGGTGCCAGCCTCTGAGGAAAAAAGGCCACAGTGCAGGAAAAATATAAAATAAATTAATAATTTGTATCTAACACTGATACTTATTCCACACAGTCACTCATTTCTGATGCAGAGGGATCACAAGTGCGCAATACAAGTTATTCATTGACTAAATACCATCACGAAATGCTACAATATAAAGGTTGGAAGGATTAACACAAAAGGTCCCACTCCAAGACAAATGTCTCCTTCATAGTTCAGTTCACAGCCATCATGACTGTTCCGTCAGGCCTATGATTCTGAAGCACTGGGGATATACCTGCTAACCAAACACGCCAAAGACTTTCAAAATCTCTTGTTGATACTGGCATATTTTTAGAGGCGATTTTAATTACCACCATGCCAAAAGAGACTTTCTAAACACAGGAAGATCACCAAGGAAGTTTCCACTTCAAATCTCAGGGTCTTCTGAAACAACTTCTACAGAGGATTTATGAATTTGGCAGGGTTTACATCCCGCTTCCTCCCTTCTCCTCCTTCAGTCTCTCACCTTTCCCAAGCAAAAAATACTAAACATGCAACAAACCCCCCTATTTTTAAATATTTCATATTTGCAAAAGCCTTACACCATTTAATTGCACATTTATGTAGAGGCCACTTTAAAAATAAATGCAGAGAAATGAATTCATTAGCATGCACTAAAACATGTTGGGTTTTGCTGTAACAATAAAATTACATGGTGATTTTCAAACAAGCCGTAAGTACTAGGGGAAAAAAAATACAATTCATATTTCTAAATATATCTTTGGATTTCAATATTCTTCTCTAATAATTATGCTGTTTCACACGTTCCTACATTTCAGAAACTATCTGGGCTGTGTTTATCTTCTCCCAATTCCATTTTCTCAAGGTGCTGGATCTTTTACTTCCAGTAACAGACTACAGTATGAAATCCTAAGATTTCTAAAGGAGAAAGGGTTGAATTTTAGTGCAGCATATTTTATCCTTACTGGGATGGTAATTTTTCTACTCCCTCTACTGGCATACTTTAAAAGCAAGGAAAGAAAAACCTGAAGGGCGTTCCAGCTTGTAAAACATAATGAGAAAATATTTTTTGTAACCTCAAAATAATTGTTCACACAACTTGGCAAAACATTAATCTCAAATCCTGGGGATTTTTAAGTCATCAGCAAATTTTTGGCAGATTTCTTAATTGTAAAAATTAACAGCACCTCAAAATAAACATCCTGGACCACTTTATGTTACAATTACTATCAAGCAGTCCCATCACTTGTCACTGCTCAGATCAAAACAGCCTAAAACATACTATATGGCTAGTAAAAGACCCTAAGAGCAATCTGTGGAATATAACTCTACATGATTACCACAGGTCTACAAAAATGAGCAAAAACATCCTGAGCTTAACAAGTTGCTACTTAAATGTTAGACAGTGCTCTGTGAACCATTTTATATTAAAATTGGATAGTTCTAGACATCACACATACAAGAAGTATTGTTTGACACAGTGCCATTTTGATGATAAATTGCAATCTACAGCTCAAATAATTCTACCCAGGGATTAACATTTCAGAGGCTGAGCCAGAGATTATGTGCGTGGATCTTGAATTTCATCATCTCCCTTCGGCACAATAGCTTATTCTTCCTTTTTTCATCTATTCTCTCATGAAGGGTCAGGAAAGCTTAGCCTTGCTGTTTCATTCATTTCATCTCTACATTAACCAGATACCTTGCAGTCTTTAGTTCTTACATGTTATTCCATTACAAATACTACAGCTACACTGCACTATGCTATGGCTAATGAGGTATGTACCAAATCAAAGGGTGCCATCAAGTGGTTGTAGCACACTACCAGCATTATGCAAAGTTAAGTATTCTGCAGCGGGTTTCACCAGGACACCCTATACAGGGTGGATTAAACTCTGCCATAATTTAAAGCTTTTGGGAAAATTCAGATGCTAGAGATGGTGGTCCCACACGATTTCATCTCCTTCCTTTTAAATTCTAAGGCTCAGCCTAATAGCCCGCACCACCACGCAGGAGATGTCCCCGTCTCTCACCATATGGGTCAGCAGGCTCCAGGACTGTTTTGGTCATTGCATGCTCAGCTACTCACCACTGTGCACCAGAGGACAAGTTAAGAACAGCCTTAATAACCTCTGAAAAGCCTCCCAACTAGCAATGGGACAAGAAGGGTTCTGCAGGGTGGGGGTTTCACAGAAGATGGGGAGAATAAATACAATTACTTGTGCCACCACACCCAGTTTCAAATCAAATTAGTTACAGATTACTTGTTAATCTATACTCATACTGAATTTGAGGTCAATGTGAGAGCTCTTCCCTGCAATGATGGTGATGAGTATCTTCAGCATTATTCAGCAATTTGAAGTAAAAATTACTTGATAGATCGTTCTTCAGCACAAGCGTTCAATCTAACCCAAACAATTGGCCTTTCCAGATGAGATATTTCACAGCCAAAACCCATTTCATATTTAACCATTTTCTTCTAATCCATATACTATCAGCTCTAAACAACAGCCCATTACTCTAACGCACCTTTGCCTGGCAGGTAAAAACCAACCAACCAAAACCAAACCAAAAACCTTCCAGTGCACTGAGACAGATTTTTCCAATGAAAAAGAATGCTGCCTTTCTAAAAACTGTGGTAACTTTGCTACTGTAGGAAAAAAATTTTGCACGTGCCATGGGACACAGAAGAGTTTTGCTTGGTGGGTATGAGATGAGACTGAAGATGACCCAGTTGTGTCCCACCACAGCATGGCCATCCACACCATGACTTCCAGAAACTCAGCTGTCACTTACAATAACACTGTCCAGCACTTGCAAAGAAAATGCCAAGAAACTGTGATTTGAATGTAACTGATAAAGATAGACACAATTATCTATATTTCTGAAAGGGTTTGGCTCCAAAGTATAAAAAGCTGAACAGCCATGACCACACCAGCACAACCACCAACTTCTTAAGGATGTAACTTCAACCATATTTTTCCTGTGGCAGTGACAAACAAATGTCCACACTCAAGAAAAGCTCAAGGCAAATGAGGTCCAAATTCTTCTGAGACTGTTCCCATCTGCCCAAAAAACTAGCAGCAATGTTCCCACATATGGTCTGTCTACGCAACGTGCCACCAGCTCAGGCAACCACTCATAATTTGGGATGTCTACCACTGCTGCTCTGAGGAAGCGTACAGTTACAATGCACATGTGTTAAGACCAATAATGAATTTTCATTAACTGCAGAGCAACACTCGTGTGGTGGACCAAAGACAACTGGAATTTGTAATGCAGAAAGAAGTCAGCCCTTAACACTCTCCATGTTCTCACTCATAGCCGACTTCACGCTTCCCCGTGTTCCTCTTACACTTGCTCACTTTAGTAGGTCAGCCACATTCCTGATTCTGCAATACAGACCCTTCACAGTAAACCTGTACACAAACTTCCAAAGACTGAACTAGAGGTTGGAAAAGAAAAAAAAAATTAAGAAATTACCAAGAACCAAACTGAAAAGATGCCAAGCTACTTCCCAAAGCATTGCATAGTACATAAGAGTTACAGAAATTTAAAAAAGAGAGAAAGAGCTTAGTTTCCACTGTAGCAGCAGAGAGCTGCTTCCTCCAAAGGGGAGACTGCAGAGAAAAGATGCAGAGGTAGTGATGGAGTAGGCTGCATTAAAGCCAGAACTGTTTCACCAGGTCCAGGTAAAACACCCAAATTGTTCCACAGATCTCAAATATCCTTTGAGATAATACTCTTCCTCAACAGCATCCATACTAGTTATTTATGCAGTCTATTTATTTAATACCTCAAATCCTTCCTAATAAATGAGCTTCTTTGGTTATGATATATAATTAAAGTTATATAACATGAATTAAAACTAATTATGGGGAAGATTTATACAGATGATTCATGGAACAACAAGCACATAAACTTTATACTAATTCTTTGCTGACAGATTTTTAGGGTTATTTTCCAAATATTCCATTTTGTCCTTTCATTGACAAATATATAGACAAAATCCCCCCTAACTCATCACACTCACTCCTGTGGCTGCTCCTGGAAGCAAGCACCTGATGCCTCTGTCATTGAGGGGTTTGGCTCTTACTGGAGCTACTTCGGCAAGAGCATTCCCTTGCTCTTATTCCACTTTGGCCCAGCTACAGCTCATTCTCTCTGCTCCTGTTTTCCCTGCTGCCCACATTACCCAATCATACACTCTCCCTTCATCTCACCTTTCCATTGCAGACAATAGTTCCTTATGCAGTAACATTAGCCATGTCCTGTGTCTTGTGCTTCTCATTTTCAGGGAAAGATATATTAAAGGACAGAGAATACCAGAATAGTAGGGTTGGAAAAAAACAACCACCCAGGGGTAGGGAAGAGGTGAAAAGGTGTAAGGTTTTGTCAGAGACAGATTTTGATGGTACTTGATTTCTATGTTCTTTTAGTATTCTTTTCTAAGTTTATTTAGCAGTTAAACATGGAAAGCACTAACAAATCTCCCATTCCAAACAACTTCTCACTCTTCATCAGAAAAAATGCAAATATAATTAATTTCCATTTCAGGGTCTACTTTACAGACCAAATTAAGAGAGAGAATTCTTCACATAATTTTCAATGTCATGTCTGATTTGGTAAATATTGTATGCGTTTTTTGATTTTTGTGCCGTGCCTTCCCGTGACTGGGGACTGTTTTCATGGAGCTGTTTTGCTTTAGGACACAAAGCTTTAGAGAGTTTCCTACATCTTATCCCTTGCTGAGCAAAATGCTCTTATGGTATAAATCATTAAAACTATGTGCAAAAACTGAGGGTCTTTAAAGAAAATCTCTGAAAACTAGTAAGTGTATTTACTTTTAGCAGGCAAAGTGCTCGAAGTCAGACCCGGCAGTTTCCTGTTTCAGGCTGTGCAACACAGGGTACTAAAACAAACTCATGCTCAGCCTGCCATTCTGGCAACCTGCTATGCTTCCAGTATGGACAGTCTGGTTTGTTCTCAGTTCTGGTCTACAGAAAACACACCAGAAGCACAAATATTACTATTTAACAGCACAACGTAATACACAACTGTATCATCTTCAGGCTTTAAATTAATCGTGTTTGGTGTATTATTACGTTTTATTTTTCAGGCCACTGGAAAATGTAAGAAACGTTGCTTAAGTACAGACCACTGTGCTCAGAATAGCAATCTTTGAGCTCAGGGTTGCAACTTTGTATGGGTCACGAATTTGGCAGAAATTCAGTCTAATCTTATATTTATGCTAGTACGTGGAACCACAGAAAATATTGAACAGCTACAAGATGTCATTTTATGGCACTTTACTCAATGCCATTTTATTCACACAATCTTTCCAGCCTAGTCTCAGGTTGCCACCACACCTAAGCTAAACCAGAAAAAGTTCATTCATGCTGCCTGTCAGGATTCAAGAAGCAATTTGGCCCAGATATAGATAATGCAAAACAATGAGAAAGGAGAAACTTCACATGAAAAAAAACAATAGGATAGTGCAGTACCAATTCACAACGAAGAATATGCTGGGAGGGAAAAAACCTGAATGAAATGGCATCCATTAAGTTATGGAGGTCAATTAATTTCCATTATATTAAACTCTATTAAGACAGCTAACAACCAAAGATAAGAGGCTAAAGGCAGTAACACTCGGTGCTATTACACTGCCAGATGGTCTTCCTAATAACAAAAGGTTTTCAGGAAGCCAGAACTCTTTATTTTTCTGTCAGCTGGCTACTGTCCTGCTAGTGACCACTATTTTTAAATAGTATGCTCTGAGTTAAATTACAACTGCTTGCATGTACAATGCTATCTAGTTACTTAACGCAGAGCTACATTTTACACAATAACGGATATTTTAATTCTTTTTTGACACATATTTCCATACCTTGAGCACATGCAATTGCAACGTATTATCTCAAATCAACCAACATATTCAGTTGGACTCCCAGATTATCCGCTTTTGAAGGTGACTTACGTCAAAAATATTTTTCATTAAATGCATTGCCATTTTTTCCATTTTCCACACTGAGTATTTTGTACTACATGGCTGCAACGTATGCTGTCTCAACACCGTATGGCTACCAGGTCAAAAATGAGATTTATCCATCATAATGTTGCCCCAGACAGTGGCATTTTACATAATGATATTCTGAACTGCATCAAGAGCAAACACATATCCGTGACTATATGTAAATGTAAAAACACAGTTAAGACATAAAACCACAAAAAAAAGTGGCAAGCTGAACAAGCTTAAAAGCAAATACTTTTCTATTAAAAGGCAAGTTGCTCGGCTCAGCTTATGCCTAGAGTACGATTAGAACCCCACTGTAAAACAATTACCAAGATACTCTGCTGTATTTGATGTCTGAAAAAGAAACGACCTCATGCAGACTCTGTCTCGTGTGTGTGCTGGCAAGTATATTTTACTGCTGATTTTCTATGAATAAACATATGCTAAGAGTGGCTGAAACACACTGCTGGTTTTAAACATGCCTAATGTAGTATTAGAGGTTCATTTCCAAAGCTGTCTGCCTTGTTTATCAGCTTTCTCCCTCCAGCTGGCAAAGAATACCCCTGATAGCAACTCTGACCAGCTGTCTTGCACAGTACACTCATCTATAGGAGATACATTCTTCTAGCAGGAAATAACCCTCCCCAAAACATAAACAAAATGGTACTAGCAATTTAGAAAACTGTTGTACTTTACTACTGTGCATCAATAATAACCATATAAATTATATGTCATCAAACTCGTTCCATTGTAAATGTTAAGAGTGTACCGCATCTACTGAGCTTATAAAGCTGGAGCCTAATAGCCAGGCTGTTCTGCCCAACACCCAGCAGCCTCCTGTCTCCATCTTCCATTTGCGAGACCCTCTCCTGTAATTGTAGCATAAATATCAGAAAACGTCTCCTTTTTTAGAAAATTTTAAACTGAAATGCTGTAATATAGTTTTCAAAACTGCCATATCACCTGCTAAATTATATTTGATACAGATCCACTTAGTGCAGTTATTAACACAGCATCAGAAAAAACATTATTTAAAGGACAGTTTGGGCACTGCATTTCATTTGGAAGATAAAGATCAAATAACAAAAGAAAATTTTCATACCTATTTTTGAAAAAACACAGTAGAGTTGGATGGACTCACATTTCTTACTCTATTTTACTGATTCAAGATAAATAAGGTATTAAAAGTATAAAAAGTTAATTAGATATTAAAAGTTCTTTTAACAATTCATCTAAAATTCTCATTTGGAGAAGATTTTTGTTATCTCACAGCTTTAGTTTAATAGATTATTACATATTAATGACAAAAAGGATTATTGGTGGCCCTAATTTCAGGTAATCTGGGCACAGTCTTGTTTTGGTCAGAATAGAATGTCCGTTGCAGACTAAACAGCAGTATGGCATGAGCGAACACCATTTGAAGCAACTAGCAGGCTTCGCTTGGGGATATATAAATTGTCAAATGTAAATGAATTGACAGAGCTGTTCAGAAAAGCTTACACAGCACTTGCCCTCGCGATGCCTACCTCAAACCAGGACCACTACTGCCTCCTCTGCGTGCTGTGCCATACAGAGGGAAAAACACCCACAAACCTCGCAGTCTTTCATGCCTTGCTCATGTAACACTTGCCCTAAATACAGGTGGTAATTTACTTGTCCTACGGCATTTGGTGTAAAATTTCTCCAGCAGAACTCACGTGCAATCCACTGCCATTATCTTCTGTAACTTTCAGAGAAGGTGCCTAATCTAAGAGGGTTGTTTAAGTAAGTGACCCCCACAGGGTCGGTCTGGACAGACAGGAGACTCACTCACTCCTGGACATCTACCCTAAACCAGGGTAATTTGCTTTGTGCACAGGCCCCTCTCCCACTCCTTACCAAAGCTGAGACCCTGCCTCTGATTGTGTTCTATTTTTAGTTAAAATTGCACAGAAACGCCATTGTGGTGCGCACAAGAAACAACGTGTTACTGAAAAAACACAGGATCAGGCCTCCTAGAACAATTTCCTACCGTATCTCCTTCAGAGCCAGGGCAGCCAATCAAGATGACGATTTCTGCAACTTTTGCTCCAAAAACCTAATCTCGGAGACTTCTCAACTAGAACAAAGTGCTAAATATTTAATGTAAGCAAAAACTAAAAGTAAAACAAGTTTTCTGATTCTCTATTACATTTAAAACAGAGCAAGACTGAGATGGCTGACAAAGCAGCATTTAATTCCTAGCTATATCTAGACCAGAATACCCAGCCTAATTTACAGACAGTCACAGTTCACATAATTACATACAGCAGAATATGACAGGGGAATTAAAGGACCAGGAAAGCACGTCTGAACTATGAGCTTCCTGCTCTACATGTATTAAATGCAGACATTTAATGCAGAAAAAGGCTAACCTGGTCAGTTCTTATTTTAAGCAAAAATTTATTTCAAGCAGAAAATACAAAACAAATGATAAAGCTTTTTTTATTACTTTTTCTTAAATAAAGCAAATAGCCAATTTAAACTTAAGCTCCCACATGCTACAAAGATGCACTAGAAGAGATAGCCAAGATTTTGTAATAAATTCTGGTATAGCAACTGGTCAGCAAATAAGGCATCATCTTATTCCATATGCCAGTCTTTTTCCCCATGTTCTTTCTGCAAACGGCATTGACAGTGCTCAGAATTTCAATTCACTACACTACACTGACATTTACCTCCCAACATTTATTTCCAGAAACAGGTGCAAAGATTTGACATCTAGACTTGGGCTTTTATTCTGATGTAAAGCAAAACTTGCTTTTGCGAAGTTAGTGTCACAGCACTGCTGTAGTAAAAGAGATTTAAACGCCCAGTATAAAAGCCCGATTCTACCAAAATTCTGGGCTAATTACTGCTCAGATTCAAATGAGCTATTTCTTGAAAAGCTTAATTTGGAAAACAACATATTCAGAGCTGTATCTGATGAAAACTTAACTTCTTGCAAATACCTCATTTTATTGTACCACATTTAAAATCAGTTACCTTTAAGACTAGAACAAATTCATTTCTACACCCCATCCACCTGCCCTCTCTTTCCCATTACTTTCACATTATTTATCACCTTTATTTGTGTTGTCATGCCTAGAAATAACAGATGAGCATTTTAGGAGAGAGAAATAATCTCTCCAAACCTGTGAGTGATATAACATGCTTTAGGGCATTCAAAATGAGAAATCATCATAAGCAAACATGATACAGAATTGGAGGGGGGAACAACCACAAAACCATGCACTTGTACCAATAAAATGACACTAGATTATGTCAACTGTTCTGTAACTTTTCCTAATGTTTTTTTCATTTTGAGGCTTTGTCCACATTTGAGTGGAGGCCATCCCAGAACTCTTTTGGGGTTAGTGTTCCTGAAGTTACGCAAGAGCGGCAGACAGAAGAAAAAGTCAGATCTCATTTTTCAGCGTAAACTTGGTATTCTTTGTAACTGTTCGCTGTAGGCTAGCATGAACAGCAAACTCTAAACTCCTTTTTTCTCATTTCAGCAGCTTCGTTGGACAGATTTTCCTGGAGAAACCACTTAGAGTACCCTTATTGGTTAAGGTATAAAAAAAATGACTGGAAGCATGAATGTGTCTCACAGAAGGATGTACATCTGTCATCTTATAAATCACTGTCAAACTTGAAAGGTTGGCATGGTTTTCTTCACCATTCATTACCTTGATATTCAAAAAGGCACTATTAGAAAACAGTGGTCTAAAATGGTTGTCAAAACATTTTAGAAGACCCTCTAGGAAGGACAGATGTAGAAGCGAGTTCAGTTTCCAAGATCTCAATACAAGAACAGCCTAGAAATTCAGGGCAGTGCTTCACCAGGCAGGTGATGGTGTGCAGGCAGAGCTGGGTGCTGGTTGTCCCTGAAGGCAATGGGCAGCACAAGCAGAGCAGGACAGGGAACACTTGCTCACACAAATGAGTCCTTAGAAAGAGAATGCTAATGATCTGCTAATGCAATCAAGGGAAAGGAAATCCCATGTGTAACCACTATCGCATTATTGTGGTTGATTAGTCAGAGGCAAGAAGAAAGGAGGGAGCCTCCAGCCACACAGAAAGCAGAATCTGTTCTCCATAGCTGTAATTGGCAAGACAAAAAATAGCAGCCTTAAACTGTACGAACAGAGATCTAGGCCAGAACGATTCCCAACAGCAAGGACAATGGAGCACTGGAACAGGCTGCCTGGAGACACTGCAGGGACCCCATCTTAAAAAGTTTTTAAAAACAGTTTAGGCAAGTGTTTGCCTGGAATGATGCTGCTTTGAGGCAACAGGACAGGCCAGGTGAGGCTGCCTCCAGCCCCAGCCTAGGTGAATCTACGAGCAAAGCTTCAAAAACAGGTGGGGCATTTTTCTCCATTCATCTGCCAAATTAGTAGGTCTGGGATGTCCTCTTCTGGTGTTAGCAAAGACCATGTTTTAATAGGCCTGCCACATAAAAAGCAGAGCATGGTTAGTATAAGGGATACAGCAGTGATTGCCAGTGCCCTGATTACATCGATGTTACTGGAAAGGGCTCACTTGCCACAACCCTGGGCCCCCTGAATAACCTATATACAAAGGTGAAACACAAGGCACAGGAGGGAGGATGGAGAAGCCTACTATGAACCTTGGAATATATTAGTAACCAATTTATTAGCTATTAGAGATACAAATCTGGGCTCAAAAAACATTTTCTACAAAAAGCTGGAAAAGTTCTTTCATAGACCAAATCCTTTACCCTTTGAAAACATCTCATTAATTTTTCTATTTCATTTAAGAATGTAGGAGGCAGCTGTCTACAAAGCTGTCAGCAAACAGGCAGATATGGTGGTCCGTCCTCAGTGGATGTTCTTACGTGCTTTTCTATGCTTTGAGCATGCTACGAAGCAAAATGACCTTTTTCCATCACTTCAGCTACCTTTACTTTAGACAAAGTTCCTGTACATAGAGCCAGTGAAAGATTTAACATATGTGGACCAATTTAAACCTTCACTCTTCCCTCCTGTCCCTTTCTTCTTCCATTTGCTAGGCAATCTGCAGAAATCAAGAAACACAGCCCAAACTTCAGGTCAGCTGAGCTCTTCTTAGAGACGCAGGCTTCATTTCAAGTTGACTAAAACTCATCAGCTACCCTCCCCCTGGCACCTCTGAGGGGATGCTTCACAATTGCCTCAGCACAGACCACTTCACTTAAAAACTATCTTACTGCTAAAAGACAAAGATGTATTTGGAAACATGCACTGTTCTTTTACTTAAACAGGAGAGCATGGAAACCCCGCAGAAAGTCTGATGGAGGCATTAATGCTGTTTGTGAGAGTCTTCCCTGGTATCTATAGACTCTATTGCCATGTGGAAGCTTTGTTGAGCACTGGTACACCAGAAACCCCAATAAAGCAATTCATAAGAGAATTTAGAATTTAATGCTGAAAAAATTAACACTGGAAATTTGAGCTCAGACAGTGAAAGGAACCAAGTGTGGAAACAGCATATGATCAAATTACCCTTAGGAATAATATGAGAGAAAAATAACTAGAGGAAGTGGCTCATATTTTTAAACAGAAGGTGACTAGTACTTGTTCTCTAAACTGAATAGGCAAGATAAACTAATGCCAATCCATAAGGGTTTGAAAGCCTCTCCACAGATGGGTAAGTCTTATTCTTAGCTATGAATTTCTTGCTCTCCAACTTGAAACAGCCAATCTGAAGATCCAATATGATTATTCAGAAGAGCAGCAAAAACAAGACAAAGAACTGCCTCATGAAGAAAAAACAGATAACCAAATACACAGAGTCTGGCTAAACAAAGATGAAATTAGAGATAAGAAAGTTAGCAGTAAATATATAAAGAATGCAACTGTGAAGGAGATAAAGACATAGATGAGGCTGAGGGAAAATTAATATCGACATTTAAATATTAAGAAACCATGCTATGATCAAATTATTTATGGATTAGACTTACAGTAGATGATGAAGGTTCACTTACTAACATACAAATACAGGGTAGCTAAGACATTAAGAATAAATACAGTTAGGGAAAAAACCCTACAATTTGATGTATCACAAAGTATTTGCAGGATTGAAAACCAAACACCACCACACACACAAACCCCAAAACAAAACCCCCCAAACTCAAAAACACCACCACCAAAAATACCCCCAAGAAACAAATATCTTGCTTCATATTCATTTACAGCATGGTCATCTTGCACAAATCACCCCACCTCACCACTACTTAAAATTTCACCTGAAAGTCCAGAATAATCTTGTTTTGAATTTGGTAACATCTGCCAACAGAGGCCTCAAACTTCAACGGAATATCTCTGTTAGCTAGTCCTTGCTCAGCCACACTGAAGCATTAAAAAATGATTTTGGAGACTGATTTTTAATAATAATTTTTAAAAAAAGCTCAAAAGAAATGTTTTTAGCCAAATTCAGATTGCTTCATAATGAAAGAACGTCCGTGAACTTCAGGCTTCAGTATTTTGCATTCTGAGTGCTGCTAACCAAGGAGGAAGGGAAACCCTGGAGCCTCTGAGGGCAGAGAACATACTTGGACAACAAGGAAAATCCCACAAAGGACTGTAAATGTCCCTGCACTTGTGACTTATCCTTGTCAGGTTCAATGACAAATATGTTCCTTTAAAACCAGGAAAGCCATATGTTAAACCTGAAAGGGGTACATGTCGACAATTTAAGCAGGGAGGAGATCCACCTCCTGTATCCCCCGCTCCCAGATTTTGAACAAGCAGGCGGTTTGTGCTCTCGTTTCAGCCAGCCGTTCGATCATTTGTGACTTCCTCGAACAGATGAACATACTTTCATCCACCACTAAGTGGAGCTGTTACTCTTGGAAAAGAGTTTCTCCATATTTTGAAGTATGTTTGCAGACCAGATTTTTTTTTTGGCAGTATCTACAGCTTCCTGTACTGTTTCATCAAAAAAACGCCAAACCAAACAACAACAACAACAACAACAAAAAAAACACAAAAGGAGAGGGGATTAAAAACAACCAGTTTTATAGTTGCTTTAGCTCTTGATAATTTTTGCAGTAAAACTATTTCTCAAATTTATTATTCTGGGGACAATATTTATATACTTTCTAATTTAAGAATAAATATCTACCTACCAGCGACTATTTGGCAGTTCTCATGGGATGAATTAATGGCATAATTAAGGTCACAAAGAATAAGTTTGCACATAACAAAAGATTGCTCCATCACTGATATATACTGGAACTGTTTCCATCTGTTCTGGCAGAGGCTACATGCTTTGGGGCACAGCAACCGAGGCAACCTCCCACCCTGCAAGCATTACTGCAGCTTGGAGAAGACTTGAGGCAGAGAGCAAGAACAGCATGCAGCGGCTGTACTACTGCCACCTCTAGATATCATACAATGACATGTGAAAAAAAGCAATGTGTTATAAATCAGGACATGAAGTCGACATGCCCACTATAAATGTCTGAAAAAAAATCTGCTGCAACGTCACAGGAAACCCAACTATACCCAGAGGGGTTGCCTGAGAAATACACTGACATTGTTTTATCCCTAGTAACTTGTATAGTGACAATTGGTGATGGAGACTTCCCTGATTAAAATAAACTAAGTGAGAAAGAAAAGGAAACCCCAGGAAACAGTGACTAAACTTTGTTTTGTGTTCGTAAGTCTCAAACAAAAATAGAAACTTGACATTTAAAAACAAAAGTATAAATTAAGCACTTTGCTTTCAGCCCTTTTAAATGTTCAGTCACTGGTGACCAGAATAAACCTTAGCTTTGGACATCCAAATCACTTCTGATATTGACAAGAAAGAAAAAGCAGCATTTTTAGGCAAAAAAGATAACATGCAAATTCCATTGCTTCCCCATACTTCTGTGCTGTGTGGCACTACTATGATTCAGTAGAAGAGCAGTATTTTTTTTGTTTAAAACCCAACATAAATAAAAACTAAATCATGTTACTGAGAAACAGTCTATCCATAATGAAACTATATTACTGAGAGATAAACACAGTCTTGATACCACAGTCCTTTTAAATGTATTTCAAAAAGAAGTTTCCTCTTCAGGGTAACTCCAGGTAGAGCAGCTCCCCCATTTTTGAGCCCAGGCAGTCCCAGAGCAGAAACTGCAGCCCAACACCGAGAACAGAAAGCAAAAAAAAGTATTTCATGAACCACTTGCTCTATGCAACGTCACATAAACCCTGCTGTTTGACAAAGTGTGTTGTTTGTACAGCCCTCAGGAGCTCAGCTCTCCGGCGAGTTCTGGGAGCTCCTGACTCAGAGGAGTCAAGAGTCACAGGAGTCACCTTTTGGGTTTTCACCGGGTGCACAAGAGAGCTCCCCCACGCAGAGAGCGCGAGACTGGGATCCCAGGGAGCAGGGGGCACATCATGACTCTCTTGCTCTTCGCTTAGATGACTGTGGCTGGTCCCACCTCTCCGCCCTGCCTCAATTACCTCACCTATAAAACGCAGGTGTTGAAACTGCGCTCTTCACTAAAGAGTGGCATTCGAAACCAGGAAGGGTGTGCTGCTGTTTGGGATTCACAGATGTCATAACACAGCTCTGACATGTTCACTCCCCTGCTCATAGAAAAATAATGTGTCACAACCCATAAAACCATGAGTCATAACCCAGCTCTAACTTGTTTACTCCATTGCTCATAGGAAAATAATGCAAGGAAGACTGATACTTACAGGGAAGGAATTTAAGCAGTGTAGTATAGTACTCCCCTCTCCTGTATTTTAATTGTAACATAACAATAGGTATTTTAATAAGCCTTTATTACTACAGAGCAAGGCTTTACTGTGGTTCAGCAGCTCAAATTTTACTCGAGCCTTTGTCAGCACTTGGACACCCTTTAATCTTTTAAATGATTAAGTCTTACATGTATAAAAAAAACATAACAACATTCCAGCTTACATTCTCTATGACAAACGTCCATTCTTTGTCTTCAAACTCTTCAGCATGGGGATCCTAGAAAAACAAACCAGAGAACTTAAGTCTAAAAACAATCCAGGGTGCAAGAAATTGCAACTCAGCCAAGATTTTCATATACTCAGAGAAATATTTTTACCCACTAAAGATGACAGAGGGAAATATTTTAGCTGGGATGTAGACTTCAATGGATGTCAGTAAGACGACAAGCAAATTGGTGTAAAACTGCCAGTGCAGATTTAATAGGCTCCTACAGATACAAATATGAGGTTGATTCTGATAAAGGCCTGTAATTCTATTTCCTTTCATCCACGGCAAAAAAAACCAGATAAAGCTCACTAATTCTTAAGTTCCACCTCCCAAATAAACACAACAAATCTACATCTTGCAGAGAACTGTGGAGGAAGCCACTGCTCTCACCTGGTGTGAGAAGACATACACCTATAGCAGGCATCAAAATCATCACCCCAACCTCCTTGCACCCAGACTCCATCAGCATGAGTGGAGATACAAAGTCATGGCTTCTACCTCATTTCACTGCAAATTTCAATACCTATCCTTACTTCACAACACTTCTATTACATCACATGCAAGGATCAAAAAACATTTTAATCACCAGGAAGATAAATAACCAGGTTCTTATATTGTGCATTTGTTTCCAATTTAATGAGCTTTCAATCCAGTGGTGTAGTCTGTACTGTGGTTGTCTGAAATTAAGATAAAGGTGGAGACATTAAATCATCCCCTTCATGCCTCTATCAAGAATCCTACTTTAAAAACTACCTTTGTTTTTAAATATCATTAATTTATCATCCAATCCTAGTTCTGACCAACTGTAACAAAATAGCTTCTATTCCTCTTGCAGAACAGCTTCTCACACTAAGAGAATGTGGCTTTAGGCTTTCTTCTAACATGAAGCCTCATTTTGCTATACCTCAATTTTATCCTATTATTTCTAGTTATAGGAAACCACTCAATTACTCCTTTGCCTCTAACACTTACATGCTATAGACACTTGCAGATAAATGTCACATCCCCATAATCAGCATTTGCCTTCATCATATGAGACCCCTCAGCACCTGCAGAGTTTTCTTGCTATTATTTGGAGCCTGTTCATGATACTACACCAAACACTGCACCAGTTCCATCTTGCTGCTGTAAATTAACAAAATGGATCGAGATATTTTGCTTCTACTTTATCTCCGTTAGTACCATCTTTCCTTTCTTTCCAGAATGCTACATGCCTCACATTCAACCTTTTCAACTCACCTTATCTTAGAGTTTCCTTTAACCATCCTTGTTTTGCTTAGTTTTGCCTTGAAGTCTACAGCTCATTCTTTTAACTAGTTCTCATCAAATACTCAAAACAAAAGATTTTATAAGTAATGAGTTTACAGCGTAAACAGTCAGCAAAAAGAATTATTTTTTTCTTTTTCCAGGATGCAAAAAACTTGGAAACTGTGCTCTTAAATAAACCTCCTCTTTGAATGAACTGCAATAACATTTCTAAGAAGCTATCATCCTATCTCCTCCAGCGCAGTCCTTTCTACAAAATCCAGCAAAGTGGGTTCACTGCTCTGCAGACCCCCAGTAAAACACTGGCTCTCCTTGCAGGAGTCATCCCGCTGGGCATCGATGTGCTTACGGAGGAAATTCAGCACCACATCATACTGTTGGCACCATCATTAGCTATATAGTTAACAGCTACAACCACAGGTGTCATATGCAATATGCATTTTAAAATGCATTACTCCAACAATGGGATGTAGTTTCAATGAAAAAATATAAGATGGTACTAGAAACTTATGTCAAAACTGATGATTTATTTTAATATATGAATAAATCTTTTTAATTTTTTTTTTTAAATCAGAATAATTTAAATACTGCAAATGAGTGTAAAAAACATACTGCACCATTAGCCATAAGGATAGACAGGCAAGTAGATACATACAAAATTATACTGAGGTATCTCTGTGTTCCAATTAATGCACTTGTAAACATCAGATTATGTAATTATATATCCATCACATTAATCAGGTTTGTGGAATCCTGCATTATGTAAATGAAGTGCACAATATCTGCTGGTTTGCTATATCCTATGTTGTGCTGGTTTTGGCTGGAGTAATTAATTTTCTTCATAGTAGCTAGTATGGGGCTATGTTTTGGATTTGTGCTGAAAACAGTGTTGATAATACAGGGATGTTTTAGTTACTGCTGAGCAGTGCTTACACAGAGTCAAGGCTTTTTCTGCCTCTCACCCCACCCCACCAGCAAGGAAGCTGAGGGTGCACAAGAAGTTGGGAGGGGACACAGCCAGGACAGCTGACCCCAAATGACCAAAGGCATATTCCAGACCATATGACATCATACTCAGCATATAAAGCTGGGGGAAGAAGAAGAGGGGGACGGGACACAACATTTGAAGTTATGGTGTTTGTCTTCCCAAGTCACCATTACGCGTGATGGAGCCCTGCTTTCCTGGAGATGGCTGAACACCTGCCTGCCGATGGGAAGTGGTGAATGAATTCCTTGTTTTGCTTTGCTTGCATGTGCAGCTTTTGCTTTACCTATTAAACTTTGTCTCAACCCACAGGTTTTCTCACTTTTACTCTTCCAGTTCTCTCCCCCATCCCACCTGGGGGGAGTAAGCAAGCGGCTGTGTGGTGCTTAGTTGCCAGCTGGGGTTAAACCACAACATATATAAATTCTAAAGATCTAATTTTCTGTAATCCAGCTATTAAATACTTATCATTTTCAAGAGTTAACCTGGGGCAATTACCTTTTTGTTTAATTGCTTCCTTTGATACAGCATAAAATGACATTAATGAGATTTAATTGGATCATTAATCACTTTATGTTTTAATAAGCTACTCCACAATAAGTGACTAAACTCTTAAATATTTCATCCTGCTCAATTTTTTTCATAACTCTCCCAAAAGCTATTAACGCAAGCTTGCAGGTTTACCTAAAACTGCTTGCAAAGTCAGGGCCCCATATTTTATCCCATGTAACAAACAAAACAATCATTGTTTTGTTCATGCAAGGCAATTATCTATAAAGAAAAACAAAGCTCTTCTATCAATGGCAATAGAACTGATTCACACCTCTGAAGGCTACAGAATCAGGTGCTCTGCTGAGTATTTCTGATAATCTGATAGAGCAAAATAATACTCTATAATGAAAAGAATTCTTAATATTCAACACTTTAGCATGCACTTGAAAGTGAGTTGTGAACACTTTTGAAAAATAAATGTGAGTGTATTACCCCCAAACTCCCTACCAGCTACACAGAATAAAAAATAAAATTTAAAAGCTTCAAGGACTTCTCTAATGAACAGCCTTACCAAAAGTTCAGAGAGTATGAAATATGCTAAGATATGGACACTTTGCATATGTGTAAGATATTTCCAATTTAAAGACAAATCCAGACATGTTTTTTTTGAAAAGCCACATTTCTTGTTAGTCTTAAAATGCCACTAGAAACAAAAAACCCTGAATAAGCTTATACACATAAGCCTTAGCATTTCATTAGAACAGACAGGTAAGTGGCTTCACTCTTCTTACTAAAATGCTTTTTTTTAGAAGCCCAGGGAGCAGCATGCATAGTCCTATTTCTAGCCAACTTACAACTTTATTATGTGGTCAGCATTAACAGATACTTCTATGACTATAGTTACAACACAATTCCTATTGCATCCACCATTTGACCCTTTGGGCTAACATTTCTATGTGTGGTCTCCATAAAAAGTGATGTTTCTATAAATCTGGCTAATCTTTCATCTTATTTTGGATTTGAAGAGGGTAAATACCAGTAAAAAACCCCATAACACCACATGCTTCCCCTACCTGGCTAACCCATATTCTCCATTCATTTCCCACATAAAACTCATGCGATGAATTTAGCAAACTATTACTTGAGGACTATACAGCTGACTACTCTTTAGGAAAAAAAAATGCCATTGCAAAGAATAACCCTAGAAGTAATGGTTACAGAGCCTTTGAAATTTTCACTGTATGAAAGCCCTCCCTGATAACACAGCACACAAACCCTCACCTCACCTGCAAGCAGATATAAGTAATCAGTAAAAATGTGCAGCTGGGAACACCTAAAGACAAGAGTTATAAACAGACCTCATTCCCATCCTCCTTCCTGAAAGCAAAGGATAATGAAAGTTACCTAAAAAACTCAAGGAACAAACCGTCTCCAGTATTTCACTCAGCCTGAAACCGCCTCATACCTCGCTGTAACACAAAGGGAGTTGGCAAGAGCCATCTTTTTGATAATGCTCTTTTTCTTTACCAACATACCACAGACGCAGAACTACACTCTACCAACATTCATTATGGTTTTACCTTGAATTCAGAACTGTATCTGGGCAAATGGATTGAACAGCTGCTTGTTCCTCCTCATTTTGTTGTATAAAAAAAGAATCATCATTCTTAATATCAAGAGATGGGCCCCATCTTCCTGTTTCTCTTTCCATATGCATTCATCTCTTAGTATGACACTTCTTTTCAGTATCTTCAACTAAGTTTTAGAGCCTTCTTTTTCCCCCCCTACCCTTTTTTTTTTTTTTTTTTCTGGTAAGATGACTTTAGTATTCAAAAGTAACACTCAGGTGAGGAGCCAATAGTAGGGAACTGTGCAAAGGAGAGGGCATCATCTTATGGTTCTGTTTCGGGTAGGTGGGGTTTTGGTAGCAGGGGAGGGGCTGCAGGGGTGGGTGGCTCCTGTAAGAAGCTGCTAGAAGCTTCCCTGGCTCCAAGACGGACCCACCTCTGGCCAAGGCCAAGCCCATCAGTGATGGTGGTAGCACCTCTGGGATAACAGATTTAAGAAGGGAAACCTGCAGTGGAGAGGGGAGTGGGATGTGAAAGAAACACCTATGCAGACAGCAAGGTCAGTGAAGAAAGAGGGGGAGGAGGTGCGCCGGAGGAGGGGATGCCCCTGCAGCCCGTGGTGAGACAGCAGGCTGTCCTCTTGCAGCCAATGGAGGTGAACGGTGGAGCAGATGCCCACCTGGAGGACCCCATGCTGGAGCAGGGGGATGCCCCCAAAGATGACTGTGACTCCATGGGAAAGCCCACGCTGAAGCAGCCTGCACCTTAAGGACTGCAGCCCATGGAAGGGACCCACGCTGGAGCAGTTTGTGAAGAACTGCAGCCCATGGGAAGGACTCACATTGGAGAAGTTCATGGAGGACTGTGTCCTGTGGGAGGACCCCACAGTGGAGCAGGGGAAGAGTGTGAGGAGTCCTGCCCCTGAGGAGGAAGGAGCAGCAGAGACAACGTGTGATGAACCAACCCCAACCCCCCCCCACTGTGCTGCTGCAGGGGTAGGTAGAGAATCCGGGAGTGAAGCTGTGCCTGGGAAGGAGGGAGGGGTGGGGGGGGAGGTGTTTTTAAGCTTTGGGTTTTACTTCTCATTATCCTTGTTTTGATTTGATTGATAGAAAATAAAATTGATTTTGTTTTTTTCCCCAAGTTGAGTCTGGTTTTTGCCTGTGACCATAATTGGTGAATGATCCCTCTCTGTCCTTGTCTCAGCCCATGAGCCTTTCATTATATTTTCTCCTCCTCATCCCACCTGGACTGGGGGCAGGGGGAGGAGTCAGCAAGCAGCCATGAGGTGCTTTGTTACCAGCTGGGCTTAAACCACAACAAGTTCTCGTACAGTGAGACTCTCAGATAATAATTTCTCCAACTCTCAAGATCAGTAGCACACTTTGGTCTGCCAGTGAAAACCTAGCCCAGCTCACGTTTTCCCAGTAACTGTGTTGCCTACTTTTCTAGAGATATGTTGGCCTTCAAAAAGTTCAGTCCCACAAACTTTTCTCTGCAATCCCCCCCATCAGCTTCTTTGTGACCCTGTTCTGCCCATCCACATGCCAACTACCCAAAACCAGACAACTCTTCTGGGCTCAGGCAAGGGAAGAGCAACAAGAAACACGTCTGTCACATTTTTCTGTTCTCTGTTCATCAGTCCATCATCAGTCCATTCTGCAAGGAGCTTTGTCAAGGACTAGATCCTTTCTGCAGTGTATAAGGTGGTTTCAGAAGACTGAAGAAAGGTAACCCTTTCTCCAATAGTTTAGGTTATCTTCAGAGTTACTTCTGTATCTCTTGTAATAGGAATGAGGACATATCAGCAAACTAGGGACTGCTCCTTCTCCTAATCAGCAGCCAGAGTGGATGGGGAAGATCTTCAGACTGTTAGTCCCTTCCTCCCTTCCTTCCCTGTGCCTCCTCCCTAAGCTTTCCTGGCTTTTAAAGCTTGCCTTTCAATTAGATCACTTCATACCAGCCTTAATCTTTGGTCTTTCTTCTTGGGGAATAACTACTTAAGGACTGTCATATTGAATCAGATCAAATGATGACAGGGTTTGTGATCTTCCTCTACCAGTGACCTATAGCAGATGCTCTGGGCACTCCAGCATCTGTCCTCAGCTTTTGTACTTGGCTGTTTGAAGCTGCAGAAGACTCAAAGTTTGACCCAATTCTTGTCACTTTCAGTGATGCTTACAGAGGTCTGATTAGTCTGGAAAATCACATACAACTCTGGTCAGCTTTTGTTGAGCTTCCAGAAAGCAGGGAGTTCTGAGCACACCGACAGAACTGTCCTTGTACATCACCACACCAAGCTCATGACAGCTCACACTTTCCTCTAAAGCCTCTGGGCTAGAAAGGCAACAAGGATTGACTTTTTTCTTTTTTAATATTTTTTTTTTTTTACAATTAGTCCCCACATTAACCCTGGACATTTAATTTTTTAGTGTGCAAATGTGCTCGCTTCCCTGAGCTTATGATTTTTATATCTGACACACAACATATTGTCTTGCCTACAGGGCTGGTTTTCCCTCCTATGGAATATCCTCCGTAGTGTCTGGTCAAGCCACTGGTCTCTCCTAAACTGAAACAAGTACATTCTGAACCTGGATTTGTTCCTTGCTTCTGGGAAATAGCTTTATCGAAGGGTTTTGTTTTGGTTTTTTTCTTCCTTCCCTGAGACAATATATTGGCTCTGCTGCAGTGCTCCTGCTAGTGCATGGCCAGTTATTGCACTATAATCAAAGCACATGATTGACTCAGGCTTTTAAGAAAGGTGGTATAGGATTTACTCTGAGATATATGTGGGGACAGGAATACTTTCAACAATACAAGTCTCCTTTTATCATCTATTTTATTCTTATTTTACTCATAAATAATTTTTTGTGTGCTCAGAAAGCTATGCCTTAAAAAATGTCTTTTTCAAACTTTGGAATGAAGAGCTGGTAATCTTCCCTGTTGTTGCAATAGTACACTGGTGTGATAAACCATGTATATCACTGACAAAACAAGCATTTTTTGTAATCCAATGAAGCAAAGTCCATGCTTGCTCCAGAAGAACAAACATTTTTGCTTGGGAAGTTCACTCTGCTTTTAAGCTAGAAAATAAATGATGTTGCAATTTAAATCCTCATACTATAGTTGATGTTCACTTAGCTTTGCTAAAAGCACTGGGCTTGCTTGGCAGTGAAAATTTCTCATTTAAAATCTCTCTCAGTTGATACAGGTATGCATTTGTACATAAAACCACAGAAAAGTATACAAGCTTTCATATATGAAGGTTAAACCTTGCTAATGCAGGGACTCTAAAAATGAACTTCTGGAGTGCAACCATGGAAACAACAAAAAATGGGAATTCAGCTAGCTTTTCTGGCATTTGTGGATTTTTCCATGAAAGCACAACAAGTCATGGACTTAAAATGCACAATAGGCTTATTGTTTCACAATGCTTCTTTCTCCCCATTTTGGTGGAAAAACAAACCCAAGACATAACCAAACATCAAATGTAGAGCATGGCTAAGGAAGAAGTTAAACTTTCAGAACACATGGAACTTTTTATGTAATAAGCACTTCAGCCAGCTGGATGGGCAGGAGCTAGAGCTAATCAAGGGAAGCTGAATCAATACATCCATTTGATGCTTTTCCCCACTTGACTCCACAGCATTATGAAGTTTTACCAGCAGCCCAGAATTAAGTGAAATGAAACAAAAAGTTTTTATTTATTTGAAAAAAAAGTTTTCTAAACGAAGGTTATAGTCTCTTCAATACTTAGCTCTGCCTGCCTAAGAATTACAAGTACATTGTCGGAAACAAGATAACACCCAAAATAGGGATGTGCAGATAATGCAAAAATATCTTGACTGTTGACTGATCACAGGCACTTTGCTAGCCTGCTCTCAAGTGTCCACGGGTGACTACTGGAGAGGTTATTCTTAACATTCTCATCAGCACTTGAAACCTCGACTTATCTCCTAATCCTACCAGCAACACATTTCAACAGCCACTTATGAATGCACAGCCACTACTGTGTGACTCATTTCCCAAAACACATAGCTGCCTGTTCTGGAGTCTGCTCTTTACCTTCCCTGCACTTCTATTTCAAATGGCACCACTGTGCTAATTTGTTATCTGTGATTGCTACAAAGTTCTGTCGGAGAAACCTGCTCCCATCAGTGGGCTCTGCCAGTATGGACGTGGAGTCAGCAGCTTCCCTTTGCTTCTCAGGTTGTAATGAAAGAGGACAACTACTGTTCGTTAAACAACACAGCCACGCTAAGTTACTTACTGCAAAGTACCAAACGTTCAGCAGTCACTCTCCTTTGCAGGGGAGTGGCTCCTAAAGGGACTTACACAGAACTGCACGAATCACAGTGCTGGGTAAAATTAAGTCTGTAGTAATACCTAACAGCAGCTCCAGAGGCCCTTCTCTCCTCTCACTATCAGGTCCTAGCCCTCACACTCACATTCAGTGGCACAACTACAAGTTCGCTCTGCTGTACTACAAAATATAGCCCTGAAGCAGTGTAGGTAGGAATAAAAAGTGTGGGATGGCAGGAGAAGGCTGGGAGACACTTTTACTCCAAAGCCACAGCATCACAGAGCTGTACCCAAAAGAAACTAAATTTCTCATTCTTCACATAACGTGTTATTGTATACACAATCAAGAGCTGTGTATATTTCTGCTTCACTTTAAATGTTAAAAATATTAAATAACATTTACTGCATTACATAACCATATTCAGATTACTCAGACATGCAGCGTAGTCACATAATGGTGTTTAACTTCTTAATCCAAGTAGAGGCCCTTGAAGCATGCAAAAGGAAACAGTTTTTGCTACTGAACTTTTGAACCTCAGTTGAAGACTATGTGTCTGCTAAGAGAGACAAATTTATGATAGTTAGCATCACTGCAGCCTGGGAACTTTCTGTTCATTGGTGATCCCAAGGACACAAAAAAAAAGAGAAAACCCCTTTTTAGGCTTAATGAACCAAGTAATAAATTTACATTCTAAGGTTAACCAGAAGCCACTTCTAAGCAGTTACTCAGGGAAGTCCCCAAGACAAAGAAATATAAATATTACTAATTAGAAAAAAGTATGTCACTGTCGCCCTAAGCTGTAAAGGGAGCAATTAAAAATAAGAACAACCAGCACGTAGCTGGAGACACCAGAGTAAAGAACAAGAACGAACTAATGGAATGAAAATCCCAGAAACCTTCAGCCTCCCAGGCAGCCACCTACACTGTCACACGTGCAAAACTGTACTGTTTATCTTTATGCAGAAAGGGCTTTGCTCAATGATATTTAGGAAATAAGTTCTAGCATAACCAACAATTTCTCCTCCTGCTTCACAGCCACACAAATAAGCTTCTTTTTTAATAGAACAAATGCAGTTCCTAAAAAAAATCCCCCATAAAATCTTATAATTCTCTGTACTACTCAAATACTCCACATCCACTCCTACGATTGCAATCACGCAAGTACTGTGATGTTTGTGTGGCATACTAAATACTGTGAAATTAAAAGCTGGATTCTGCTTCCAAGCCAATAGCATTAAGAAATAGGGTCACTGCACTGCAACTGAACAAGGAAGTCTAGAAATGGCTGTGTTTTGACAACTTCTGGCTTACAGTATTTAAAGAAAACCAACCAGACTATAACACATGCCAAGCCCTGACACATGTACTACGTGCACAGTTACACATGTACTAGATTCTATGCCAATGACTCGCCATAATCAGCTCAACGGTATATTTCAGTGTGTTAACTAAACTACAAAAGTAAGCTTTGGCAGGGAACAGACCATCCTTCTCTCCCAGATTTAAGCTGGGGACATAAGGTTGTACAGTTAATGACTTAAACCCAGCAAGATTAGGCCTTGTGATTATAATCTAATGCTTCCGAACAGAGTTTTTCATATGCTGTTTATGAAATAAGGAAGATTATGCTTTAAAAAAAACATACCTTAAAAAGCGTCACAGTAATTTCAACATTTTCAGGAACAGGCCATACCACCACCCCACGATATGGGTTCTTGATTCCAGGCTGCCAGCTATGAGCCTAAAGGAAGAAAAGAAACAGTCATCTTTAAAGCCATTATAAAAGTGCTGACTCAACTCCCACGGGACCCAGTGCATGTAGGTAAAAGTAACATGTCACTGACTCTAAAAAGGCTGTGTTCTTAAACCTATGACTCTGCTGAACACTATAAAGAACATCATTAAGAATGACAGTAAGGAAACTCAGACCACTAGTAGGCTGCTTTTTTTTTTTTTTTTTTTTTTTTCCCACTGAACTAAGCTGTTCCTCACAAGGTCCTAAACTCTGGGTTTTTTAAGTACATAGCATAGGTCAGGACAGTCAGAGCCTTGCAAAAAATTAAGGCCGTAAGACCAGAGCTTCTGTAGCAAGCTGAACTTTATTTTGTTTTTATCCAGATGAAGGAATGTTTTTATTTAAAGAACACATGAGTACAGCACACAGTGCTGGCTTAACCACATTTACACCTAAATAGAGGAAAAACACAGTTTTACTTAAGAAAAAAAAAAGAAAACAATGATTTATAATACAGATTAAATGCTACTAAAACATTTAAATTCTTAAGACTTAATATGCTGGGGTACCTACACTTAGAAAAGATAATGAAAAAAACAGCAGTTAAATAGACTGAGAACTTGTCTACCTTTGAGTATGAATTTGGATTGACGTATGGTCTGTATTTACATTTTAACAGCTAGTCCTGAAAACAACCATGTATGAGCATTTCTGTTGCAGAAGTATGCTTTTTTCCAAGCTCAACTTAATCCATTTTGTGATGCTGTAAGATAAATGAGGGAAGGATGCTGATGCACAAGTGACTGCTGAGGAGCAGGGGTGTTATTAGAAATATGTGGAATTTTTATCAGGAAAGAATGTATAAACTATTCACTGTTATCCGAAGCCAATTAACTCGGCCTTTTTTCTTTTTTTTTTTTTTTATTCTAGAGCATCACTCATTGCAGTTTTATACTCCTTCCAACACTCAGAACTTCAGGTTAAGACTGGCTATTAGAATAAATTTTTGCTATAGTAAGGTTAGTAGGACTTGTGCCTCAGGTTCTCAGGTACCCTAAGGTAGCCTGGGCAACTTTAAACATGACTTTGCTATACCAAAGTGGGAAAGACAAAGATGGTGAAACACTCCCATTCAGTCAACTCTGCCACTGTGTACTGTAAGCAGTGTGTGCTCCAGATGCCAGGTTCGTATCTGACAGCCCCATCACACATGCATGCTGCTTCATGAGCCCTCTTGCATTCAGCTGGGCTTTCACTGGAGCCTGTAGCATCACAGGTACCTCCGGTGGACTTGCTCTTACTCTAAGCCCTCAATCCTCACAAAGCAGAGGTCTGCAGATTAACTGCAGGTGACAATAACTGCTAAGGCAGCAGGGACAAGGAGAAGAAGGACAAAGGGAGAGGCAGAGGAGTTGGGAAGAGATGCGAAGCTGAGGAACAGGGAGAATCCAGCCTGCACAGCCACCAGAGAAAAAAGCCCTACCTGCCTTCACAGCTACATGTGCACAGCATGCTCATTTCCATCCCGTTATTTTTTATTTTCTTGCTGAACATTGCCAGCTCTCCTGTGGTTTTATCACAAGTTTTTCCATCTTTGGTGTTCTGCTTAAAACCCCAGCTCCCGAAGATGCCTAATTAGATTAGAAATTTCAGTAAGTTTTATGCTTTGTGCTTGCCAAGTAAACTTAAATCATGACTTGGGGCATCCGAAGAAAGGAATTTAAAAAAAGAGCAACTTGAAAGAACCCAATTTCCACTATTTTTAACTCCATTAATTTCAGCCTAATCTCATTATTCTAAAGCAGGCCTAGGATGAATTTCTGAATAACTGAGCAAACAAGACTCTTCATAGCTTTACTCTGTGAGTGTATTTTATAAGAAAAAGATGTTTTGTGAGCAGCAAAACACACCACAGTAGCTGTCATCCTCACTACAGCCACCCAAGCTTCAGCTTCCGTCTCCCTTCCACAGGACCTGCAGTCCCCCCCCATCATTCTTAGCTTGCCTGATGGGGATATTCAGCAGGCACAAGGCAGCAATCCACAGCCAGGCACATGCTCACCTGACAGCTAGCCTGTGCTCATGTAGCATCTTGTAAGATAAACTCCATAGAGGCACTCCATCATCTTTCCAGATACCAATTTTCACAAAACTAATAGGAGCTCATGGCATGTCTGGAACCTGTGCTTTCCCGCTGGTTTTGGCCCATACTGACAATTATGTCAAACTTGCAATGTCCAACATCCAGGCACTGACAGCCTGCTCAGCTGAGGATCACTTGTTCCATTTATAAAACAAACTAGAAAATAAGCAATCACTGGTGCAGGCAAAGCTTTACTGCAAGCCCTTTATCAGCACTGCCCCCCACCAGGACAGTTAGTAAGAAACAATAAACACACACATGGATATATGTATGATTTTCTGTCACTGTGTCAGGCATGTCACTGAAAGCAACAACCAGGAGACAAGCCCCAGCTAATGAGCTTTTAAAGCAAAGCTGTTCTGTGATCAGCTGAATGTTATTAAATCCTCCTTTGGCTTTGAAAAATAAACACTGTACCACACAAACAGCATGACAGAAAAAGATAACATCAAAACTACATCTGGGTTGTTGAGAAGGAGAAAGGGAAAGGGGAAAGCACAGAGGAAGGGGTAACAACAATAAATTAACATGGAGAGTGTTATTCTAACACAATATTTCTCATTTCAGGGACCTCTGTGCTGCAATTTCTTGAAGTTACATCTGGCCCATATAAAAGAAATTTTTCAACTCCCAAATGATAAGCCTTGACTTTGATATGTGAGCTGGATCAGGCCACCTCTTTGCAGCAGAATTGCCAACGCTTCCAGACAGGGAATTGCTGCCAGGGCTCAGCCAAGGTGAGGCACTGCATCTGCGCAGTACATTTCCACCCTAATCCTCGTCTCCAACTCGATTTCCCATTGGGTTGTGCCTTCTAGACCCACTTTTTCCTTATCTCCTTCTAGTCTTCATTAGCCATCTCTCCTTGTCTCTGAAGCCAAGGCGACAGAAGCTGCTAAGCAGAAGTGACTGCCAGCAGCAGGTGCCTCACCCACAGCCTTCCCCTTGCTGGACTCATCTCCTAAATCCAAGGGACAAGAGCCATGGCCTGGAAAGAGAAGCAGAAACACTCTGATGCATTTCAAGGAGAAAGGCAACTCCTCCCTTTTTCTGCCAGTGGAAGATGAGGGGAGATGACATAGCAAGAAAGCTCTTTTAAATCAGGAAACGGGAGCTACAGGAGGGGTTGCTGAAATACCCTATAAATAGAGTAGGGCTGTGAATGACATTGTCCAACCTACAGCATTGCTCTGGCACAAAACTGGTGACTGTTAGAGGAAGAATGCTGTTTAAGAAAGGACGTGGAGGTGAGCCTACAGACTTGCACGGGCACTTCAGGCTACCCAGTTTTGAGACCATTCCCCAGTTTGCTCTCTAAAACAACAGCAGTTACAATCCAAACAGCCTGCTTTGCAATGTACCATATATGACGTTGTGAACATCACAACAACTATTCTGCTGTACTTGACCTAGAAAGACAGACTTGGTACCTGTGCAGTTTTGGCCTCTGGTTCCATTGAGAAGGAAAGAATCTTTAAAAATAGATCAAAATCAGCAGCTTACAGGGCCAGATAATTAAAATGTTAAGTGTTCCATATGATAATGCACATACAACACACCAAAGGGCTTACAAACTGTACTCAAAATTAGTGAAACACTCCTGAAAATACTCAATCTGTTGTCAAGCAGCCTTCAATAGTCAGTAATTTCAAACACAAAGAGTGCGCTTTGATGTTTGTGCAAATTCTTAACATTAGTAATACTTAAGCTATTATCAGCAAGGTACAGTCTCTCCATTCTTGGTAACTGCCCACTTCTTGGTTGTATGAAACAGCAGTTTTACACACCGCTCTCACCTCATGCACAGGCTAGACAAACTCCAGTCTTACTCTCCAGTAGTGTCTGCTGGAGAGCACAGATTGGGCTTACTTTTATGAGCGGGCTTAATTGCAAAAGTAACGTTCCCCAGCATTGCTGAAACTCTTGTACCAAATGGTGAAACGTTACAGAAGACTATAAAGCTGCTCCATCTAGTTCAACATATGGCAATACATTGATAGAACAAAAGAAGATGAGACTACCTCACCCAAGGGCTGCCTGTTGTACACCACCTTTCCTTGTAATTACCCACCAGGGGCTGACCTTGACCATATGAAACTGCCTCCCACTCTGCAAACTTGGACAGCAAAATACAAATACATTTCTGCGAAACTTGGAAGAAACCAGGTAATTTTATAAACACTGGGGTTTTTTAAACACTCTCCTCCAATCTAAAAAACCAGTTACTATAAATTCTCTGTAATATAAGAAAGTGTATAAACATTTATAAATCCAGTGTTATCCTCTTACAGGAAAGAACGGGAGGTAGCAAAACCAAAAAACCCTACCAAACCTACACCAGAATTTTTTTAGCCAGTTCTTGGGGGAGGTGGGGGGGAGGAACAAACAACAAAACATGGAGATACTGAATATAAACCTTCCCTTACAGTCACTGCTCAGCTGTCTAAATGATAGAATATAAACGGAATGATCTTTTAAATCTGAATTAAAAACGATAAAGTTGAAGACAGCCCCGAATCTGGAACTTTGGTTTCAAACATGAAGTTAATAAATGCCACCACCAGCTGTTCATCACTTCATCATGAAGAAAATAAGGCAGATGCAGGCAAATTAGCTAACTAGGGTACCTTATGGAAGCCGCTGTATGTAGGGGATTTCATGACCTGGCAACATGTGCCATTCCTATCATGACCAACTCTGCTTATTGCTGCTTACGCTTTTCCTTGTCTCTACAAAAACCTCTTTCCTGACCCTTCAAAAACAAAATATTACATTATTTCAAGAGCCTACCCTTCCAGATGCTTTATGTTACCCATCTGCTTTCTCCCTTCTTCACTACCACCTCATCTCATCCTGCCTGTTGTGCAGCATAATTGCAAGTTACTTTCCCGTAAGATCCTAAAGCCGACCATAATATTTTAAGCCTCCTGCAAATTATGGAACAGTTTATATTTATGAATCAAAAATATGTTCCTATAGCCAAGCCCTCAATACTGTTTTTTAAAAGCCAAAGTCAGAAACGGACCTATCATTATGCCTCACCTGCAGCCCCAGAAGTGGCTTTATTGTGAGCCAGCGAACTGCTGCTTTTCTTTCCCTGATAAAGTTTTTGCCAACTGTCTATGATCAGATCAGCTCTGCTACTTGTCTCTGTGACAGGCTGTTCAGGGCACAAGAGCCAAGCAGAAGCTTGTCTGGCTCCAATAGTGCCTAGGGCAGCTCAGCTTGTAAGGATAATCCCTCTTCTTCAGCGTTATCCAGGCAGAACACTTAAACAGGAATAGAAAAAAAAAAAATTAATTAATAACTCAAAGAGGAGGAGCTGACATTAAGCAGTCAGATCCTTCATCTGGTGCCTCCATGCTAGCAGTGTGGCTTGTGCAGACCAAGCATTGCTCCAATTTGCTCTATGCAAGGACTCCCACCAAAGCCATACATCATCTGGGGACAGCCAGAGGTCAATATGATCCAGCTGCTAACAGACCCACTGGAAAAGGAATGGACTGAGAAAAGCTGCCGATTCCCCCACACCAAAGGAAACCTCAACTGGCAGTTTGTGGATGGCTTCTTCTGTACCATAGCTCAGTATCACAAAGGGAGGACACAAATTAAAGACTGTACTCCAGACTACAGCTTGCATCCCCATGATCATCTTGAAATCACTGTGCTTGGCCATCCAGTTAAAGAGAGAGGCTGGGCACCCGAACAATGCTCCTGTCGCACTCCCGCCCTGGGATGCAGTCCAAAAAACCCAGCACGTGCCAAAGAAGAAAGCTCAAAGCCCTGGTAATGCCAGGCAGCCTTCGTTCAACCCATTGCTGTCCGTTTCCCTTGAGAGTAGACAAGGAAACTAGTAGATTCCCACAGGTCTTCCCATGAATGTCTTCCAATTCATCAGCACATACGTGTTACACTGTAATTATGCACCCAAGTATTACTGCTAAAAAGCTACAGAAAGACTGCTAAGCTTGGAGAATGAGCAAAAACTCTCCTCACTAGGAAACAGATTCTCTAGCACTGAGCTAGCTGTTCAAGCTTAATTTCACACATACACATTCATGACATATTCCTTAAATGCATGATTCATGCTATTTCTTTCACCAAACATTGCCTTATCCACTGCTTACAATAGATGATGCTCAGATAGAGCCTCTTCCCCTTCTCATCAAGCAGTTTCTGGCCTTATCTGTTGGGCTTCTTATTAAAAAAAACCAAAACAAACCCAAAACAAACAAACAAACAAACAAAAACCCCAAAACTGAATGCTGTTATTTTTCTCATAGTTTCTGGGACATCCATCCCTGCATCTCAGAATGTCACCAAAATTTAACTTTATGGGATCCCTGGAAAAAAGAAGGGTATTATGGCCCCCAATTTACAAGCAGCGAAAGAATAGCCAGTTTCCACCAATTTGGCACAGTCTTCTTAAATCAGCAATGACCTTACTTTATAGGGATCAAGCATGAAACAACCTTTTGTTTTGTCTTCCAAAGCAGATGTTTTTCACTTCAACTGTAAGGATGGCTGCTCAACACCGCTGCAAGTCAGTCTCCATGCCCCAAACACCCACAAAATGTAAAGATACATCAAATCTAGCTGTAATATTCTATCTAGCCTCAGTCAGGAACTTTGTAGATGAGGATGGGACCAAACTGAACTCCCCAAGGCAGCATTTAACCACATAACAGCGAGGCACTCTTTTCTGTTCATATCCTATACCTTCTTTAACAAACACCCTCCAACTTCTTTATCACTTAAGCTGTTTTGCTCACTCAGTGAGCAAACTCAGTCATCCTGTTCTCCCTAACTACTGTCTGCTCAACGAGGCAGCAACGCTGTAGGAAAACAATTTGCAATTGCCTTATTAAAGACTATACCGTATGCCTAAAATGGTACAGACCAACCATTAGAATGACTCATCCTAATTTTGACTGCTTACATTTGCAACCCAATATGATTTCCTTACTTTACTAACAAACCAAGAAGCCCCAGGAGTGCCATTACTGAACTGTGCTGGTCCCAGGCAGTCATTGGCATGTCAGAGTCACAACATGCCTTTATAACTCCAGTCAGTGAAGAAGCTGGTAGTGACAGGCAGGGCTAGCACTACGCAATGAGGTAGCCAGAAAAGGCAACAGATTGCCAAGGACAGCAAAACAGATGACCCAACTGCTGCTTTATTGATGGCATATCCTTGAAAAAAGGCTGGATGGGCTGCTGTTGTAGACAACAAGGGATCCTTTTTACTCCCTACATATAGATCCTTTTTATTCCCTGTCCCTCTGCTTCTCTTGGCTCTGCTCTTAGCGTTCAAGTCCTTTCCCTGTTCCTGACATTGTTCCTTCTCCTCTGTGTTCAAACAGTTTTTGATAAACCTGTAGCAGAAGTGCTGAAATCACAGCCAAGGCACCTTCCTTCTGCTTTGATACAAAAAGGATCTTTGAAGAATAATTCTGTCAGGCTCTCAGAAGCAAGTGCAAATTTGATTCTTCAGAGGTGTATAATTCAGCCATAAGCCTGTATGTGTTCACAGGAATAGCAGAAAGTACCTCCTTGACATCATGGCAACATCTCTTTTCAAATTGAAATTTCTTAGTTCAAAGCCTGGGAATGCCAGAGCATCTCAGTGAAATGAAAGTAAACATATTTACCACACATTTTTCCCTTGTTGTACAGTAGAACAAAGATATTCCTCCCCCGCTCAAAAAAAAAAAGAAAGTCCAAAAGCCCAGGGCCTGAAAACCTGGGGGCAACATGCCAGCATTGACAGGGTACAGAAGAAGAAGAATATATGTCCATAGCACCATCATACCATCTTTGAAGTTGCACCACATTTTTGGTTAACATATCTCTTGTACTTTCCCAGTACAAGAGAGACATGGAGCTACTGGAGAGAGTCCAGCAAAGGGCCACAAAAATGTTTAAGGGACTGGATCATCTCTCATAGGAGGAAAAGCTGAGAGATCTGGGACTGTTTGGCCTGGAGAAGACAAGGCTCAGGGGAAGGGGGATCTTATCGATGTATATAAATACCTGAAGGGAAGGTACAAAGAAGACAGAGCCAAGATCTTCTCAGTAGTGCCCAGTGACAGGACAAGAGGCAACGGGCACAAAGTGAAACAGGAGGTTCCCTCTGAACATCAGGAAACACTTTTTCACCATGAGGGTGACCAAGCACTGGCACTGGTTGCCCTGAGAGGCTGTGGTGTCTCCCACCTTGGAGATATTCAAAAGCTATCTGGACACAGTCCTGGGCAATCACCTGTAGGTGGCCCTGCTTAAGCAGGGGGGTTGGACCAGACATCCTCCAGCCTCAACCATTCTGCAAGTCGGTGAACTATCTGTTAGGGATATCCCTCATTATCCCTAACAATCTGAAAAGTTCAGAAATCATAACCTCCAAAGAAGTCTTTACATCATCTTTACAGTAAGTTAAGACCCCATCCCTCTCTTCCTCCTTCTCAAAGAAGCTGAAGAACATTGACAATTATTAATGCCTTGTACTCACTGAGCCCAGTGTCTGTCAAAAAATAAAATACGAGGAAATATTCATTTGACTTGCTTCCAAGAAAGCAATTAGATGAAAAAAAATGTCGAATAAAGTATTTTACTGGCAGGATGAGTAAGAGAACAAGAACATTTATTGATCTACAGTCTTAGACCAAAACAGCTCAAATCATATCAACTACCTAAGCTTTAAAATTAACTCTATCCTCTGCCCAGGCCTCAGGGCCACTCAGCCACTTTCAGAGTACCTTCGTGGGATCTTACTAAGCATGACTTAATTAGTTAGCGGAAGACTTTTCTGAGTCTCGGGTAAATCTGCCAGTTTATCCAAAAGTTGCTTCTACTGCCCGGTAACCAAAAGAGAGGACACTCACAGGAGGACATATCCTGGAACTTTATGGCCCAGCTGAAAAAACTTCAAGCCCAAAAAGCTGAGCTAGTGTCAGAAAATTCTCTTGCCTCAACAAAATGTTGCCATTGAAGCCTACAGCATCATGCCCATAACACCACAGGCAGAAACCCATCACTTCACAAAGCCCTACTGGACTTTTGTTAGGGCTTCTGTTTCTGAACATATTCTGAATCTCAGCAAACCAGTCATTCATGGACAAATACCTTGCTTCTCACCAAGCTTTTCAGGGTTACAATGCTTGTATAAGTATTGAATTTACTGTTCCATATTATCTTTCTCTGTCCTACAGAAATTAAACGAAACTAAGGTAGAAAAGTTATCATAGGGTAAGCCCCAACAGACACCATACATCAGCAGTTACTGCCTAGATATATATACACCATGCTACAAATTCAAGGTAACTTGAGATAGTTTATCCTTCAATGAAAGAGGAATAGTCTGACTGGCTTTGCTGCAGAGTATGAACATGGAACAGGAGCAGCTACCTTGGAAAATGTGCCACACTAAGTTCACACCCTTGCTTACTAACCAGGTAACACCTTTGGGTTTTCATACCCTAAAGCAGAATTTACGATGCACACACTGGAGCAGGCATTTGGTTGTACAGTCACTTTCAGTCAGTAACCAGCCTTTCGGTAAAACAGCTTAAAATAGTTTAGACCTCAAGTTAAAAGACAAAATACAGCAAATATGCATGACAATCAGAAAAATAAGTCAGAAAAAGAGGAGTACCAGCAAAAAGAACCCCAAAGTCTCTCCTGAGTAAGGTAGGAGAATGTGTATCACATTTTCTAAACATTTAAGTTCTTCAACATATGATTATTTCAAGGTATCTTCTCTATCATGGGTGCCCTCTCTCCACCATCCCAGAGTTCTTGAAGTATCATTTTGAGTTACATGCATACGCCAAAAAAAAAAAAAAAAGGAGCTTAGACCATCTCTATTTAACTGAATTAAAGAATTACTAAAAGGCTGAGTTCCAAAACTTCCCCTCTGGTCCAGACCACTTGCCATAAGCCTTACCAGGGTGAGATGCAACAGCTGTGGGGAGAGGGAATGAGCAAGTACAGGTGAGTTACCTCAAAGAGGAGATGGTCCTGGGAAGGAAGGAAACAAGCACACACTCCTGTCCCCTGCAAACCTGCCCAGTGGTTAGGATGCTTCTTTTCCTCAGCTCATTCATGTTGCCCTTCTCAAGCTTTTGGACAGATGGGGGACAGCCCTATACCAGAGGGCACAAGGCAACAAAAGAAATCCTGCTATACGACCAGTGTTCAAAGACCTTTGCTTGCCTGCTGTATGCATGAAATAGGCTCCCCTGGGCAACAACAACTGACTGCTAGGATTGACAAAAGATTTTACTCTTATTAGTCAATAATACAATACCATACAAGACATTGTCATATTGGACACTGAAGAAGTTTAGAAATGACTGCCATTTGTTTCAATCTCAGTGTAAATGGGGAGTGTTGCAGGTTTCATTTTCTATGGAAACCAAGCCACACACAGAGAATGTCTCACCTTTCCCTTCACCCCAGACCCAAAGGAGGCTCCACAGAGGCTAACTGCATCTTACTGTCAGAGCAGTAAAATTCAGCAGTCTGGACAAACTGAGCACCATTTAACAAAGAGACAGTAACCTCATAAGGCTTTCAGATTTCTTACTGCAGGAAGAAAAGTAAGGTGAAGCTCACAGAAGAGAGGGCTACTCTGCTTGCAAACTTTTACATATCAAAAAACCCAACCGCACGCAAGACAAACTTTATGAACACCCAAATACTAGAAAGACTTCACTTGGAGCTTCCCTTTCCTCAGGCTACCAAGTCATTAGCCATAAAACACAAATTCACATGCTTCCTCACAGCGTTTGTGGAAGTAAAATGTTAACATTTAATTCAAATATACAATACTAGCTGAAAAAGCCTGCATTTATTCTCTTTGATTTGTAGTATTTTCTAGTTGAGAAATAGCCTCTTATTCAGACTTTATCTCCCTATTGCAGTCATGTCAGATTCTTTATTACTTCTTTTTATTATTATGTTTAATACACTTTTAGTAGTGAAACAGATTCTCCTTTCTAATTAGGTCTAGCAATTAATAATTGAAATTGAACTGATGATGATACAGTTCTGCTAAACAAATAACCAAAGCTGAAATCAGAGTTAACTGTTTCCATAAATTAGCATTATCAACAGCGGCTTATTCTGAACTTTATGGCTAAACTGAGTTGAAAAGAAACACAATTAAAATATTTCTCATTCATTTGGCTGCTCCCCACACTCAAGAAACCAGTCCCTCAAACAGCTGACCCTTCTTGTCACTGAAATTGGGACTTATTAAGCAATCAACTAACCTTAGAGGATTTCCTTCGGCTTCTTCTTGTCCAAACCACCACTAGTTTATCTGGCTGCCTGTTGAAGATAAGGAAGAAACAGCTTAATTTACAACAAGATCAATACGTAAACAGTTTATATTAAAACTCTTGCAATACATAATGACATCCTTAGTGGATATATTATCTCTTAAAAATAGCTCATCTAAAAACCACTCTCAACGTTGGTCATCTAACAAGAAAAATAACATGTATTTATAGAAAAAGGCTGTCCTCCAATCCGCACACTAATATCATTGTTCTCCTCCTGCTCTCCTTGCCTGTGGGCATCTCCCCAGAGCCAGCAGCACACCTGAGCAGAAACTCTTCCATGGGGCAGAGAACAGGATCCAGCCTCTTCAAAGACACCCTGGAAACAATCCAGTACCCCAAACATCAGTGCAAGCTCTAGTTTGAATTCCTATGCAGACATATTGAAAAGGTACTGCTAAGCAGCAAAGAAAACAGGCAATTTCACTTTTTCATCCCCAAAGGATTATTTTTTCTACTTGAATACCTCAAACAACAAGAGAATCAAGTTCTATATTACTCCTCAACATCTCCTTGGATGACCAAAGACAGATAAATCAGTGCTTCCTCAACTTTTACTCAGAAGGAGAAACATGCTGAAACTCAGTGTGGCTCTCCAAGCAACTGTTTATTTGGTATTTGTAATGAATGTACATGGAAAACTCAAAGGACACTTCCAGTACAAATTATTTTCTCTTTAAATTTCTTAAGATTTATTTCTTGGTTAATAGTTACAGCCCAATTACTTCTACCTTATTAGTTTTACAGTTGTCTCTGAGTGATTTTTTGATATTGACCTAACTTCCAGGCTTCTTTTTTTGTATGACCCATACTTTGTATGACCACACTTCTGGTCCTACTTCCAGACCCATGACCCCTCTTCCAGAGGCTCCTGACCCTCCATCCCAGCTTTGTTTTCTGGCTGATGACCCAAATTCCATCAACAAGCCTGACTGCAAATCCACCCACAAATGATTTTCAATGGAGTTCACATCTCCACTTAAAAGCACTAAACCTGTGACTCTGCCTGGAAAAAAATTGTTGCTCGGATTTTTGAGACACTGGTGTAAGAATCCTTGTGTTTCTAAAGCCAACAGCAAACCCTGTTTCATGTTTAAAAAAAATCATGGGGGGAAAAACAAAACGTATCTTGACTTTTTCTTGGTAACATCCAATGCGCTCAAATCATTATTGAAAGATGCACCCAAAAAAATCCGCACAAGTATTCTGAATTAAAAAAAGCAGTGTTCACACTGCTATCCTAGTATTTTCCTCACAGGGAGACCACCTACTTCATAACTAACTTTTCAAATGAAAACCCAACTGGTTTAATAGTCATTTTAAGCACAGAAGTGCTGACTGCTGTATTATATACCTTCCCATTGAGCTGTTCATAATTTCTGCAGGCTACAATAAAACTAATACATCACCTATGATTTACATTTAAACCCCCTCTCAAACTAAAGTTCTCCTGAAAAACAGAGTTAAAGGCAGATGCTGCAAAGGAAATTAAGACACAAGCTTTTATTTGCTATTCTGTATTGCACCTTACTCCTTTAATATATCCCTTAATTTCCAGGTTGGGATAAATTGAAAGTGAAATAATCTACTGCATTTAACTGTGCAATTCATTCTTATGGCTTGTTTAGGTGACCTAAACTATAGGTTGGCTCTTGTCATGGTTTAACCCCAGCCAGAAACTAAGCACCACGCAGCTGCTTGCTCACTCCCCCTCCACCCAGTGGGATGGGGGAGAGAATCAGGGAAAAAAGTAAGACTCAGGGGTTGAGATAAGAACAGTTTAATAGAACAGAAAGGAAGAAAATAATAATAATAATAATAATAAAAAGGATTGGAACATACAAAACAAGTGATGCATAATGCAGTTGCTCACCGCTTGCCGACTGATGCCCAGTTAGTTCCCAAGCAGCGATCCCCCCAGGCAAACTGCCCCCAGTTTATATACTGGGCATGACGTCACATGGTATGGAATACCCCTTTGGCCAGTTTGGGTCAGCTGTCCTGGCTGTGTTCCCTCCCAACTTCTTGTGCCCCTCCAGCCTTCTTGCTGGCTGGGCATGAGAAGCTGAAAAGTCCTTGACTTAGTATATAAACACTACTTAGCAACAACTAAGTTATCAATGTTATTCTCATACTAAATCCAAAACATAACACTATACCAGCTACTAGAAGGAAAATTATCCCAGCTGAAACCAGGACACTCTGCTTATGGCTTCTCCTGCAAAATCTTGCTTGGTAATGAGGTCATACTGTTGTACTTCAAAAGTTCTTTGCTCACATGGTGTCAGGTGCGTTAGGTTCTCATCTGTCGGTACACACCCCCATTCACTTTGATGGGAGCTGTGTTTGTGCCACCAGGAAAAAAAAACCACCCCCAAGCAATTTCCTTGAAGCGAAGCAATCCAAACCCATGCCTACAATAAACAATTTTTTCCAGAGTTATTTGACTTTGCACTTTAAACTGACTTATTCCCATTTGAGAAACTAGCTTGTGAACCAAATTTCATCTAACCTTGACTCATTCAATCCTAAGCTTGCCTCTGAACACAAAAAAAAAAAATGCCAAAAGCAGGGGAAGGTGGGGGAGGGAAAAAAAAAGAGAAAAAAGTTAAAAGAAGATGCATTCCTGCAGTACCAGTGGTTACACTGAAGACAACCCTCCCTCCAAGAGTGGGACTCTGTGTCCCAGGAATCACACAAATAGGAGCTTCAGTAGGAAAAGGCAGGACAACACCTGCAGAGGTTAAGAGCACAAGTCCACACTGCCACCAGCTCTCCACCTCTTCTCCCTCTCATCTAAAGGGACACAGTGCTCAGCAGAATGTCTCCTCCCTGTTTCTTCTCGCCAGCACAGCCAGCCGCTATACTTGCCGTGGCATTGGCCTGCTCAGGTGTACAGGAACACCAGCTATCAGAAACACCCAAGAGACAAAAAGACATTCTTCATGGTATACTCAGTAGATCATGAAAACATTGAATTCCAACACATGGATTTCAAGAGTAGATTTCCACACGTTCTCATCAGAAGAGCACTCAGTTCTCCAGAGATCCTGTGAGGGAGGCTAAGAAGGATCCTGCAGAGGTCCCTTCCTTCCCTGCAGCTCCAGCTCAGGTAATGGTGACACCACATTGTGCCTCTAGATCTGTTTTGATCTTGTCTTATTTATCTTGGCATCAGAAGTGATTTTTTCTTACAATAGCACTGGATAATCTTCCCAGGGGGGAAACATGCCACAAGCTGGAAAAGTAAAGCAGCACACTCAGCTCCACGTGGTGCCAACATCTAAACCAGGAAGCCAGCACCCAATGGAGATGGCCCAAGAACAGTTATGTACTTGTGCAAACATATGGGCCAAGAGAAGCAAGACAGCAAAGCAAAGCGAGGAAACAGGAGGAGTGTCAGTGTCAGTGCCGAAGCGAGTCGATTCAAAGTAGAAATGAATCCATACCTGCACTCCTGCAACACAGATATTTTTCATTACGAGGTACTCTAGAAGAGACCCGTGGCTATGCCAGATGCTTCAAGAAAAGACAAGAGTGAAGAAGAGGCTATATGTAGACAACACAGTTATTCTGAAAAACTAAGTAGCATAAAACAATTGTCAATGGTTGACAAGCCTCAATGCAGAAATCCTTCCAAGTGTGGACAGAAAAAAAAAAAAAAAAAAAAAATCAGATATGGGCAGTAAAACATGACAGTCATCTCCTATGATACTGGTATGCATGTGTTCCAGGTTGGTAACTGACCTTACGTTTAATTCTAATTCTTTCATTTCATTTTAAACCATGCCATTGCTTGCTTGGCTTTACACAGGTTGTCAGAGACAGCTGGTGCTTCAATACAGTTCTTCAGCGGGAGCTGTGCCTGCATCACATACACAGTTATCACCAAGCCTGGATTTATTTCCCTGTTTTGAAGAACTCCCTCTGCCAGCAATATAAAGAAATACACTAAAATGAAAAAGCCAACTAGAGTCTCAATTCAGACCGAGAAGACCAAGCCATGCTGATGGGAGACCATGAGCAGCACTTGTTCCCCTAGGCTCTTTCACCAGTATATTTATTTTGTTAAGTACTAAGTATACTTTGCTCCTTCAGCTTCAAGTATGTATCTCCACATCCAGAGGTACTGCACCAAAACAAGGAAGGTTACCAGAATATGGAGACAGAAAATTTAGCAAAATGGAATGGGGAGAGAAGGGAAGAGAAGAAAATATTCCCAAGGATGAGTTTCCCCACTAAGCATAGCACATGCTTAACTGAAACAACAGAGAAAGAACAGCAGTTTTTCTAAGGGATTTTCTTCAAGAAAGTCACAAATCCAACAATTTAAAAATATCTCCATAGAACTGTTTTACAAGTTAAGCCAAGAGCAACCTTTTCTTCCACAATCTGTTCATTGTTCTTATATGCCAATACACTTCTAGAAGAAAAAGCCCAGCTCATACTTTAATCAGCAAATTTGCATTCAAGGTTATTAGTGATGTCTTGGTGCTAGGAAATGGCCACACCCACATAATGCAGTTTGCTCATTTAAAGCATTTCAGACTTCTCCCCTCCTTCAACATCATAAAGCTGGGCTGCTCATTAACCAACAATAAAAGCAAATAAAATAACTTCTGACGAATTAGGCTGAACACTGGTTTTAGTAACCTTTATAAGTTTACTCTGTAAACTCGGATAGCATTCCAGATACAAAATGCACAATGGTGCAAACTGAACAAATACTAATGGTCAGCTATTAAAAAAAATTTAGAAAATTAGTTTCCTGTGCTGCACAAACAACATTTCTCATTCCTTTAAACGCACCAGCTTTTAGATAGTCACTTATTCAGCTCCAGCAAAGCCAGTATGTTTAAGGTAAGGAATAACACACCACTAACCCTACGACAATGGGGTTGGAGTGGGGGAAAGAAGTGGGTTTTAGCTGAACAGCTACATCTCCACACCAAGTAATTGCTTCAATCTGTACAATTCAACGCCACCAATCTTTCAGTGGGAATATTTAATACTGTACTGGAATCTAACATTGGTGGTGCTTTGCATTTCACCCCATGCCAGCATGCAGCATTGCCAAAGCAGCAGCAGCCCCCTGGGAGGGGGAGCTGAAGGAAGCCAGCAGCAGTGGGGCATCAGACACTGCCACTGTGAAAGGCAGGGACCCAGCGGCAGGTACTGAAGGATCAAGCTTTGATCCAAAAGATCATGTTTTATAAAGCCTACCATAAACTTGTATTTGCTGTTTACTCATTTTTGTGTGGTTCACAAGAAACTATCCCTGAAGAAAGGCAACTTATAGCAGTAAGCTTATTTTGTTATTTGCAAGTGAAACTTACTCAGCAAAGCAGGGAAGATTATGATTTCAAAGTTTGTGGCTCAGTAAAAAAGCTTCATCGCTGCCCTGCATACTAAGTAACTAAAATAAGATTTAAAATACAGATTAATAAAACATTTATAAAATTAAAATACAATAAAATTAAAATACAATAAAATTAAAATACAATAAAATTAAAATACAATAAAATTAAAATACAATAAAATTAAAATACAATAAAATTAAAATACAATAAAATTAAAATACAATAAAATTAAAATACAATAAAATTAAAATACAATAAAATTAAAATACAATAAAATTAAAATACAATAAAATTAAAATACAATAAAATTAAAATACAATAAAATTAAAATACAATAAAATTAAAATACAATAAAATTAAAATACAATAAAATTAAAATACAATAAAATTAAAATACAATAAAATTAAAATACAATAAAATTAAAATACAATAAAATTAAAATACAATAAAATTAAAATACAATAAAATTAAAATACAATAAAATTAAAATACAATAAAATTAAAATACAATAAAATTAAAATACAATAAAATTAAAATACAATAAAATTAAAATACAATAAAATTAAAATACAATAAAATTAAAATACAATAAAATTAAAATACAATAAAATTAAAATACAATAAAATTAAAATACAATAAAATTAAAATACAATAAAATTAAAATACAATAAAATTAAAATACAATAAAATTAAAATACAATAAAATTAAAATACAATAAAATTAAAATACAATAAAATTAAAATACTGGAACCAGACTTTGCCATATCCACAACTACTAAATAAAGTAATAAAAACATTCCCCAGGCTGGAAAAAACTATGTCATCTGGTCATCACCTTATATGCCACAAATTTCACTGATTGAAAAGGAGGTTGTGCAAGACCCAAGGTCTTCTGGGGTTTGGTTTGATCATTCCAGGAAACATTTGCACAATATTTTGATTACAGAACTCTCCAAATATCATTTGTGAAAGAAGGACATAAAAGGTATCAGTCTCCTGTTAGCTCTTGTTTTGTAAACCTTTTAGCAGAAGCAGATAACATTAACCAGGACCTATCTCTCCACCAAACTTACCATTTGATTTAAAAAAAAAAAAAAAACAAACAAAAAAAAACCCAAAAAACCCCCCACAAACCAAACCAAACTGTAAAAGACTTATGTTTAGAATCTGTTGTTGGAAAGAATTGGAAATGCACTTAACTTTAATTATGGCCACTGAAGCCAATGGAAGACCAATTACTAACAACCTTTTGGTGAAAGGAGAGAAAATAGGTAACAGTATTTGTTTATAACAAGGTATCATTACATTTAATAACATTCAATAACCTTTAAATGCCTGTAACGCACAAGGTACCTTTTTTGTATGTACACAGACACACTACAGCCTGCATGTTTGTTTTGGCATCAAAATGCCCAAGTGTCAGGTTTTGCCTTCTCCCCCCCCCCCCCCTTTTTTTTTCCAGTTGAGCTTGTTTTATTCTTACTGTGTTTGATATGAACTGCATTAATTATTATGGGCTGCTAGATTACTCTTGTGAAGCAAGCTTAAAGGAGTATAATTAACAAGAGAAGCAGCAGTGTTAGCACAATAGCATGCAGATGCACCTATTGAAGGATAAAAATAATTACTGGAAGACTAATGTCAAAGTACTTCTGATAAGAATTTTTTTTTTTTTTTTAAAATAACCTTTTGTCCCCTCTGCATTGTGCATGCCAGCATGACGTGCAAGGTTTTCATTATGAACCAATCCTTCCTCCCCACGAGCACACAGCTTTCTACACAACTGCTGGAATGCTGTCAAGGCTCTCTAATGGTTTCTCAAAAATAAATGTGATCAGTTCTATACCACCATTAATTTGGGATGAACATTACTTTTCCTCATTTTACAGATAATTACTTTGAAAAGCTCTCTTTGCAGTGTAGTCTTCTGCACTGGGACCTACGCTATGCCATGTATTACCATTAGCCAAGGAACTAATCATGGCCTTTCATGAGCCTTGTACTAAGGTTCTTTTCCTTCAGAATTTCCTGTTGGTCATGATCAATGAAATTCCACAGCTGCCTACAACTCCAGGAAGTGCAGTCAAGTCACCACTGATGCTTTAAACAGGCCTAGAGACGCTGGTAAGAATGATGTCACGTGTTGATGCATTTGCCAAATGAGCCCTCTTGCTGAGTGAAGGTACAGCACTGATTGCAAAAACCAGAAACATTAAGAAGAAAATAAAACACCATGCAGATAAAACCCATCTGAGCTAATTATAAGATGAGGTACAATTACGAGATGAAGCTTTGCAATTTTAAGAAGGGGTTTGGGGTTTTCTTCCCTACCTCCCCTTAACTTTCATGGTGGAAGTTAAGGGTATTCAAAACACTGTACCCAGACATCTTCCAGCGTACTTGTACAAGATGCCAGGACATATCCACCAGCAAATTAAGGTAGGATGGCTGACATGTTCACCTGGCCTAGCCTGTCTGCTCCCACTTCACTGCGGACTCCTGCATAAGGCCTTTGAACAGACTTCTGAACCATCTCACAGCATTACCACATCAGACTATCTGAATCAAAACAGCAGTCTCCCAACCTAACTCATTGCAGAATATGCATCAAGCCCCTAAAATAAGACAAAGCTTGTTCTTCCCTCACTGTAACCATCCAGTAGTCTTGGCAAGGCTGGGAAATTTCAAAAGAGAAACCTTTATAACAGGCACAGCAAGAAGACACCATAGCTGAGATCCCTCCACTTCTGCATCTTCACTTTGTACACTTAATACAGAAAATTCCTCCTTCATTTCTTCCCAACAGAGGTCTCTATTTTTTTTTTTTTTCAAGACTACACAAGCTCTCAAAAGACCAGGATTTTCCCTGTGAACTGAATTTTAGGGTTTTTTAATACATCTGCAGCTAAACGGACTGGCCCCAGCAAGACTTAAGTCTCAAGATTATGCTTTGCTTTTCAAAAGAAGCTCTAGTCTGGCTTTGCTTGGTTTAAACAAAAAAGGGACAAAGCAAGACACTACAACTATTTTACAAGTGCAGTCAGACCTACTGAATCTGCACAGCATCTATTTGCGAGGCTGAGCGTGGAATGTGTAGCATGTACTGCTGATGACTTGGTTTTCTTAAACCAAACACAAACGAAGTTTGCAGAATGAGCCAGATTAAACAAAGGATGTTCATCCATTATTCAGAACACCGACAAGGACAGATTCAGCTTCATTTTTCAAGGAGTTATTGCAGCAAAGAATCTTAAGAAAAAACAATCTCAACAGGACTATCTAGCAAATCTTTTCTTAAAGTTTTTTGCAACAGAATTTTATATTGCAGAATACACAAACTGACCCTAGTCTTCAGAAATTGTGTTCTTTAACGTCCTTTTGGCAGTAACAGGAGGATTTGTCAACTAGGCCCTGAATTTTACATCACATCCAGCTGCCCTCCGTGTAGAAGCTTTCTTTGCCTGGTCCAATTTAGCCTTGCTTGTCCCAAGGAGGCATTAAGAGCACTGCACCAGAAGGACCAAGTGGATGTCTTATCTCACTCTGCTATAATCATAGACACTTCCCTTAGGCAGACATTTACTCCAGCAATGCTTAGTCCACATGTTTACACTACACATCCTACCACACCAGAGCTTAGAAATGCCTCCCAATACTCTGTAACAAACAATGCCTACAGAAAACAAGAGCTGCTTAAGGCCACCTAAAAGCTTGCTTGTAATTCCAACCTTCCCAGTCAAGTAAGTTCAGAGCATTAGAACACCACTAAATGCAGGTCAGGTTTTTGTGCGTGGCTAGCAGGGGCTCAGGCTAACCGGCAGGGAGGAGTACAGGCTAATGGAGCCATTCAGACAAACCTTAAATGGAAAGAGCGGAGCATGTTGCTTTATAGTGGAAAGTTCACAGGAGGCTACCATGAGTCAGATCTTTCTCAGACGCACGATTTTCCTTTTTATGTTCTTTTTTCAGAATATTTAGTCGTCTACATTTTAACAATAATGAATCAAAGTTTTTTAAAAAAACGCTTTCAGTTTAGAGTTGGTAGGTCGCTCCTCCCGAGCTGCACATGGCAAGAGCAGGCGCTACGCAAACCTGCTTGCACAGTCCACCCAGTCCTGACCCGTGGTGAACTCGCTACTCTGATCTTCTTCCCTACAGAGCTGGGGCCTGACAACTGCCAAGTGAATAAACACAAACTAGTTAGAAATCAAGCTCATTTTCATCTCATACGTAACAGCGCATTTGAAAGCTGGTTTAAGAAGGTGAAGTGCTAGACCATCTATCTTCTACGAAACCCAAGTGCTGAATGCAGACCTCCGAGCACCCAGCCTCCACATCCCGCAGCAGACACAAGTGATCGGCATTATCTGCCCCTCTCTTCATGAATGTCCATGTTCACTGTGGTGTAAAACAATAAAACAGATTAGTGACAAGAATCAGGGAAACACAGTTTTAGCAAACTTGACCAAGTAAACCAGGAATTTTGAATTCAAATTCCAGCTCCCATCCACACTGACTACACAGCCTTCAGAAAATTTTCAGACAGACACTGAGGAGCATCAACCCTCCCTTTGATTTTAGTCATGCTCCATGACCTACCTATACCTCTACCTATAGACCAAAGATAATATCTCTGTACAACAAAGTATGTGCATTACTGAGGATACCTTAAACTATTGTGTTACCCCTTCCTATTCTGAAGCACTACAAATGTAAATGTTAGATGTACTCTCACAATAAAAAGTGCAAAAAGCATAGCTAAAATAAAATTCTTTGACTGACAAATGCTGCCTGAAATGTAGCTTCAACCTATCAAAAACAAATGCCTGCATCAAACAATGTATTTCTGTACTAAAAATATGCAAGAGGCTTCTCAGCACATCATTGTCAATTTTAATAAGACCCCATTACAAAACAGATCCTATTCCATTTTGCATAATTTTTTTTTTTCTCAAATAGCATTCAGACAGAAGGCCTTTCTGTTTTTCAGTCTGGAAACAGTAGAGAAAAAAACCCTATTTTTTCTGCAATTCCTGCAGAACAGAAGAAAAGTGTGTATCTTTCACCAAAACCAGTGTTAGAAAACTGAACTATCCACAACAGAATCTTCTTCCTCCAATTTGTCTAAAATGGATTTAAGAAATTCTGCATAGCCTACTATGAGCAATTAAAGAGGATGATCTTTGCTGTTCTTACTGCCTGGGCGAGTTTCACATTCACACACAGATACCAGAACAAAGGTTTTGACTTCTGTTCCACGGAGATTCCAACATCCACGTTAGGACTTGGACAAAGCAAGTCTCAGAAGCGACAGTGTGTTAAAATGCCTCTATTCTCCTCCTCTCCTTGCAATCCATGGACTCATCCTGAAGAAAATTACAGTTCAGCATGGGCAGGCACAGGAGAATCTGGAGCCGTACATCTTTTAAAGCTCCCTTCCAAACCAACTACACCAGGGTTTTCGTGTTTGTTTTTGTTTCTTAAGGCCATGTTTTGGATTACACAAAGCAACTTCTATCTTTTGAAGATGCACAGAAATTGTGAACAAACTAAACATTTCTGAGTGGGTGTAGCAAGCGCGGAATGGTACCAGCTTGAAGGGTTTGTCTAAAGAGAAAGTTCATATCACTACCTCAGGTGCCTGGATTATGGGACTGAGATGCTTATACAGTAATTAGTGTTTTTAATTAAAAAGGCTGATACCTACGAAGAGCAAATGAGTGCTAAGACACACAGTAGTCTGCTGCTTCAATACTGGAAAGTTTGAAAAGCTTGAATATATGCGTGAAGCTATAAAGACAGTGCAAACTCTTGATTTACACTGCAAAGAAGATTGTAGCCTAACACTGGGTAGCACAACACAAGTATATAGTAAGCTAAGGGGTAGATCTATGGTGCTGTGTCCATACAGGGAGCAGCGTGGAAGGGCTGGTATGATACAAACTTACACTTCATTTTCTAAATGATGAGTTTAGTGAGCCCTAAATTAACCAGCATTTGTTCTGAGACATGGGCACTCCTGGCCCACCTACAATGAGCTCTCCAATTAAAGGTTCCTCATCTGCCAGCAGCCTCCTTTCGCTTTTGCAAATTAATATCACAAAGAGAAAAAAAAAAGAGGGAGGGGGGGAAAGGACGGAGGTGAAAACATGACATGCTGTGCTAGCTCCTTTCCCCTGTCTCTGCCCAGGAGACCAGACTTTGCAAATACTGTCAGGTGCTCTCTGCCACAGCCATAACAGATATGGTATCAAGAAGTATGAACTCACTTTCGGGGAAGGAGGGCATTGAAAGATGAGATCCTGAAGTGCTTTCTCAGCTCTGATTCTGGCATCACCTTGTCTCTATGACCAACCACAGGATTACAAATCACCTGCTCTCAGCAAAGCACCTGGTTACCAGGAGGAATACTCCTCCTCTTCTCAATAGCTGGGGCACCAGTGGAAGTAACACACCTTCCTGCCACCCTTCAGAGGCACAAAACTACAAGATTTTACCAACTGCAATAATGCACCAGTTACTGGAAATCTCTGAAGCAGCCACAGCATCAAAGCACCACAGGGAAACATGGGAACCTTGCATTTAAATTTGGGTACCGAAGTCACACGCTTGCACACTAAGCAAAACAAAAAGCCCCAAAGCCTACCTTGGTTCTCCAAGCTTAACGAGACCTTCAAAATGTGAAAAATGAGAATAAGCCAACGTGATAAATTTTGCAGCAGCAAGCTATACATGGGTGGTTTCCAAAACTAAAGCTATAATTTTCTTGCATGTTAAGAAATAAAACCATTAATTACCAGAGTTACAAAATTTTTGCATATGGTTTCCAAGGAACTTGCGTAGGCCATTCAAAACTGCCACTACCGTTTCCCATGAGACGCCCCATTTCATGTTGGTAGCCTTTTGAGAACTGCTTTAAGATGGAGGTATGGCCATAAGAAGAGAAATTATTTGATCAGTATTTACAGCTAAATAACTGTTCCAAAGACTGCAAAATTAGAACAACTCCTCCTCTTCCTGCTCAATCTGTTTAATTAAGTTGTTAGATTGCTTCCAAGCTGCCTCCTGAAGCAGAAGTTAACACCTCTGATTACAGAAGTCAATCCCAAAAGCAACACTGTTTGTTTCTATTTAGAGATCACCAATTCTTCCCCTAGAATTGTACATACAAAGTCTAAAAATGTGTATCGTTTTTAGGAAGCTAAACTGACCAAGTCTGTTAATTAATGCCCTCAAAGTCACACCCCTGGCTCATACCCAGCAGCAAGTACTGGCTAAGAAAAAAATGCATGTTAACTCATGGATACTCAAGAGACCAAGCAAAACCTCCTGCCAACACTAGGGGCTGGATATTGTAAACAAAACAAAAAAGCAAAAAAGTTTCCTAACTGGAAGACCTCTATTTCTATTTTGAAATGTAAAAATATGATCTTACAGCTTTTAAGTATTGGAAAGTATTTTGAAAATACCAAACTTCCTAATTTGCAATACAATTGATGAAATATTTCTATTTCAAGGTCAAAAAACCCCAAACCCACCAACAACTAAGGACCTAAACAGGTTTTGCTAATAACTGCTGTTGGGCATCTCTCAAACAGCAATCTGAAACTAGAATTGTAACTAATTATTTCAAGATCAGCTAAGCTGGAAACTAATAGCATATTTAACATGACTTTTAAAGCACAGGTTTCGATTTTAAAAAGCAAACATACAGAACCTACAGTATAGCTGAATTTATGTTGATGCTGAAAATGCACAAAGAAATTACATTTTTCAGCCAGCCATTTTTGTTTGTTTGTGGGTTTTATTTTTTTAAACAATCTTCCTATATGATATTTTTCTGTTACAACCTGATCTAGCTTTCACACAAGTCAGATGCTCCTACAAACAGAGCCCTCTGAGCTAGGTCAGCCCTTTGGCTCAGCATCCCTATGGAAGAAACTAAGAGTAGTGGTTCTTCACATTTTTTTTCAGTACACTGAGCTGTACCTACTCTCCTTTGAGAGCAGCAGGTACCAGCAGTAGTAACAGCTGGTTACTAACATTCAACAGGAGGGCACTCCTCGAGGTACAAAAGGTCGTTTGCATTCCCAGAATTTTTTTGAGATATAAACTGTTAAAAATGAACACTGTCCTTTCTTTGCTTACATTCCCAATGAAGACATATAGATACCACCACTATCAACTGTTTCAAAGTCCTAAGTTCAGTCCTTTTGCTACCCATCATGCACCAAGTTTGTAACTGGAGACTAAACATGGTCACTACGCTGGCTACCATGCTGCCCTCTCCCTTCTTACTGTGCTGCCATGGTTGGTATTTTATGTCAACTTAGACAGAACCCATACCCTCTCCGTCCTATAGTGAAATGCCTGACTGTGTTTTAGCCTAATGGCTACTTTAGTTAGCTGATGGATCTTAGCATGGGGTAGTTGTAAAGTAACATCTGCAGCCATAGAAGAGAATCCTGGATGCTGTCCAGATTTTTTATTAAGTGGATTTGATGTCTTGCAGGCTGGATTCCAGTCTTGTACCATTAAATGAGGCAAAGGGATAAAGAGACAGAGCCCCTCTATCCCATAGAGCACACAGCTTAAAAGATTAAATAATTTTGTCTCACCCTAGATTTCAATTTTACTCTAATTTAAAATGTTTTTATCTGTAAATACAAATGTGTCTGGTGTAAAAAGCAGTTCTCCTTGGAAGCAGAAAGCTGAATAAAAAGGGAGGCTAGGCTGGTTCCTGGAGCAAAATATACTCTTAATCTTGCAAAGTGCTGAGAGCCATCCACTCAAAGTAAAAGACAAAGCCTCTCAAACTTACTGCAACACCTAGTTGTGCCAAGTCAAGAACAGTGTCCTTACAGTGAAAGGCAAAAACTTCCTACCAGATTAAGTGCTACAGGATCTGGCACTACATGAGGATAAACAGGACGAAAAATTTTAATTTCAAGCTTCTAGAAGAGTATTACAGTAAATGAAATGAAGATAAGTTACTGTAAATGATTAAATTTCAAATTGGAGTTTTAATACATTTGCCTAGTTAGGGTCAAAGAAGCCTAATGAATAAAATCCACTCTGTAAACTAACCATCAAGGGAATGGGAATCAATTTTAGCTGTGCAGAGTTCACAGCACTGAGGGGGAAAACCAGTTATGTGCAGAGTCATCAACACGGACAATACAGATGCGTGGGCACACAAACTCCCTGGATTCTGCAAAATAAGATTTTCCACATATTTCAGCATATTTGATATAAAATGCACTTTTCATCTTTAAAACAAACAAGGCTCAAAAGTTGAAGCCTGCAAAATTTTAACATATTTACTTCTGGAGCACTCAGATGGAACATCAGCCTTGGCAGGGCCAGCACTGCACACACATGTGCATGCCCACTCTTTGGCAGTACACGCGCCTCAAAGGGACAGGCAGGCCAGCAGAGGAACGCTCAGGAAAATTAAGATCACCGGGCTACCACAGTGAAGAGCAAATCTCCTGAATGAGTGCATTCACAGGAGAGTTCAGCATGGTTTTATTTATGTACTTCATGCTTTAAGTCAGCTCTCCTTAACTTTTCCAGTTTCTGAGCACAGACAAGACCTTACACAAAACACTTATCTCAGCTTGATCTGTTAATTTAACCTTGTCTCTTGAGCTTTGACAGGTGAGTGCTGGCATATCTAGCTCTTGCTGTTTAACACATTACCCCATGCAGTACCAATGCCTTCTCAACCACACAGTACCAACGCCTTCTCAGCCACTTTTCTTCCCCAAAGGCCTTGCTGGGGGAAGTGCAATTTCTGTCCTCAGCACTGAAGGCAGACAGGCAACCTAGTAGACTAGAGCCTTTAACCCCCTTCACTGCAGGCGAGTCAGGGCTCTTATTTCTCACTGCTCTGGCTGGAAAGCTAGTGCTCAGTTTTAACATATACAGGATTTGGGTTTGTTTGTTTTGCAGCCAGACAAGCAATATAGTACCAAATGAGGTGTGAATTTACTCATTCATTTCAATGCAGTTAATGTTCAAAGATGCTTTGGGTCACTGAAACCCTCAAACTTCAAAGCCAATGAAAGTAAGTGTTTTGGAGAAAATTATGAAGTCAAAGCATAAACCAGAGCCAGACATTTGGCTTTTGTAACGTCACCTCACACTGCTGGAACAATGCAAAGAAATCTAAGTTTCCCAAAAGGGGCAGGGCAGGATTCCCCATGGGAGCTGCATATGCCAGAACTCGATGTGCTTCCACTCACGCCCAGGTAGTGCAACACCTCCTACAGGTGCTCTGCCTCTACAATGTCCAGCTTCCGAGCTGAGAGACCCTGCCGTAAAGATGCACAGTAAATCCAGAGTGTCCAAGCCACCTCTGATGCATGTGGCCCATCCCCAGCAGCACATGCAGGCACACACCACCAGCTTTCCCTGAGGCAAGCAGACCAACCTGTGCAGACCTTATTCCCAAGGGGCTGACAGCCCTCCACCATTCCACAAATAAAGCATGTTCCTCAGCAACAGGATGGCAGAAAGTGGCAGGGCAGAAATTGGGGCCAGGAGGGCCAAAGTGTAGACACGGTCTTGCATCAGACACTTCCCACTTTACCTAACGTAAATGAAACTCTCCACATCCAAACAACCCCAGGATTTGAAGATGAATGCAGGCTCCCTCTTCACCTCAGCCATACTCTCCCTTCCCCCTCTTACCTCGCCTAAGACATGACAGGGATCACGTGCACCCAGGGACCTTAGAGCTGGAACACCCAAAGAGGGTAAAAAAGCTTCAAACAATTCAAAGAGAAAATATCCATAAGGTAAAGATGACACATTGCCAGCTTCATCACATGAATAACAGCACCAGACACAGAACAGGTACCTACATTTTTCTTCTGGCTTTGAAGCACTTGATTTCTGTACAATCCTGGCCTTGAAGAATCAGCCACAAACTAGACCGGCAATTCTGAAATGGGTGATGGAGGCTTGCTTCTCTCAGGAGAGTCAGAGTTAAGAGTTTAGCCTGTCTCTGACCAAACTCAAGAGCGGTTCTCACAGTTTAGCCTCATAAATATTTCAAATGTCTCATGTGCTACCCTATCTCTTCTTACACCATAAGTCACAGGACAGATATGCTGGTGCAACAAACACACTGCATAGAATTCTTGGCATTTTTTAAGGGTAGGAAATAAAATGTTACTTCCCCCCCTGCCCATATTCACATTCTCTTTTCCACAAGCATTAGACTCTGGGACTGATTTTGTGCATGTATAGGAAAGAAAAAGCTATCACCCAAAGTCCAAGCAGAAAATAAATCACAACAAATTTTGCAGCAGTGGGGGGAGGGGGGGAAGAAAGGATCAACAATTCTAATCCAGCCAGTGTATGTATATATTGAAGTCAACAAGCTTAAGCAGAATATTCCAACAGCTCTGATTATATCGCAGTAATGATAAGCCTGTATCTTGCTGTGCAGCCATGGCTTTGTGGGAGCTGTAACTGAGCTCCATCCTATCAGTTTTATTCCCAAAAGTCTTCACAGAGCTTAACAAGTTCTCTTCCTTCATTTAGTGCTGCAGTTTCTATGTAAACACCTCTTTTAAAGCACTGTGGTTTGAACTGTCAGGCAGACTGTCGCAACATTTGCAAGTGAAATCTTGCAACACCTAACAGTGTAGGTCCCCTGAACTTTTTGCCCTGGAGTAATCAACATGTAGCCTTTCAAGTGCAATTACATGCTTCAGGCATCCATCACCTCTACTGAAGCGGAGCTTGGTCCTTAGTTATTGTCATTTTCTAATATTGTCGCCACCACTGGATAAAATATTTTAGAAACATCAATCCAGAAAGGATGTACTTAGAGCCTAGTACAAATTACTTCCTTCCTGCCTAATCTGACATTTATCCATTACACATACTCTTAATTACGCATCACTAAAGGGAAAATAGATAGAAAACAAACAAAAACCCCTCCCCACAACAAAAACCTTGCTTAAGCTCCTGCATCAATAACCGTAGATCAGTGATCATGCCGTCACCTCCCCTGCAGAATTACCTTTCCCATTTTCCTCAGGTACTCTGCTTCACCAGTCCCGCTGTACCTCAATACAATGTTCTGCAACAGTTTCCACTCTGACCCCATATGACCACACACACTTGTAAACCACCTCATTATTAACGTGATTCATACTGGGGAAAAAAAAAGAAAAAGGGAGGCGACATCTTTCTAAGTTTGTAAGGTATTACTTGTGGTTTCTTTCTCAGTTATGTAGTGTCTTGCTACCATAAATCTGCACTCACACAATTCCTATCAGTACAGAGAGGGAGGGTTTCTTGCACCTTCTCCACAATTTCTCTGTATTTCAGTTTCAGAGATATAAAATGGGGATCATTTTTCTCTATCACACAGCAGTCTTGTAAGACTGAATTAATAATGGAGCTGCATGGCTGCAGAATTTTTGCACAGAGAAATTGTCAGCACAGCAAAGTGTCTTTTTAGTTGTTTTACACCAGTACCACCGACCAGAGAGCTGCTACTTTCTGGCTTTTAACAGGAGGCATAAATCCTACTTATAAGTAATTGTGGACGTAAACCTGTAGGAAAGTTGACAGAAGATGATTTGTGCACACGAATTAGGGAGTGATAGAAAAGATGACTTGTCTACACAGTTACAAGGGAAGTTGAAAGGAAGCCTAGTGTGGAACCAGGATTTTCTGACTTACGTTGTTTCTACCACTAGACCACTCTTCTCTAGTAGAATACGAAGCAAAGAGGACTTTATTTCCCTCTCCAGATCAAAAACACCTACACAGAAGGAACTGCACAGAATTTATCGAGTCTGCTCTGAACAAATGGAGGTACTAAACTGACCGACACAGAATTATTTATGTAAGGAACAAAAATAACTTTTACTACTACTTTTAATAACTAAAAACCTATATAGCTTCACGAGCTCTTCTACTTTTGGTACTCTCAAAAAAACTACTCTGCAGCTTCTAACTACATCTGGGTAGTGAGAGAGAGAACAATGTTTGCAATTTCTTTGCTGTGACTGGGAACTTGCCTTAGGATAGAAAAAAAAATTCAACTCCAATAGCCACACATGTACAAAACCAACTTCCCTAGTTCAAATAAAGAGAGAAATCATGCTTTGATACAACAATCAGCTCAAAAAGCCCAAATTGTAAATAAGTTCTTATCCCCCTGTAACTGTGTATAAATGTACCAAACGGTAAGAGCATGTAAGTACTCTTTTTGTGTATGCTGTATTATTCCTACCCTTTTCACATCAACTACCCAGAAACTGGCATGTGACACCAATACGAAAAACCACTTACAGTGAGGAAAATACAACATGGTGACAATAAGGATGCGCCAGGTTGAAGAGATTATTGAAGAGATCAGGACATCAATTTGAACCAAGTAAAATTACATTGAAGAAGGCCAGACGCATACTGCATTTTTATTTACAAAGCTATAAATCTTCCTTTGAATACAAAATGTTATAAAAAAATGCCTTTCAAATGCACTCAGAATTTTTTTAACATTGTATGATATTAATAGCCAGACTTTTTCTACCTGTGTCTTAAAGGTAGAAATAGTTAAATAATGCAGTTTGTTTTCATTCAGCACAAAAAGAATTCCTGGAACACTTTAAATTTAGATTTCTTCTTTAACAGTATGATTGCTACTATCTCAGTCACTCAAAGAGTGGTGAAATCATAATTAGCATTCACCAAGAGAAGATGTAACCTCCTTTTTAAAATAGTTTCTGAAAGAATTGTGACTATTATGAATTACGAAAGTGAAACATTAAGAACTGTGTTTGAGCAAAGCCTCATTTCAGTTTTACTCCCATCAGCGATGGCTGAGCAGACAGTACGAAAGCCAGCACCTGTCCTGCCCTGTGACCTGCACTGCTGGGTTTAGGGTTCAGACTTAGAGGTGCAAGTAACAATGGATTACTTCTCCCTTAACACAAGCAGAGGCACAACAACATTTTCAATAATCAAGGCTTGCTCAGGACAGTTTTTGCAACAACAAAACTACTTCAATTAGGGAAGCTACGCTGAACTGGAATAATTGTTCTGGTACAATCAGAAATATAAATGCACTTTATTTTGCTACAGAAGTGCTTAAACTAGCTGTGCAGCTATTTCCATGAAAATGACTCTAGATAATGTACTTCTGTACCGCTGACTCCTGCCTATAAGGGAAGAATAGCTGCTGTATGACACAGATTGCAAAGGCACAGTAAAACAGTGGAGCTGCTGCATATAGATGAGGACCAAGTATACATATGTGCATATTGCTTGTTCAGCAAAATCACGTTTGAAAGCTCAACGTGACACAGCAAGTTCCCATTTTAAAGTGGGCACATTTTGTCATAAGAATTTTACATGGCCTGGGTCAGCAAACATCTATCTGAATAAAACACAAAAATCTGATTACAGCTGAAAGGAATTGTATTCAATAGGAGAATAAAGGCCTGGAGTTTACTACTATGTTGAGCATTTCAGCAACATGAAATACTTCACTATTCCAAAGCTACTTAATTTACCAGCGAGATGGCTTGAGGTTGTAAGGGAAGTGAGATTTCTGGCCCTGCTCAGTCCATGTACCCCACAGCACACCTAGGAGTCTCCCAGAGTAACAGAGGGTGGACAAGATTTGTCCCTTACTAGCAACAGCCACCCCTTCTGCTATTCATAATCAGCATCCAGGCTTTCCCTCCTCTTAAGATGGTTCAACAACATACGTTGATTTTATATATACACATCGCATCTTGAACTATATTTGTATATATTTGTACATACTATGCACAGCTTCCAGAAACATCTCCCCAGCGCTTTTAACTTCTCCTTTGCTGCAAGGGATGTTCAGTATGAGAAGTTAAGACCCCAACAATAAGACGCATGCTAACCAAAGAGATGACATCGGCAGAAATACAAGAAGGCTCCACGGCTGTTCTCTGAAATAATTATTTTTGCTTCACACCTGGGTTGCTCATATTTAGGTCACTGTTTTTATATGTCCAAACCCAGCAGGATCTGCCTTGTATACCCTGTGCCAGCAGACCAGAAGACATTCAAACAGGGAGAAAAGCCTCATGTTCTGCTCCTCACTCGCCTTGCTTCCCTGTCAGCTCAGCTCACCTCACAACCCATCCTGCCCATCCTTGAGCAATGCTGAAACGCAACAAGCAAATGTTCCATGTAAAAAGCTGCAAGACCAACCATTTTTAAAGGCTTCCTAGGGCAGCATAGAAGAAACTAACCCTGTAGGAGAAGACCTGAGGCAAACCTAACCGAGTCTTCTCTGAGCCCACCTATGGCACAGCACTGAAGGAAGAGGGGGGCAGAAAACCCGCTCTGGGAGGCTAACGAGGCAGCAGGTTTCTGCTTCTCTGGGCCTTAATGGGGTTTTTGTCAACCATAAGAGATACTGACAGTTCTCACAATGAGGTGGACATAAACAAGTTAGGGTAAATTGCAGTCTTCCTATAGACAAGAGTAGCTCAAGATTATATTCTTTTTTTAAATTACAGTTTGTTGACTTTATCATTCATTGCAAATTAAGCAAGCACCCTCCTTTTAACAGCTGTTGCTAAAAGAAGTATTATTTTTCCCCCTACAGTACATGCTCTACTTCCCTAAGAACAAATTGGTCTGAAAAATGTATTTACTGAAGTCAGCATTTTTTTGCCAGGAGGAAGCAGACTTTGTGCATTGTAAATATTTCATTAGGGTCCACTCCAGACAAGACTGAAACTATAGGCAAAAATTTCCATATGCCTGTTTCCTGGTACAGCAATAGGAAAGGAGACAAGGGACTGCACTGTCATCTGCAGCGGTACTACATCAACATTAGCCATGCTATCACAGTACTGAAGTTACTGATGATGGATAAAATGAACACCAAGCACCAGGAGCAAGTAACCCACAAACTGAAAGCAGGGGTAACATGCCTGTTTCTACTGCCGTTTTCCCTCGCGATACCACTTCTCCTGAGGCAGCTAGAGCAGGAGGTGGCTACGGTAACAGATGGGGAGTAGAGAAACACAGAAATGTATCTAGCAGCTCCCTGCTCCAAAAATACACTTGCACGAAGGGCCGCGTGTAAGCACAAACTGAAACAAACCCACAGTTCCAGGCAGAGGGAAAGAGGCCAAGCTGCCAGCAGCTCTCACCCTTGCAGATTCTCCAGTGTTTAATAAAGGGTAGAGTTACTGGCTTTTTACCTGCAGCCATGGGGTCTGACCAAGACTCCTCTCTTCTATCCAGAGGTCCTTTGTCACAAACCCATGGAAATAATAGCTGGAGGTTTCCACCCCCATAAGCTTTGGTTGAAATTGCCTGCTGAAACTTTCTGACACAACACTGAATTTGCTAGCCAGACAGAAAATTCAGACACATTTTGACATCACACAAGAACTTTTTCCCTATGAAGCATAGCTAAAAATAAGGGAGAAGCCCAAGGTTGAAAAACAACACAGCAAGCTAACTTGTCATAACCACTGACAGCACTGCCCCATCAACCATAACAGTGTTGCATGCCCACAGAAAAGGACTGTCCTAGCTCTCTAGAAAAGTGACAGCAGTGTTGGTGCAGAGGTGTGACAGGCTTTGACAAGGCAGCATGGCACAGTAGGCTGCCACAGGCAGCAGATGATGTGTCAGGGGCAGTCCTCTCACAACACCCTTTACCAAGCTCTCTGTATTACCATATTCCAGCACTCCCCTGTTGTGCAGCTGCTAGCTTTCAGCTGGCATAGCATTTACCCAAGAAAAGAGGGAAGAGAAGTGTGGGGGCAGGAAAGAAGAGTTGCCTCCCCACACCCAACTGAACAGTCTTACAGCCATGGACTAAAGGAGGCATCATGTCTCAAGCACTACATGTTTACAATACTAGCAGTATGGGTGATCATGCACTTTCTCAATCCTCTGTCAAAAAATCCCACGATTATATCAGCCACTATGAGAATTCAGGTGTTAAGATTACTCTTGGTCATCTTTCAGTTCAAAATGGGGGGGGGGGGGGGGAATCAAATCCCATTTACTATATGAAAAAAGGAATCCATGGGAAAGAAAATAATTCCTTTACTGTTTTAAGATTGTCTCTGTCTTGGTATTCTGAAAGGGTATGCAGACACCAGAGCTCAGAGCAGCCATCTAAAGGGAGGAAAGTGAACAATTTTAGCAAGAAAATGAAAAACCAAAAGCAAAGCCTACAACCCGAAATTCCCTTTTCTACATGCACAAATCCCCAAAAAAGGGGGGTGAAGACACCATTGTCATTGGTATTTTAAAAAAGGATCTTTCAAAAAGTGTTAACAGTAAACAGGAATCATCCCAAACGTGCCTCAAAACCAAGTAACACTGTGCTAGATTCTTTTGCTTTTTGTGGTGTGAGAGGAAGTGGTGAAAAATGGGTCAGGACTTTCCCATTCTTAAAATTTTCTTACATGTCAAAGATAAAAGAATGCAAGGGGAAGTTTTATGAATATTCACTTGCTCGACTTAAAAGACACTTATTCCAAGTACTTTATCCAGTTAAGATCTGCACTCGAAGACAAAAGGGAGTTCAAAAACCTTGTTCTCTTGATTTTTTTCACAACTTCAATTTTATACAACTATTGCTCAGGTTACCTACAGGAAGAGACAAACCACTAAATCAGTTTTCCAGGAGACAGTAGGTACAACCAGAAGAAAAATAGAGTCAAGCAGCTAAGAACAGCCAGATTCACCCACCTGCCAACATGGCCAGAGCTGTGACTTCAGAGCTATAATCATGTCAGGTGTTACCAGGAGCTGTCAAGTTAAGTCCTCTGCTAATATACCACAGATAAATCAGCAACAGGTTGGTTTGGAAATTTACAGGCTGCCGAGTTAGATCTTTGCTGGAAAAGAGAATTAAGCTGTTTTGACAGCTCTTCTCTGTTCTTTTAAATCTCTTCCTATGTACTGCCATAAACAAAGGGATTCAGAGTTTACTTAATGAGCAGTCACTGAAAGTAAAGGAAGTTCACAGTGCATGCTGAGTGGCAGCATACAATGTGCTGCCAACTGTATTCAATGGTCCAGATTCTCCAATTACTTCATTTAAGATGGCTTTTGATATTAACAGTACTGGCTATGCAAATACCCTTCCCAAGCACAGCTGGGAGTGAAAAGTCAGTTTATGACACTGGATTTAAAAGCACAGGCATCAGTGCATTAGTCTTAGCCCTGAAGAAAGTTCAAGACAGCTATCACCTTAGGGCATCAGGCTGCAATGTATCTAATGAAAAGTCCAGAGCTGACTTAGGGAACATTTTTGGTCTGCCTGGCCTACAAGAAAGGTGATGGGGCTTGTCTCAACAGGTGGAGATGAAGATATGCTCCTAGAAAAGCTGCACACACATCTTCCACTGCAGCAGCCAATGCCACCCATCCAGCAGCCCCCAGACAACTCTGACCCATCAGACAGCAGCAAGGAAGCAAATATTACTTCTTGGGTAAAGAAAGAGGAGGCAGTGAACGTGGAGGGTGACGAGGGGAAACGAGCAGTAGTAATGTGGGCCATGGTAATATGGGAGTCAAAACTGATGTGATATGATAGAGTCTAAAAATGCCCCTGATTGTTTTAATTCAGTTATCCCTGGAACTAGAAATTATTTTGCCCTTGTGATGTTTGGTCAGCAAAGTCATTTTTCAAAACAGATCTATTAGAAAAAAGCAGATCGGATCTGCTCATGTGCTGTTAGGCTCTGATACAGCAGCTCACCCAAAACACAGCCCACAGAATGACTGCAGTAGACTGAGTGTGTACATGAACTAAAACCTGAAAGCAGTTTTTGCTAAAATAAATACACAGAGCCACATAGATTGCAGTTCAGCAGCTGCAGTTAAGCAGCTGCAGAGCCTGGCCATAGCTTTGGAGTAATCCTCAAGAAAGTCTCCTTAAATAATAATAAAAGAGAAATAAACAAGAATCCCCAATAACGACTCTCCACTACAAAGAGAGCCTCAACAGGCAAACGAGAACTACTTCTGCACTGCTCATCTTTACAGTTTTGGAGGCAGCTGGAAACTATAGTTCAGAAGGGCCTACACTTCTGATTCATCTCAAAAGCTTGTGTGTTTGGAAGCCCTACAGTGACAGCACAGGGCACTGACTCAGGATCCAGGTGATTTAGCTGAAGCACTTTAAGATGCTCTTGCCCACAGCTGTGGCTCATCTCACCCTTCTGGCAGGTTTTCCTCCCCACTGCATCAGGGCAGCATAAGGGAGGTGCGTACACTCAACTGCTGCAGTTCACGCTCACCTTACAAATCTGAACTGAAGTTGATGGCAGTTAACATTAACACACCAGGCAGCCTTACCTTCATCCTACCTCTGCTTCAGGGCAGAAGAAAGCAGAGGAAGACTACTGCTAAGGGACAGTAACATCTCAGCTCCACTCTTCAATCCAGAAAGCCTCATGAGTCAGAGCTTTAGACAACAGCAATGTTAGTTATGGTTCTGCTAATTTTAGCTCATGCTTAACCCACAGTTCCCAAGTCCCTGCAGTGCCTTTCCAGGTGCCAAAAGCCACAACTACCCTATACCTCAACTGCCAAAACATACAGCTTCCCAGCTGAGAGGCTCTGATGCACTTACATAAACTGTATGCTGCAGAAATACATTTTTCAAATAAAGACAACAAGAGGAAGAAAACAAGGATGGCTTTATTTACCCTATTGCTGTGTGCATATCTTAACTTTAAGGAACAAAAGTTCAGCTGCATAGTTCCTGTGTTTCAGGGTCCACTCCAAGATGCACAAGACAGACTTAGTACAGAGGGCAGCTCAGGAGTGTCCCACAGCAAGGTAGCAAAGAGCCTGCCAGGGCCAGCTTCTACCCGAAGGAGTAAGAGGAGAGGGGCAAGGGAAACAAACACACACTTCACACACTCCCCTCAGAGTAAACCGGGAAAGCTTTTAGAAGTAAACAAACCACCCCCCCGCCCCCATATTCTCAGAAAGCCACCCAAGCAGAATGCTTTTACTACGGTAACTGAAGGGTTTGTTTTATAAGAGTTTTCTCAGATTTAGTCAACCTTACCAGCCTCCTCCTCCTCTCCTTATTCACACCGAACTGTGAAAGGGACTTCAGCTCTCTCCAACCAATTAAAAACTAATTGAAGCAACAGACTGGCACTATACAGCCTGAGCAGTCTAAGAGACCGAAGACTCAGCTCAGATGAGGCCTACACAATGTCATAACATTTCATTTTATTTAACCTCATAACACAAAGAGCTGAAAAGAATATTCACAGGGATCCAATCCTGAAAAAAAATTCTTTATTCCAGCTCAAGTCCACTGGGTTCAAAGAACAGTACACATACTATACTGTATGTGTGCAACACAGCGCCTACAGGAACAGAGCCAGGTTTTATTTATTTGTAAAGCTCTGTGAGGAAGTTACACACACACACAGTTTCTCTCTCAAAAAATAAAGCTGTGTTAGAACATAAGTTAGTGTATTTTATTTATTCAGGGAGACATCCTCACCCATTTAACTGAATGAATGACAGACCATTAAGATGGATTCGTCTACACTTGGGTATAACCTAATCTTCTCTGCTTTAGACAATTACTTTTGTTACTGCTAGGACAGTAAACTATGTCAAGGAATTGCTGGAAAGAATTCTGTCTCTCAAAGACGAATAAAATTCAGAACAAGTATTTACAACAAACCCAAATCTTTCTACCTTACAGATATTAAACTTCGTGCCTGCTTCTGCCAATTAGGTCTTTTAGGAACTGGACACAGTTTCAAATGCTCTCAAAGAGTTGCTGCAAATAGAAAATGGGTATAAGTACGCAGCACTGACAATCTGAAAAAGTCAGCAGCAAGAAAGATTTCACATACACCCATACCTCTCCTATTGAAATCTCTTCACTGCACAATATGCACCCAACAATTTTGATGAGAAATGCCTAACTTGTGGTTCACGGAACAGACATAAGGCTAAAAAAGGGGCCAGGACGCTAGCTTGGTAAGGCAGGGAAGGAAAGCAGCTGGCGTTGAGGAGTCAGGATTGGTAGACAACATCCTGACAGAAGTCAGGCAGAGAGCCCAAAGGAGCAGATCTGCATTTCTGAAATAAAGGATTTTCTTTTGGATACAAACAGAAGAGAGATGCAATGTGGCAGAGGAGAACTGCTTTTGCGTGTGGACAGTAAGTGTGTTTTAACTGACTGTAGGAAGAAAGGGACAAGACTGACCTGTAAGGCAGCTGGCAGTGATTCTTTGGAAAGAGTATGTTTAACACACAATTTAAGCCCTCAAAAAGTCCTCAGTCAAAACTGGAAATGAATGGAAAAGAAAATGCTGAAGTGTATTTGCAGATGGGGATTATTTAGTGTGGAATCAGAGATCTCAATGAAGAGTGTAAGGACAGAGTATAATTTAATTGAGAAGGAGAAAAGAAGCTAAAGAGCAGGAGAAATTCATGATGCTTTCCTTGCACAAGCTATACTTGTCACAGTGTACTTACATGGCTAACGTGCAAATCCGACCAAAAATTCAGAAGAGCAAGCCCACAACAAAAAGCACAGTTCACAGCAAAACTAACTCAAAGAGATTCTGAATTGACCTGTAACTGTATCTCCTTCTGTCATGTTTCAATACAATCAACCTTAATAATTAAAAGCACTTAGGTGCTCACAAAATCCCCTCTTAATGACCATGCAAAGCAAGGAAATTAACTGAGCAATTTGACAGCCTGACCCTGTACAGGAAACCCCCAAGGGTTTCTACAGCAACCAGTTAACTCCAGTTCTCTTGGTGGCCTTCAGCACTGAAGAGTTTGCTGGAAAGCAGCGACCAGAAGGCAAGTAGACTGGTGTGAACCGCGGAATCTCAAAAAGCTCACTTCTCTCCCATGCACAATGCAAGCCAAATCTTAAAATTCCTGCAGCATCCAGTTATGAAACTACAATAGAAGAGAGAAACAGATGGCTAAAGCCTTTTGGAAAAAAAAGATTAAGCATTACTTCATTTCCAAAAGAGAAAGATGTATATTTGAAAATACAGAACTTAATTCAGATCATACCTAATTGATACAAAAGTAGGCAACTTGCCTCATGGAAATGAAGCCTGTCTTCCGCTAAGGCACCATACAAGAAAAGTTTAACCCTTTGACAACATCATGGCTCGCTGTATTTTTAAGTGGGATTTAAAAGCAAAGCAGTTCATATAGGAGATGACAGGTATTACAAACATTGTAAAAAATAACATTTCTTTACCTCTAAAGCAATCCTGAATGGCAAATGCTGTCGAAAAGCATCCTTATGTTTACTCTTTTCCAGCTGTTTTAAGCAGTTAGCACCTATGTTCAGGTGAGCAGCTTTCTTGCTCATAAAAGCATCTAATGGACAATGACATTAGGAACTTGGCAACCTCTGCTCTGTAAGTTAGGCCATTCTCTGTGGAAACCAGTCAATACTACACTTGAAGCCTCTATTGAGTCCTTGACTTGCAAGATATCACTCAAAAATAAGGAAACATAAAAGCCATCCTAGAGAGCTCATGTGTTCAGCATTAGATGCTTCAGCAGCTCTGTAAAACAGCTACCACAGCTGCAGGTCCAAGGACTGGAACTGATCTCTGGTCCAAAGGAATATTTTACTCCTGTGAGGCTCCTCTGCTGAGCCTGTGCCTCAGACAAGCCTTGCTTGACTCAGTCGCCTGAACAGAGGCCTCCAGCAGCTGAGAAGCTGCAGGGTACACAAGGGATGCATGCCAGGCTGGCAGGCTTGACACAGGATCCACAGGAGACCTGGGCTTCTCCAAACTGGCAGCTGGGACTGGTAGCAAACTCAAAGGCATCTCAAACAGTGCTAGACACCAGTGATCAGGCAACTGAACTGGGTCCCCTGAGCAAGCCACAGCATTACACCTGCCAGCGATGCCCAGCACGCTCCCATGTCACACAGCAGTCTGCTCCAACAGCACAGAGCAGCAAATACAACTCTCTTTTGTAGAAGCTTAAGCAAAACGCATGAGACTGATTTCTGGTTTTATTCAATAGCACTGAGGATAAGCACTAAATTAACTCTCTCCTACCATGCATAGTCCTTCCAGGCCAGGAGTGCAGCTCACTGGTGAGGCTGGGTGGAAAACCCTGTGCTGCCCCAGCTTATTCCAAGGGTAAGTGGAGGATGACACACTCCAGCACTGCCAAGCAAGCGCCTTTCAAAAAAATCAAGTGCTTATATGATTAATGCAAAGTATGACGTTTTCACAGTAGCAGGAGTCATTAATCCATATTAAAGACAAAGGCTACATTTATTTATTTTTAATGAAAGGCTCTAAATGAACCAACTGCTCAATTTTTCAAAGGTACTGAGCAGCCACAATAATTAGGTCTGGGTCAGCGGGAGCAGCCAGAATGCCACAGAAGCGACTCAGTCCTGTTAATTACCTGAAAATAAGTTTTCTTCTAACGAAACAGTGACAACACTGGACACTCCATCACAACCTGTCCCCCCCCAAATGCACCACCAAAGAAAAGCAATCGTCTGAGAGTGGATGTCTTTAATAATCAGTAGAGACAAGAATCAGAAACTATAGAGAGCAGAAAAAGCAAAGAAAAGGAGTTTCAGCCTATGCTGGACAAATGCTGCTGTACCTAGAAATAACACTTTCAAAGAGTGAAGCAACAACACCAGAGTGGTAGCAACTTCCCACACAGCCAGCATAACTCCAGAAAAGAGCAGGAGCTATTTTGAACACTAAACTAAGTTAAAAAAAAAAAAATTCAAATCAATACAAGTCCAGAGGGGACAAAAAGTATTAAAGCCAACCAGAAATACACCCAACATTGCAAACCGCACGGGATCAGTTACAAAAATATTCTAAAACACAAGTCATTTTCTGAAGAGTTAGACAAATGTAAACCTAACAGAAGATAGCAGTTCAGAGAGGCACCCAGGCTGTTTTGGTCACGCACAATCCTCGCTCACAGACACATCTCAATTTAAGTGTGCTTATGACTGCATTGTCATTTATTTTAAAATATGAATGCAGCATTCTTTTCCTCCAGAAACACTGCATTGTTAAAATGCCAGTACATTAAAATAAGTTACTGCTTACTACATTTCGATCAAACAAACAACAGACTACAGCACTGACACTTAATATATACTGAATGCTTTCACCAAGAACAGCATATGGAGTTCATTTCTTCTGTTTTGTTCTCACATGGGCCAAACTCAGAGACAGGCTTTAGAAATAGAGGAAGCAGTGATTCTGTCAGCACATGCAAAACTATCTTCTCCAAAGTTAAGGAAAGACCTAGCTGAAGGTTCTCAAAATATATAAATATTTACCCTTTTGTTTTATACAGGAGTTCCACTTATGGCAGAAATATTGTATTTTAGCTTGCATGCTTAAAGAACATTTTTGTTAAGGTTCTCCAAACAAGAGGAAGCAGAATAGAAAAGCCTACAATCAAATGACTGCGATAGTGATGTTCTTTCCCAATTGTTATTTTTCCTATAATTCATCCACATTTCACCACCATACTGTTGCTTCCTCATAACCAACACAAGCACTGATTTTGCCTACATTTAAATTCAAGAAAGTAAAATGAAGGTTCAGAAAGACAACCTATTTTTAAAAAATTATTTGCATATCTGAGGTTTTGAAAGGCTGTTTCACTACTTCACACGCAGGCATTTTGCTCAGTGGGCACTCTAGTTCATGATTAAACAATAAGGTAATTGTTTCTAAAATAACAAGATTGTTCACAAGAGAACTTTTGTGTGTGACTTTTTCTTAAATCAAGTGAAAGTTAGCTGCAGATCCAATTAGAACATTCCCCTGCAGCATTCATACTTTAGTGCTGAAGCATTCTGCAAATTCTCAAGCAAGGAGTGAATCAAAGTGAAAATGAAAGCCAAAACAGACTAGTTTATGCAAACAAAACATAAAAATAAACACAACTGCTGAAATAAACCTGATAAACCAAAATTACTGTGGAAAACTCTTTGGCCTGAACTAGACAGTAGATGCCATGAGATAATCACAACAGCCTCTTTCAACTTTTAAAATGTTTTCACTTGTAGTTTATTCTGTGAAAGCAAGTTCAACTTCCAAAACAATTCTGCTTCTTAATAATCTTTCAAAACATTTTAGGCAAGAAGATAACTTGTTAAAAATTTTTTTAACCTGACAGTGTTCCTTTAAGACAGAGCAGCAAGCATCCTTCCAGCATATTTGACAGAGATTTCCAACTCCAAGAGACAGAATTTAAATTTGTAGAGGCAATTACTCATAACCATTGAAAGCAGCCAACGCAAGTGCCAAACTTGTTGGCAAGAAGAAAGGCCAAGTATTAGAAAGGAGGCTGCAGTTTATTACGAGGCAATTTGAACATCTCAGTCCACGAGGTCTGGAAAGTACTTTCTTCGTCCCCTGACACTACAGGCTCACACTAACGTGAGGAATTATGTCAGTAACATCAATATTCCAAACATATAAAAAAGCACTTAAGTATTTGTATAATGGAGATCTTTGCCTTACTATTTAAAAGCTACTTCCAGTCTTCCCTAGCAGATTTATTTAAGCTCATTTTGCACAGGAAGGAAAATGCACCAGACCCGTATCATTAACTGTTAACTGCTGTCTAGTCAGCTCCAAAGCCATGCAACGGGACCACCACTGCACAAAATTCTTGTCGGACTAAACAAATACCTTAAGAGAATTCCCAAGGATCTGTCTTTTGCCTCTTCCCTTTAAAAGATGGAAAGGAACAAGGAAAAGAAGGAGAGACAAGACATCTTCAGATAAAAAAGTCAAAATCGAAATGGGTAATCACCCCAGATTAACACACCACCATCTTCAGGACTGATCTCAAATGCCTCAGTCAGCTACCAACAGTGTCAGCAGGTAACACTCAGCACCAAGAGCTGAGTTGGAAGTTGGAAAACAGCTCTTGGGAAACCTTAAAAAACAACCACACAAAACCAACAACCAAAACCACACCACTAAGTCACAGATGCCAAGCTAATAAATGCACCATCCTCTGCATGATAACAACAATGCCAGCTAAGAAAATCAGAGTACAGAACAGAACCAACAGGTCCAAGATAAGTATGCAGCAAAGCAACCACTCGTCAAGACAGACAAGCACCCCACACAGCTGCTTCTGCAATGGGCAAGCAAGAGAAAGCTAGGGGAAGCAAGACAAAATGAGCAACATCCTTCTTATTTCAGCACCAGCAACTTACTCCACCATTTGTGCAGCAACATGAGCCGCTTCTTACCATTTTTTGGTGCACTCGACCATCAACTCCTGGTAAGAGGCCACAAACTGGAACTTGGATGCATGTTTCCCAACACGCTGCAGTCTTTTCCAAACTGAGGCCATGATGGTGAGAAATGCTAGTCCTCTTACACAGTAGCAACTCTGTGAATACCAATGTAGGTTTAAGAGTGCGTGTGCTCAATACTAGCAGATTTATATACAGACACAGTAAAAACAGTGCGCGAGGAACTTGATGGGCTGTCTACAACTCATATTCCGCCTCTCCCTTCTTCATGGTAAATCACAGTCTAGCTGAATAGTTCATCACTGGCCAGGAGCAGCATGCAATAGGAGCAGACAGGTAACTGAAAGGAAGTTCTCTCATGGAATCATCACTTCTCACACAGTAGATGATGGGGACACTGCAGGACTGGAAGACAAGAAAGACAGGGGGAGAAAGCATTGGTTAATATACTCCATACTACAGTGTTGCAATTGCACGTGATTGAACAACTACAAAAAAACCACAAAAACATACCCCCTTCCTGTTGTCATCCCCCCCTCTAAATAAATAAATAAGAATGCTGCAGCAATTTCAGGAATGCAAACCACGAGTCTGTTTGGAAACATATCAACACGTCCTTTTATCAGCACCATCATAATTGGCAACAACAACAAAAAAGGGCAGGTCAGGGCCACACCGAATCGTTATGAAGCATCTCCGGGAAGCAATACAAAGTGGCTGAGGTGCTGCCAATGTGCACACAGAGGGAGGGACACAGGGAGATGAAGACAAGTTCTTTGTCTTGATGACAAAAGGTGTAACAGTTGTTTCCTCTCACACACACACCTCCCGCTCCCTTTTCTCTTTCCAAGGAGAAGGAACAGCCAAGAAGCCAGCAAGGGAGTGTTACTACTTAAATGCCTGTGCCAGGGTGAAGAGGAGGATGAAAGAGGAAGGGGCATTTCCTGAGCCTTGGCTGCCCAGGATTCCCCATCTTTCTCGCTGCATCATATTGAAATGGAAATGTCTCTCCATCCTCAACTGAGGAACGCTCATCAGGGAGGTGAAAAGGGAGAGGAGAAACCCAGATGGGCCTTCTCCCTCCAAAGGAAAGCAGCATCTCCGCCGGGCGCGGAGGAAAAAGCCTCTTCATTAGGAATACGGAGAAGCAAAAGGTGGCCGCGCCTGGCGAGAAGGCAGGGTAGGATGGCATCAGAGCTGGCAAGAAGGCAACCTGGGGTCCAGGAATGTCCCCCTGGAGGGGGCCGTCCCCACGGAGCCCCGCGGCGAGGAGCGCGCCGCTCCGCCTCACCAGCCACTGTCACCTCAGCGCCCAGCCCCCCGGGGCAGAGCACCCCGCCCCCCCGCAGCCGTTGGGGTTTAAAAATTAAAACGCCAACGGCGGGGAGCAAGTGGCGGAGGCGGCTCGGGGAGCGGGGGGGAAGAGACGCGAGGCAGCGCGGGCGGCTCCCTCCGTGCCGCGGCACTCACCTGCCCCCGGCTCCTCACGGGCGGTCCCCGCCGGGCAGGCGCGGGCGCTGGCACCACACGGCAGGCGAGAGGCAGCGCTGCCGCTGTCCATTACTGCGGCAGCCCCGCCGGCGGCAGCGCCCTGCGGCCGTCCCCGTCCTCCTGAAGCCTCATGGCGAGCACCGGCCACACGCCGCTTCTCCTCGCTCCGCCAGCCGGGCAGACAGCGCGGGTCCCGCCGCGCCTCACGCCACCACCATCGCCCTCCTGCCGGCGCTGCGCTGCGCTACGCCTCGCCTCGCCTCACCCCAGCCCCGCCGCTCCCCCCGCCCCCGCCGCCCGGCGCAGCCCGCCCCCGCCGCGCCATTGGCCCCGCCGCGCGCCCTCCGCAGCCCATTGGCTGTTGCCCCGTGTCAATCACCTGCTGGCGAAAGGGGCGATCCTCGCGCAACGGAGCGAGGGAGGTACTGAGGAAAGAAGGAGCTCGCAGACCCTCTTCCCCCGCCCCCAACTCAATCCTTTTTCTGACTGGTGGCAGCCCCGAGGAGGCGGGGCTGCTTCTAAGGAGAAGCTACTGGATAGGTGAATGCGGCCGCCTGTCAGCAAGGAAGCGGCCGGCGATTGGTGGCGACGCTTCCTAAAGCCGAGGGGGTGGGCGTGGTGGGAGCAGCAAGCTGTCAGGGGAGGGGCGTGGCCTCGCGGCGGCGGGCAGCGGCCCCCGGGACCCGCCGCCGCCGCCGCCGCCGTCCGAGGGCTGCGCCGCCGGGAAGGGCCGCTGCTGGGCCGGGAGGAGCGGCGGGGGGCCCGGTGCAGGGGCGGGGCGGGAGTCCCGGACGCCGCCTGTCAGGTGGGCGCGGGGCGGCTGAAGGGAGGGAGCGGCCGCGGGGGGCGGATGGAGGCGGTGGGAGGGGAGGGGAGGGAAGACCACCGCGAGGGACAGTAACGGCGCCGGGCCCGGCCCTGAGGAGGTGTCGGTCCAGCGCCGAGCCCGACCCAGATCCTGCAGCACAGGCCCTGGTTCTGGAGGTGCTCCGGAGTTCTTGTGGGGATGGGAAGTTGGTGGAGATGAAATACGAAATTCAGTAACGCAGGCAGGGCGATATTTCTTTGCTGATTTAGCTTGATGACGTCCTCTGTGAGCTTCACCCAAACATCTGGGTTTGGATGTTCTGCGGAGTTCTGTGTAAAAGTATCGGCGGGGAAGAAGGGGGCAATGAGGGGGGCGATCCCTGTGGGAGGTGGGCTGGGAATTTCCAGTAACCATGCTGGCTGAACACTTCTACAGCACAGCGCCCTTAAGGGGGTGTCAGGAGCCAGGTGTAAGCCTTGATTCCAGTATTGATCTAAAATGAAATGGTGCTTTATTCTGGTTCAGAGAGAAAATGCCACACAGCTTTTTGCCTGCTTGCCTCCTTACACCCGTAAGGGTGTGTTAAGTGTTAGATCCCAAAGCAATGTTTGCAACAAGTGGGATTCCAGAGTCAGGATGACGTGGTTGTGTGAGATGCTGTGGGAGCTAATCCAAAACCAAGTAAGAAACTAAGCCAGCTATCAAGTGGAAGCACAGGGAAATAAGAAAGGTAATGCAGTGGAGGTCTGAGAGCAGCTGTGAAATTGAAGCCTCGGGGCTTTGCAGTCCTCCTCTATGTTCTTTCCCATGACAAACCAAATGGAGTCCAAGCCCGATCCATGGACTGGGAAGCTCCTTGTTCCAGTCTTTTCCTCCTCTTCCCTAAGCTGCCTCTTTCTGTGCCGGCATATCACAGAGGCTGCCAGCATTCGGTGGCTGGAGTGAAAGGAGAGAAAGAATGACTGTGTGGAAGGCCACAGGCCTAAGCTCGACTAAGTTACTTTGAAGAGGGTGAATATTTGGGCTATTAGAAAGGTCAGCCCTTTGCTTATAATGTGTTAGTCTTCATTCCTTTGCCTTCTCTCAAGACAGATTTACTTATCCGAGCTGCCAGAGGGCATGCATTTCCTACCTATTTGGAGCTGTCCTGGAAGAGGCAGTGATTTTCCTTCTTAAAAGTGTTACACTGGAATGTGAAAGACAGTTGTACTATTTGTACAGATTTTCTTGGAAATGCTCTTTTTTTTCTGAATATTTTTGAAGCTACAATTTGAAGATTTTGCGCATTTGTCTAAGATTTCTGTTCCAGTTTTGCAGCTGGTCTGCATGCACAGAGTAATTCCAACACACTTGAGGGAGACATTACTGTTTTTTTAAGTGCAGATCACCTGCTTAGGATTTGGGAAATGAGGCCAGGATCTCCAGAACACATCAGACTGAGAACACGCAGTCTGGAGCACACATATGCTTGGTTCTGACTTGGAAAATACCAGACGGAAATCTGGCAGCTGTAAAGTGAATCAAACAAGGTAATTTAAAATTCCAGTGGCCCTGAGGAGATCCTTGCTTCCTCATACCAGGGAAATGTCAAGTAGTCAGTTGTAGTGATTTTATTTCAAAAGTTGTCTTTATTCTTTATACATTACCAAGAGTTAATCATCTGTAAGCTTCTCTGATTTATCTTCTGAATACCATGCAGCATCCAGGCTAATTCCTAAGACATATCTTTAGCCAAGATTTTATTTTCCTCAAACTGAGATAGACATTTTCTGTCCTGTGGAATAAACACAGAAGGTCTGGTGGTTTCTTCAGTGACTTGTGTTTCAAACATCATTATTTATTAACATTTTCCATTTCCTTCATAGCTTTTGGATTCAATTTACACCAGGCCTAAGAAGTACACAGCATAAGGTTGCTTTGTCCTTTGTTGCATGGGGAGAATCATAACATAGGCAATTATCCTACAGATTATCTATTTATTTTACAGTTTTTAAGAGTAGCAATCCTTGGCTCTTGCAATTTTGGGGAAAGCTTTAGATTTCAAAGGGTGTGAGCAATTACTCTGGAAAGAAGGGCAAGGTCTTCAGCCGCAGATTGGAAGCTAGAGGCCACCGCAGCGTTCTCAGGTTACTGGACTGAGTCCTAGACCAGACCAACTCAAAAGCCCTTGTGACTTCTGTTGGCAGCTCAGACCCCAAAGGAATCAATAATTGGCAAAAAGGGATTAGCAAGGGCATGGATGAAGAACCCCATACCCCTTGCCCTGGTCAGAGCACTCTGATGGATCAGTGAGGAACCCCTGTGTTGACTTCATTGCCATATTGAAAAGATCTCTTGACCGGTCCTGCCAGCCATAAGCCTGATTTGTGCCAGTGACCCAGCAGAAACCATAGCTCAGCTATAGAGCATAATTCAGGATCTGAGCCAAAATCTAGGGACACAGTCACGTTTTTACTTAATGCAATACTATGAGCTTGATGGTGAAAACAAGCAAAGCTAGTTACACCAAAGTGCCCAATACTCACTTTGAAGGTCAGTAGCTGAATGAACCACTCTCACATGAATCCCAGAAGGGTCCTCGTGATTATGAAAAAAATGATGTATCGTTTTATGTACAGTGTCAAAGACCTTTTCTTCTGCAAGCAGGAAAACTAGTCGTGATGAATAGGCAGATGCTGCCTTTCTTTATTCTTTAAAGATGCACAATATGTATGATACAATCTATTTAAACCATAGTCCTGTCAAAACTGCTCCCTTCCTTGCCTAAGGAAGGACAGCTGAGGAAGCGTATTTGTGTATATTTGAGCATGTCCTTATCTGTGTCGTTCTGGAAATGACATGGAGCGGGATGCTGAGAGCTGCTCAAATTGGGAAGTTGGCAGGGCCAACCAGGGAGTCCCCAGAGCAGCCTGACCCGGTTCTTTATAAGCAGCTGGTTCCACCAAGGACACCCTTACTATCCAAAAATATATGCTTGTGCTCTGTGGCTCCCCTTTTCCCCCCACTATGGTGACACTGAAATATCCAGGCTCCCTCACAATCTCGACAGAAATCCCAGGTTTTTTTTTTTTCTGGATTTTGACTCCTGCTCCCTGGCTTTGGCCTGATGGTGGTAGATTGCAAGCCTCCTGGTCCAAGTAGAAAGATGATCTATGCTTTATTTATGTTATTTGCTGTTAAGCTTTAAAGCTATACAGCCTCTCCCTTATCCTTCAACACCTCATCATCAGCATGACTAAGGACAGGTTGTTCACCAATAAAGAAATGACCTTTGCTAGAAATAGCTATCGTTATATATCTCAGTTTCCCTGTCCTTCTGCATATGAGCCTGCAGAAATGTCACTGAGGAAATCAACTAATTGGATTATGTCAAATTTGCAAGAGCATTCAGCTTTCTGAGGCAACGGGCTATGCACATGAGGCTACCCTTACCTGCTACATTTTAAACTTTCTTGGTTTTAGGTCCCATCAAAAGTTTGATCCCATGTTAATTAAGGTAGTGGAGAATTTGCACTGACCTCAGGGAATTTGCGTAAAGTACCATCCTCCTGGTCCCCAATACATGTCACTTAACTGATGCGTGACACCATAAAATTCAGTTCTGTAACAAGTAATACCAAGTTCTATGGCAGCATGTTTGTTCTTTTTCTTTGTTTCTTCACATCCCAACAGTAATTAAAATATATATATACACACATAACAAATCATAAAAATGTATGCAGCAACAAAATCACTTTTTTAATCCTCCCTTCTTCTTTTGTTTCTTGCTGAAAAAATTCCACTCAGCTGTCTTTTCACATGACCTGATGACTCCCAACCGCCATTCTGTATTGGAGGGAAAAATGTTTTGAATATTCCCTCTGCTAGATATTGGCGACAATTGAGGGTGGGGAGGAGGGTGGAATACCCCATTTTATTTGCACAATGAAAGCTTGACTTTGAGACTGGCAGCTGAGAAAAGGCGATTTCCACGTTGCAGAATTAGATAGCCCAGTTACTGTCATAGCCTGTAATGAAAGCATATAATTTCAGCAATACTCCCAGCTGCACTTAAGGTACTAGGCATAAAAACACCACAATTTGTTCTTGTCTTACCAGCAAAGGAAGTAGATTTTAGGATGCGCTCTGGTGGGCTTGTGTTTTGTTAACGCTCTGGCATGGGCCAAGGCAGACAGGCCAGCCTGGTACTTAGCTACTGACCAGCTTACCTGTGCAGCATTCCTAGCCCGGACCAGGTCCCAGCCCAAGGCACTGACCTGTGTACAGGCACCCATCCTATTAAACCTCCTAATCCCAAGCCTGAACCCCCCAGAAGGCAAGTTCACATGAGCGCTGCTGCCAAGGGTAATCTGCAGGGACAGGGGCTGGGTTAACTCACCAGCACCTCTTTTTTTATGGATTCTTTATTCTCCCATTCTCCTGCTGTGGCTGGAGCCCGCACTTGTGCGTGGTGAGACCCTGCTGTGCTTCAGCCAGGCAGCGAGTGCCTCCCCTCCAGGCTCTGTGCCGGAAGGGGTACCCAAAAGGCCCGTTCCATGGGTGGCAACCTCCTGTCACAGCCCCTTTGCTCTCCTGTGACCAGCTTCATTATGCCACCCCAGAGGCACTACGTACTCCATTGCCCTGCCCCACTTAACACCACTGCCCAAAGTCTTGTAGGCAAAGTCAAGCAGACTGGTTCAAAAAGAGCAGATGAAAAACATCCTCACCTGTCTTTCCTCTATCTCCCCTCTCTTGTCTGGCTGAAATTCTTCCCAAACCACTCAGCAGTAAGGGGCATGTTGTATTTATCTGCAGATGAGTTCAAGGACAGGAGTCGCATTCCTGAAACACAGAAGCTGCAATGCAGTTCAGCCTGTGGAGGCGAGACAAAAGATGGGGTATTGATGGTGGAGACCCACATGCTACAGACAGCGTTTCCCTATTCTGTATCATAAAACTCAGGTTTAGCACTGCTTTTTCCAAGTTTATTGTGAACTCTCCTGCTAGTCAGCTTGCAATGGTCTGAATGAGTTTTGTCATTAACCTTTTAATATCCTTGAGAATTATGTACATCTCTCAGTGTCTCCAGTTTCTCTTAAAAAAGAAAAAAAAGAAAAAAAAAAAAAGCAGCCTATACTTTGTCCATAAATAATAACTTTCGATCTTTTATCATGCTTTGTGTCTCCTGTACCTTTTCCAGTTCTTCAATACCCTTCCTGTGTGGTCTTCCTAGCCTTTTTGCAAAGTATAATTATGCTTGTGTAAGGACATCCTGCAGCACTAATGAGGTAAAGAATGCTTTTGTCCCTCTCTTTTTAAAATAAACAGCACATAGCGTGGCCAGCAGGAACAGGGAGGTGATTGTTCCCCTGTACTCGGCACTGGTGAGGCCGCACCTCGAGTACTGTGTTCAGTTTTGGGCCCCTCACTACAGGAAACGCATTGAGGTGCTGGAGCGTGTCCGGAGAAGGGCAACCAAGTTGGTGAGGGGCCTGGAGCATAAGTCTTATGAGGAGCGGCTGAGGGAACTGGGGTTGTTTAGCCTGGAGAAGAGGAGGCTGAGGGGAGACCTTATCACTCTCTACAACTGCCTGAAAGGGGGTTGTAGTGAGGTGGGTGCTGGTCTCTTCTGTCAGGTGGCTGGAGATAGGATGAGAGGAAATGGCCTCAAGTTGCTCCAGGGGAGGTTTAGATTGGATGTTAGAAAAAAATGTCTTCACCGAAAGAGTTGTCAGGTATTGGAACAGGCTGCTCAGGGAAGTGGTTGAGTCACCATCCCTGGAGGTATTCAAAAGACAGTGTGGATGTGGTGCTTAGGGACATGGTTTAGTGGTGAACTTGGCAGTGTTAGGTTTATGGTTGGACTTGATGATCTTAAAGGTCTTTTCCAACCTAAATGATTCTATGATTCTATGTTTTCTTACCAAATAACACAGCTGTTAATTTAATTTAAGATGCCCTTTGTAAATAATGACCTTGATTCTCTGGAACTGTTCACTTTTTCTCATTGTAATTTTTTTTTTTCTTCTTTTCTACATTCTTTTCAACTTTGAACATGGCCTTCTTTTTTGATATATACTTTTTTCATAACCTAATTGCTTGTTACACAGACTACCACCAACACTCTGTGGAGACAGCTGAAAGTGAAAGGGCAAAACTTTAGACAAGATAAAGACAGGGAGCAACCTATGGCTAGGATTTGGAAAAAGCATCTCAGATGCCACTTGTGTGGCAGCACAAGTACGAAAGCAAGACTCTTTTTCCACAGACAAAGATTAAGAACAGAAAGACCCTTTTCTAAGAAAATAAGAGATGGAGCAAGTTCAGAGGAAGACTTGCTTCCTAGCTCCCATACACACACCCATTCTACATGATGCTGGATATGTCAAATCTCTGATTAACCAGCTGTAGATGCTTCATGGAGGCATCTAAGGAAACTGCTGATTCAAAGGTGGGAAGGTCAAGGAGGGAAGGGTGTACAGCCCATACATTTTTTTCTACTGAGATCCTGTTTATTAGAAAATGAGCAGCTGGACATGCAATCAGAATACTGAACTGGAAAAATTTAAAGCCTTAACTGTATTTCTGTAACTCTGCATAAATGCCAGAGAAATCATAAAATGTAATACAGCTGTCTCTAAAGATTATGCAGGAAATTCCTCTTTCCCCAAATATAATATCATATGTTGCCTTTAAAGAGAACGCCTAGTTAACTTTGGATCTATACCATCAGTCATCCAGGCAGTACATCAGTAACAGAGGTACGCTTCCTTGGACTACAGACATTAGCAATGCGCAGACCATCACAGATCAAATCTGAGGCCTTCTTGGAAGCCTGTCTAAAAGCAATTACCTTGCAGATGTGATAAGACAATCTATTATGCAAACTGGTGCTCCTACCAGACCAAGAAGAAATTTGTATCTAACAACTTGTACAACCAGAATCCCAAACATCATACATACAATAGGACATTAGTGCTTGATGAAAAGGATCTCAAAGCACAGAGTAGGAATATGTATATGCGGTGTGGCCTTCATCCTGCAGAAGATTTATAGTTAGCAAAGTTATAGCTAATGAAAATGAGCCCCATGGATCTATTCATGTATGCAAGTGGACAGATGTTTGCAGACTTTGGTTGTGGTGTTGGGGCAGGTGTGAGATGGTGTGGAAAGAATCAGTTTTGAAAGGACAAGCAATTAATTGTGTTGTAAAACAGACTGCAAAGTTTCCTGCTGCAACTTTTAAAATCTCAGCAGCCACCCAGTTTAGATAAATATCTTCTAGATAATCTGGAAATGAAACAAAATAATCACAGCCAAGTTAGGTAATTCCAGACTCAGAGACTGCTCTTCGATATGTCCAGATTAACCCACATGGATTTAAATGGTGTTGCAAGTTATTTTTAACTGAGTGTATTACCTTAAGTTATCACTAATCTCCCTGTACACTTTTAAAACTGTATATATTAAAGTCACACTGTCAGAAAACATGGGGACAGTTAGCTTCCCAAATTCTGCATGCAGCAACACTGTGTTCAACTTCATCTATATAAACCGCTGCGAGTTTGCTTACTAGGTCCTCCAAAGAATATGCATCACACCATGCAGAAAAGGTACCTCTTGCAGGTGGTCCTAGTATGATGGCAAAGAGAGCATTCTGGTGCGTATGCTCTGGCAGGAGTGTAGGCTGAAATCCATCTGGTGATCAATCATTAAACACTTCTAACAAATTATAAACAAAATTTGGGGAGCATTCCTTACAGCTCAAAACTCTGCCTACTATATTCTGTTGGCAGCCTTGCACTAGGAAAAAAAAAAAACCGCAAATGTCGACTAATTCATGTGGTGCTTTCACACAGAGGGCCAACCACCCCAAGCTACAGAATGGGACCACCATTCTTCAGCCCCTTCCAGATCCATACAGAATCACTGGCTGCCCTGAGGACCCCAGAAACACTTTTTCCAAGGGGAAAAAAAGGTACATTAAACACCTAAGGTAATAACCTAAGTTCTCCAGTGGTGTTGATATCCAGGATAACTTAGGGAGTGTATGGTTGAAGCACAATCAGAAAAATAAAATGTTAGAGCTCACTACAAATGGCATGTAGGACTCATTTTGCCAGATCATGGGCGTGTTTGGGGTCCTCCAGTATGCCCCACTTCAGAATCCTATTTTTGCTAAATTCCTCTGCAAGAGCTTGTGGAGGACATGCAGCCTTACTGATCATGTATCCCTATGGCAGAGTCCCCAGCTGAAGGAGGAGGCTGCTCAATGTAGATATCTTTCATCCACAGTCTTGGGAAGGGTACATTCAGATTTTGTTTTAGGAATCTTACTGACTCTTCACACATGCTTAGGAGTGGACGCTTTGCCAGCTCTGTAGAAGGACAATCAAAAAACCCAAAATCTCTAGTTTGGGATACTTTCCAACTGTAGCTAGGTGACACAGTGGTGCCTAGGGCCATCTTGAATCACTAGTTTTGAAATGAAAGATCTGGGGGCATAAATGGGTTTAGCTCCAGAAAAAGTAGAATCCCCAAGCACCAGCAAATGTGCTTCCAGCCCAGGGCAAGTGCAAGGAACAATTCCATGGCTACACTCAGAGATGCAACCTCATCAGTCACCAAGATACCTTCCTTTCATCTCTAACCAGAGGTCTGGAGCTCAGCGAAGGACCTACACAGCAACAGCAGAAGGCTGGTGAAGGCATCTCAGCCTCTCTCTTCCTGGCAAAAATGCCTGTATCATCCAAGCTAGCAAAATCTGCCTGTTTGGGGAAACAACAGATATATCAAACATTCTGGCAAAGCCCAGGAGAAATGACAGTGCAATGATGTTGAAAAGAAAACTATCAGAGAGAGATTAGTTTGTCTGACAGTCTTTATTTATGTTCTCCGCTGAAGAACAACAAGAGTCCTTTCATGCATATTGAATTTTCTTCTAGTGTGAATCAACCTCTGTCAGTAGGGCTGCAAGTGTTGCCGGTTTAGAAAAATGGGTGATCGCTGCTATCTGGCACCTGCCCTCTGCACACCTCAGAGCGCCAAAGTTTTCTAGCCACTTATTCTGCTGCAAGCAATGCTCATTTTACACTGAAGCATCACATTTTTGGATATAGCATTCAGAACGTTTCCTGTACTATCTACTAAACTTTTGCCCAAGTAGGCAGACAGTACGACCGAATGGGGGTCCGCAGGCCATGGAAACCTCAGGTTCAGGTTATGGAGATGAAAAGAGGTAAGGGAGCAAATATTGCCTCTTAACAGGACTGGCAGTCTCAACTAATTTCTCACACCACTTTGCAGGTGAAATAGCCTGTGCTGCTGGCTGTCTGGCGCCATCTCTCTCTACATGACACAACAAAACTTGACCACTGTTTTGCCACAGCCGTCCCTCAAATGTTGTGGTGTTGCAGCTCATGCAGAAGCAATAATCCAGAATTACATCACAACTGCTCTCCTGAGAGTCTCTGCAGGTAGCAGATGTGTATCACATAATCACCATCCATTCTTCTGCCAAATCTAAGACAGCCATGAGCTCAAAGCTCAGATACAAAGTAATGCCTAGAAATTTCAGGTCCTTTTTCTGATACTGATAAGATGCCCAACACAAATGACAGTGGTATGGATTTTGTCTCTGGCTCCTGCTGTTCTGCACACCATTCTGGCAGCCCAAAGGTGGCAGCAACCCAACTGAACTCGTGGATTGTGTCTTTCCTGGGAGTAGGCAAAACCCACGAAGCAGTAGGAATGGTGTGTCATTTCCCAGCTGTGACACAGATGGGGAAAAGGACAGCATAGCTGGGGGACTGGTGTGGTCCAGTATGGCTCGGCAGCAGGAGTGCCTCTTTTGAGGCTGGAGCAGCTGGCACCCCGCAGAGCAATCCTGCTGCTTCTCTGTGCTGCGGCTCAGAAGCTCCGCTCTGCAATGCCTGGTGGCCTGCAGATGCAGGTGCCCAATGCAGCAGCAACAGCTCCTAAGAGCTGGCCTAGGACAGCAACAGCTCCTAAGAGCTAGCCTAGGACAGCTGAGGGAAGACAGAGCTGCAGGAAGAGGCGTCCCATGTCGTGTCCTTCTGATCTGTGGGAGGAGCAGTAGGGTCCCAGCCAAGCACACTAATGACACATGTAGAGAAGCAGCTTGATTAAAGGTCTCAAAGTGGCATCTATTCCCAGCTCTGCCAAAGGTTAGCTTATGCAGCCTCTTAGTTCTCTCTGCAGCAAGAGGATAACAATGCTTACCCACCTTTAAAAGTAGGATTAAAATACTCGGGCACTTTGTGATGGACCAAGATATGCTACAAACTGTCAATAGGAAAGAAGACTTGTACTCTAGGTTTTGTAATTTCTAATGCAGTTCCCTTTGCAGTAGGCTAAAATAATTTTGTTGGGGGAGGAACAATTGCTGAACAAATGCTGCCATGCATTTGCATACGATCTTTTCCTGCAAATAGCCAGAATGTGAGTGGATTTTCTCAGGACAGTGAAGAGCTCTTCTTCCATCACAGGATTTTCTTTTGCCAGCCTTCTAGTTGAGAGGGCAAACTGAAAAGGTGGTAAAACTGCTCAACTTACAGTTAGGTGCTCCTATTGCTTATTTAAAGCATTGCCCAAACTACTTATTTTCCCCAGCATGATTCTTAGAATAGCTGAACCAAGTTTAGCAAATCTTCCCACCCAAAAGATGAACCTGAAACAGTCACAAAAGTAGGCCTGAAAAGTTTGGCTAAATTATAAGGAACCAAACAAAGAGGCTCTGGCATCTGGCAACTTTAATAATTGTAGATGCACTTCAGCTTGCTTGACCCACTACATCAGGCAATGTCGTCCTCATTGCTTACCGCAAAAATCACGATGCATTCCTCAGTCTATGGCAGCATCACCTCAGTGAGACTAAAATAAAACCCACTGAAAGGTTTTATATAATGCCAAGGCTACAAGATCTCTAATGTAGTTTTCTTATTGGAGCAAGAGCCAAGTACAGCTTAAATTCATTAGCTAATGGCCTGTGACAATGAAGGACAAAGACAATTATTATGCACATCTCCCAGCTGATTGTTTCTGTGTGAAGAAAATGCAACAGATTATTGTTCTCCTATATTAATGTACCATAAAGGATTACTATCATATCTACTTCAAAAAAACCCCTATCCCTTTCAAAATGCAGACTAATGCTGGATAAATTTGATTTTTATAGATGAAAGCCTGGTGGAAAAAATCAAGATTTTATTAGAGCCATGGACAATCACATTACATTTTATATAATATGAGGACTTCACTACTGAATCAGGAAATTGATCCCAGGACATTTTTTTTCTCCTGAAGACTTACCAATTCCCTGAGCATCTCTCATGTATCTCAAACACTTATTCTTGGATATAATAGCCAGAGGCATTCTTAATATCTGTTTTTATTTATAGAAAAGTCAGAAAATATATACAATATGGAGTCTTAAAGATGCATGAAAGCCTCCTACCTCTCTCAGTACCAGCTGTTGGTACATTTCTTGCACTTGGAACCTGAAAGGAAAAGGAAGTCAGAGTAGCCATGCACCTGGAATGGTAAAAATCATTATTTCACTTTTGCTTCATTAACAAAATTTCACTTTCCATGGAGCTTTAGTTCAGGAAAATCACCATTCTGCAAGACCTTGAGACTGATAACAAACATAAAAGCTCACAGAAAAATTAAACCAGATTTATGGTTAAATAGCTTGAAGACTATGAGTGTTTCTGAAATGAAGAAAATTATATCCTAATATGGAAAGAGTGAATCATCTCACCACTTTCAGCAAAATGTATGGTAGATCACACTCCTTGTAATTTTTTAATGCCAACAGGTAAAACACTAAGGAGAGGATGTGTCACCTGAGTCTGCCAACAGCTGTAAATTCAGATTAAGCAGGACCCAGCCAGATCCACCACAGTTTCAGGGCCCCATCCTGTACTCGTGTACATGTGCAAGTGGGCTGGCAGCTCTGACACGCTGCCAAGTCTCCAGGAGGCTGCTAACACCAGCTCCACATCAGAAATGGACAGACTAACCCTATCGTCCAGATTGTGCAGTGAGATGCCTGACTGCCAGACACCTACTGCCACTGTCACCCAACAGAGGCCATGGCTTGCTCTTAATTTCAGTGACAATTTGAGGTTTTCTGAACCTGTGGCTGCTTCATCACCACTTGCCCTTTTCCAGAAAGGTGCTGGTAACTATGCCAATAGAGACTTGTCCCAGCATTCAAGCACATGACCCACGACTTTTGTAACACCAAGCAAGCTTGCAAAGGAGCACAAAAAGCCTGGTTTTACGCACAATAATTTAAGAAATCACATATTCTGGTAGGCATCCACCCATTGTTCTCAGAGACCACGTGGGACTACTCAGAAGCCCACTTGGAGCAGCAACCCGTTCTTCTTCCCCTCTGTACTCACTCCTGGTTTGTCACTCATAGACACTCAAGGCCTCCCAGTTACTCTGATTTAATGGGTCATTCACACAGGGATTGACAAAAACCCAAACTTATCCTCTAGTAACAAGCGCTGGCCAGAAAGCCTCCTTCAGCGAGGGCTTTGTAATCCATCCTGAAACAGAAAAAGCTTAGGATGAATTCTGGTGTCCCAGCATGGCCCACGTGTGCAATTACAGCTTGTCCCAAGGGCTTTGATGTGTGCACTGTAAGGTTTTACCATGTTGTACCCCCCTATTCCACAAACCAGCCTTTGTGCATTTTCTCTTTGCAGCTGACACTTGCCATATAAGCCACTGAGGCTGTAATAAAATGCACAACATGGACTATATATATGGAGTGTTAGAGATTATGAAATTCAATGTCATTTTTTAGAGTCATAAAAACATTATCTAATTCCCAGTAGCTCCCCTGAGAGACTCAGGAATACGTTTATACACTAAAATGTCAAAATCATAAAATGCCTGATTTTGCACTATTTACTTTGCGTTGTGGTGAGGTAGTTATTACATGACATTTCATAAATACAGTGACTAAGAAATAATTAGTATGCTGAATACATGCTTCCCACTACAATAGAGCACTATACATTTTAAACCCCTGATTTTCATGAAGCACTTGCACAGTCTAGCTTAAATACTACAAACAAAAGTGAACTCTGGGGAAAAAAATGCTGCTGTTGGGTTTTGTTCTGTTTTCTTTTCCTTTAAAGGGAGATATATTGATAATAACAACCCCAGGGCTGCAGTGACAAGCAGCAGTAGCTGTGCATTTCCCAAACAGCAGGGACAAAAGAGGCAGCATGTCTTGCTGTTACGACATGAGGGAGAGGTTCCAAGAGAGTATCACGTTAGCAAGATTAAAATTAATACAAACGCTGAACAAAATCCTTCTTTGAAGGAAGGAGATGATTTAAAATTGCTTGTAATTAAGGAAGAAACAGCACTGCACACAGCTCTGCTCTAGCCAAAGAGTCTTCCAGATTTTCACTGCTCAGCTTGTAATACTCCTACTTACTTTTTTTTCTAAATACCCAGTAGATTTTATTGCCTTTTTTGGATATTAATATGCAACCAATTATAAATTGTGAGTTGCAGCACTGGGTAATTTCCCTTCAAGAATGCTAAGCAGGTTCTGTGCTGTGTCAGCCCATGTGACAGCACAGCAACTACCATCTTCTCTGACATTTTTTAGCAGCAGTTCATAAACGGTTGGTCAGCAGGAAAGCTGGAGCAAACCCCATCTTAGCACCTCCTCGTGATGCTGAGTTTTAACTTGCTGGATGTTCTGTTTAAAAAAAAAAAAAAGAAAACTTAGGATTTAGCTCAAATTCTCAGGAGTGGAGATTCAGATGAAAAATAGAAAATAACAGTATCACCTGTTAATTGTATCAGAGGTACTTGTCTCAGTTTCTCACTCCGTCTGCTGTTGTGCTGGCACCACATTCAAAGCTTCTTCTTGAGGCTTGTCAGAGGAGAGAGGGCAAATTTTAAGTGCAAGGTTTAAAAAAAGGAAAAAAGAGAAGGCAGTGTGAACTTTCATTTCATGTAGATACAATGTACATCACACAGCAGCACTGTCTCTGTGTTGCACTAGCCATCAACATACCTGGAAGAGCATTCTGTTGCTGGAGGTTTTGACTGCACAAAAATGCCCTCTTCCCTTTCATTTTTCCTGGGATAAAGTATTTGCAAAAGAACTACCCTCACACTGAGTAAAGGCATAATTATTGATAATTATTGACATTCATCTGTGTAGGCATTAATGACACTAGCTGGGCCAAAATGAACCTTGACGTAGGTGGCTGTGTCTCCACCATGCTCAAGCAACAAGTGCTATTCCTGAATTTGGACATGGGTATTGAACCAGTAACTACCCAGAGAAGCAACTATGGATGAGGATGCATGTTAAGTATCAATGTTTATGCATGCTTTACACTTCTTTTCTGTTAAAAAGCCCCTTCACTGTGTGGGAAAATACTTTTCTACACTGAAATGGAAAAAAATGCTGAGACAAGGCTGTACTTTTTTTTTTACCTTAATCACAGGACTCAGCTTTGGTGGGTGTCATAACTTGGTTTTGGCTGAGGTAATCTAATGCATAAGAACCCTACACAGTAATACGAGCTCAGACATAAAACACCGAGCTGAGGCCATAGCTGTGATGTCTAATTGCCTTTGCCTAGAAACTGCAGTCAGCACTTGTAATCCTTAATAGGGAGTTTCAAAACAGACTCCAATATTTGCAAAGTGTATAGCCTAATTTGTGTGCTGCCCTGTCAAGAGAGTTTAGGACACTCCAGTAATCTTGCTGCTGCACTGCTTTGTGCTTTTCAGCAAGTTGTTGGCATGTGCTTTCCACACAGGCCTGTTCAGCTCAAGAGATCCTTTTCCTCTCAACACCTACACATCACCTTTCAATTAACAGCTATTAAAAAGAACTTCCAAAAGTGTCTGCAGTTTGTCATGCTCTACATTTGATGATAAATTCACAGTAATGGGAAAAAAAAGTCCACTCAAAGATCAAATACCCAAATTAATTCCTGGTCCTTGTTTTTTCCTTCTGTTTTATCCTTCACGCCTTCCATCGTTCATCAGAGGTCCAAACTGGTGCAAATCAACTTCTGAACCTGTGACAACATGATCCATCTAAGAAACTTAATTCAGAAGCAATGGTTCTTCTTTTGGTTTTCTTTCTTTCTCAGGGCCCAGGAATGTTCATGGGAGCTTGCTAAGGAACCATTTTGATTTGCCTCTTTGTGTAAAAATAATCCATGTTTCCTTGACATGTTGAGAATACAACATGCCAGAAATAACTTGCATACTTTTGGAGGTCTTTCTGCTTGTGAAAGTCCAGCATGCTACTGACTTTATCAAGAGGTCTAAAACATGCTTGTGGAACTTGAAAAAGGCCTTTCCAATGACTGATGCACTTAATTTGTAAGACTAACTCATCAAATTAGCAAAATGCTAAGTATTACAAGAAGCAATTGCTGTCTTATGAAAAACATTAAATGTGTTCATCTGGAAAAGGAAATTTCACATCTCCTAGCTAATAACGAAATAACAGACCATCACAAACTCCTTCCAGACTCTTCTTATTTGGACATGCCCCACATCCTTTTCCAAGCCAGCATTTTCCTGGCCAACATAAGCCTCTGGGAGATCCTATCTCCACTCACATCTCTGCAGTTCCAGCCCCAGCCAGGCCTGAATAGTTAAGCAGAAGCCAGCTGAGGGTAACAGCATTACCTTCACAATAAGTGGCAATATGTATTGGAGAAGAGTATTCTGGAGTTGTGGTCTGAAGAACTGCCATGTCCATAGGGCTAAAAAGGTTTTATGCAGCTCTTTTTTGTTTGTAGCTTCTCTAGATCACAGTGTTGTAACTTTTAAGGTTACACGTCAGGAGAAGTCTCTTAAGACTTATAACATTTCCCTTGCAACTAGCTCTTTAAAGAGATATCGGAACAATTTTTATAGGAAATATATCTTGCAGGCAGGCTTCTGTAATGTGGTTAATCTCAAAGTGAATACCAGAAAATCCAATATATTGGAGAAACACATCAAAGTCTTGGGATCACATGTGCTACATGGTCACTTGTATTTACACATCCTCCACAGCAAAGGAATGACAGCACTTGTTAAAAGCATTTGTTGACAAAGCAAGTGTAACCAATAGCACCCAAAAGATAAAAAATTATCCCAGTTCCCACAGGGGATGCTGTCTGCTCCACACCATTTCTGAAAGCACACATACAGTATTGGCTCCCTCACCTGCAGCTGATTGAGAAGCATGTGTCACTGGGGTGATTAGGAAGGATTTTTTTTTTTTTTTTTTGGCCAACACACAAGGTCTGCAGTTAGTTGATAACAGCAAGTAATTTGTGTTGCTGAAGGGAACTGTTTTCAGGCTCCTTCATTTAATACACACAGACAGGACAGAGTCCCGTCCAGAGGGTACATATTCCTCAAGCAGTCCTACTTCTGGTCTGCAAAGGAGAAACACCCTGTTCAGTCCTCCTGGGCTATCAAAGAAGCAATAATAATGGACCACATCTTCAGCTGGCATCCGCCAGGCTAGCTTCCTTGATCTGAAGGTGTCTTCCTCCTTCTCCCAACTCCACCTATGAAATGATGACAAAAACCCTTAACCACTGCTTTTATAGACATCAACTTAATTTCCCATTCCCACAGCCAACTACCACCCAGTAATTGTAACCAAGCACCTGCCTGGAGCTAAAGCAAGGCCTTATTCTAGCAGGGCTGAAAGCTCACCAAGGGACAGCAATCATTCTCCAAGAGGAGCCACTGCACTGACAGACAAGCTTTCATACGTCACTGCTAGAAACCTTAGCCCTTAGACAGGCAGCAGGGTTGGCACTCAGAGCCTAAATGTGGAACTTGGCCTGGGGTTTTCTTTAGAGGACAGGGTCACAGAACCCCATGGAAATCCTTTGCTTCTAAAAATCCCAGAGCTAGCTGAGAGCATGAGGGAATGATCTTGCCACACACGTGTCCTGTTCTGAAACTTCTTCTAGGTGGCTGCTGCTGGCCTCTGTCAGGGATGAGATGCTGGCCTAGATGGACTTGGACAGAAACACCAGTCCCTGGATTTCCAGGTGTCTACAACAGGATACAGGGCAGCTTCTGGCTGTTCTGATTTGCAGCTCAAGCCCAACCTGTGCCTGAGAAGCTTTAGAGTCCATGAAACACCTCAGGGCCAGCTACACCCCATTGCATGGGAAAAGAGCAAGAGCCACCCACATCCCGAGTGTTTGAAGAGCTCCATGTAGAAGCTCCAGTGCTTCAGAGCTCCATACTAGGTGCTGCTCCTGGTACCCAGACTCACTCTCTGGCTACATGCAACATCTCCTGAGCCACGTATAAGCTTACCAAACCCTCCCCCCCAAAGATGTAAGGGCTGTGCTAATCCTCCCTCATTAATCTGCAGCAGCTTCTGTGGCGCTCTCATCTCCACTGTGTGGAAAGCTGAATATCAGAGCATCTGCACAGCAGCAAATTTTACAGCCAGCTCCTGCCTCCGTTATTCCCTGCTCACTGCCATGAGTTGCACAGGCCCCAGATGCCCAGCCCCACACCTGACCCCTCTCCATGCAGCAGAAGTCTGTACTGGTATTGCTGCCCAGACACTTCTATGGGCACAGAGGCAGAGATCATATTTGCAGTTACACCCACTTATGTCTTTGTGCTGTGTGAAAAACTAGCACTCCAGGCTCATCTAGTTTTTGGCTAAAAAGATCTTGAATTTGATTACATCCTAAGACACATTTGGTTTTAGCAGTGCAGACTGGATACTTGAAAAACCACAAAGAAAATGTGCTTGGGTTAAGAATGCTCTTGTGATTAAAAAAATATTGAAAGTCCTCAAGTGTTTGTTTAAAGAAAATAATTTTCATTTAAATGCTGGCACAATTTCAACAATTGGATTTTAATTTTGAAGTGTTGAAAATGCCCTCAGATAATTTCTGTAGCATTCTGGAACCCAAAAGTGATCATAGAAAGCAAGTCACTTAAGAAATCAAGTTGACTGCAGAGGGGAAATTCATTTCCTGTTTCCTAAGAAAACAAAAAAAGGGCCTAATACTCTTAAGTCTTTCTGAGAAAGATCTTCTCACAAGCAGTTTTCAACCAGGCAAGCATGGTTTGCCTTTCCCCCCCCCAAACAAAACAGAGTTTGCCCTTCAAGAAAGCTTCCAAGAATCTCACAAGCCACACTAATACAAATAATTTACTGGACTTTGGTACCAAGTACACTGCTTTAAGCATTGTTTGGTTGGACCTGAAAACAGTCTAAAATTATTTGATTATTACGGTTATAAAGATGCTCAATGATATATATTTTACAGTATTTGTGCTCTGAGTTTCATCAAAGCAGTGGTCTGACCATTTTATATCAGGATTTGATCTTGCCTTTAGGATTTAGGTGAGACTTATGCACCAGCACCAAGTTTCTGTCTTATCACCGCCTCTGACTTCCTGGCTTAACTGAATCCTCAAGAGATGTTAAAAATCAGAAAACTTTACTGGTTGGGGGTCCAAGTTTGAGTTAGTTTTCACTAATACCAACTTATTGGCCCAAATTCTCTCAAATTCAAGTCTAGGTTTACTAAAGCTTCAGTTCCTTGAACTTGGCTTGAGTATGTACAGCTTGTTCTTCAAAGAAACCCAAGTGAAACTGGGTCTTTAGCTCACCTCAGATGAGTTAACAACCCCCAGCTAGACAGGTCTCAGTAGGTTTCCTTCGCAGAGGTTTTGCTAGAAGCACCACTTGTAACATGATGTGCCTCCATCTAGCAAGATGAGATGTTGCAACTAGCTGCAATCACTGCTGTTGCCTCATACTGGTTTCAAGGGAGCAGATTCCGTAAAACATTTTGCTAGGAAAGCTGGTTTCCATTTAAAAAGGAGGAAAAAAGAAAAAGACAAACATGCCTCTGAGCAGGCTTTTGAATGCTCTGCTTTGTTAAGTAACACAGTTAACAGGCCTGAATATGACAACGAGCTTCACATCAATAGCCTGCCTCAAAGGGAGAACACGAGTAAAGAAAAGCAGCCCATGATATATCAGCTCAAACAATGATGTGAGTATACCCGGCAGAGCACAAGCTGCTGTCGAGTTGGTTTACAGAAAGGAAGAGAGCATTAAGGCGGCAAGTATTAAGAGTGTTCCCCTCTGCCAGGACATCCCTTCCCTCATGATCGCTTAGCTTTATTTGACCTTTATGTTCACAGAGCATTGGGACACAATGTGTTTCACCACTTTGCTTTTTCTAAAGCCTATGGTGATATCAGCGGAAAGTGTATCCCAGCACCCTGCTAGCACTGCCACCGGGAACGCAAATGGTCTGTCTACAAAGAGAGGCTTCATCCTAATGTCTTTGAACTCAGTGGCAACCACCAACTCACAAAATCCCCAAATCCTGTGCAATGCTGGTAGCAGCCACTTTGATGTGGCACATGGGCACTGCCTGAACCAGCCAGCAGCTCTACTCTTGGTGCACATAGCTAAGCACAGTCATGAGAGTGGCCAGTGGGGATTTTGCACAAACTACATCTTGGACACCCTCACAGATAATGTAGCAAGCCTGTCACGATTTCCACCGTAGTCATAGAGGTGATGGAGAGAGACCTCCTCCTGCCAAGGACAAGGCCAAGACACCAGACATCCAATACATGTTCAATGAGTTACAAACTCCAGTATGAACAGGTAAGTTTTTGAAGAATTAAAACAAAACCAGCTATGAGTATGGACTCAGGTATTTCCTAGGTGCGCCTGAGGGTACAGGAGGTGGGTGCCATAGACACCCTATAGTATCAAATCAGTTTTTCTCTGCTGAGGTCCATCTGACTCATGGCCACAGCTCAACCTCTGCACTATCGCTTCACATTTGAGGAGGAAAACATGGCACTAACTTTAGTATAAGTATCAATGAAAATAATTTAGCTTTCTGCTATTGTAGGCTGAACAACCTCCAAGAAAGCAAACTTTGACAGAACTTTTCTATGTCAAAGAGCTCTACAAACCTCACAGTAACAGCCAATTTTTTTTTTTTCCAAGTGACCATCAATTGCATGCCTCAGCTGCTTGATGCTTACCCTGAGATATCAAAAAGTGGCCTTTATTTTGTGGAAGAAAGTTCATCCTTTTACAAATAAGGCCATTTTAGGTATTGATAAAAGGCACATAAAAATTGATATCCACAAAATCCCTATTTAGAAAATGCAGTCAACAATTTTTATTTTTTAATCTCACTATCATTCTCCAGATATAGCGTCTACCAATTTTCAGTTCCTCACAGTAGCTTTCGTTGGGTTTACCATAATCTTCACATTATTAACCTACACTCACTCTTCATCAGCATATCTACTTGGAGGCAGCTAAGAAATTAGAGGTAAGTTAGTTCATTGTTGAAACACTTGAAATAATAGATTCAGTGTGTTAATCCTGACGTATGTGGTCTGAGAAGGGGGTAGAGAAGGCTCTTTTTTTGTTTTTGGTAGTTTTTCTCCTCTGTGCCTAGCACATGTGGTAAGACAACAGCAATAAATCAGAACAAAGGAAATAAAGTACTAAGGCTTTAGGGAACATGTGTTTTAGAAGAAAAACTTGGCTTGCCACTAAAAGCAGTATTGCCTTATAACGGATGTTTAAAATTCAGATGTAGAAAGAGACAGACAAAATTATATAAATACAAGTGACTTACAGGTCTGTGCAGCTTTCAGACAGTACTGCAAGCCAGTCCATCTTCCCAGCTCTTCCTGGACCTGGCCAGACAGACCCCATGCTCCAAAACAGCAAGAGTAAAGCAGCAGCAGTGGCACATCTCATCTCTAAGCAATGCTGCAACATGTTAGGTTGCAGACAAAGGATTAAAGAATTAAAACCAACCCAGGCAACTGACATATTGTTTTCCAGGATCAGGGGTCTCTAGCTGCTGTTGACAGCCCTATTGCAAATCAATGTCAGCTAGAAACATGCTGCTGGAGTAATGTCTTCCCTGGGATCTGTACATCACTCACACTGTAGTGGTATGGCAGCAGCTTCACACAGCAAGAAGGGATTCTGCTGAGACTCTGTTCCCAGCCTTGGGCAGGCAGAAACTGCTCAAAAGAAGTAATAACCACTTTGGAGCAGATTTTCCAAGATATTTAAGAGTCTAGACATGAAGAGAGGTGCCTGGTGAGGTTTTCCAAGGCCTTGAGGTGGGTCAGGCTCTTCAAACTCAATTCCCGAGATGGGAATTTTCCTCCTCTCTCCCTCCAATCTCCTGAGGAATTTCCGAAAGGCTACTAAGTGCCTCTCTGCACCTTCAGGCACCTAAATACCTCTGCAAAGACTTTTAGATTTCATGTCACTTCCCCTCCTCTTGTGGGCTGCCCATGGGACTCCCAGCCAGGCTGGTGGCCAAGGATCAGCACTGGACTGACCAGTGCTAAGGGCAGGAAAGCAATCTCAGCTGCTGGCAGGACACAAGAAGTCCCAAGAGGATGAAAGGGCTCCTGTTTGTCTGTCCTGTGCCTTTTAACTTTTTAGGGTAAATGGTCTCTATTTCAATTAATGCAATAGCTTTGCTGCCAGTCTTCTGCCCATACACTTTAGGCCAAGTAGTCTAACATTAAATGTACCCTACATACACTTTGCTTATTATATTGGTCTGCCTTTCTGAATTTTCCCCTTTTCTCACGCTTTATCGGTTTCAAGCTTAAATAAAAACAAAGCCCAGATGCCAAGAACTGAGTACTGACTAAGGTGGGAGCTGTGAAAAGGAATAGAGAGGGAAGACGCTATAAGTGGAACCAGGGAAGTGTGGCTTGGGTGTGATTAATGAGTTTACATCTCTAAGGAGTCCTTACTATAAACAGCAAGTAGACAAGCAAAGCCAGCAGCAGAAAGTGCTCAGGAGCAAAGAAGGTAGAGCTGTGCCTCCCCACATCAGCAGCAGCCCGACTGGTTGATGCATGCTGATGGGAACAAGAGATCCAGGATTAGCACTGTTCCTCCTAAGTGGGGCTTTGATTGGGCTGCACAGCAGGATGCATGAAATGGGTAGGGAACAGCATGCATTCTTGCAGAAGTCTGGGAGGAGACAGAGAAAAAATACAATTCTCTTTACTAGCAGCAAAACAGCAAAGTCCTGGCAAAAAGGTCTTAAGGTGCAGAAAGAAAGTACCTGTGCTTTTACCCTGCTTCCCTGGGATTTTTCTCCACCTGTAGAGATGCTTGGCACCTGCAGTGTGGTTCACAGCCCCGTGGCATGCAGAGTAGCCCCAGGGGAAGAGGTATCACAACATGTGCAGGCAGGTCATGGGCTCAGCCCATGGCAAGATAGGGTGCTTCTCAGGGCAGGCTGCCCCTCTCCGCAGGATGACAAGGGAAGAAAGTAATTTCAGTCACAGCACTTCTCCCCAGCTGCCACCTTGGAAAGCCTACCAGGAAACACCAGGACCACGCAGGGCTGGCTACTCAAAAAGCTGAGGAGAGCCAGCACTGCCAGGTCATAAAGTTAAAACAGGACACATACCAAAAAGGGAGCCTGCAGACAACAACACTCTGAAATCATACTAGCCTCCTATGGCCATAGCTGCTTCTGGCCATGGGGTCAGGCAGCCTCCTGCGGCCCTGGGGATCTCCAGTACCAAAGGGGAACCTGAGGCTCGCTCCCTTGGAGCGAGTCAGGTGGGCAATCAGGCAGCAGCACCAAGCACGAACTGCCAGGAAGTCCAGCCAGCAGGGCAAGGAGGGGTTCACCACCACCAGCAGTCCTCAGAAGAGGCTGGTATTTTACCAAGCATGGCCATTTATCACCCAGTTTTGGAAGAGCGCATCAAGGAAATCTGTTCATGTCCTGCAGCAATCCACTCCAGGAGTGGACAGGGTGGACACCTATCTTGTGGGAAATGCCTGTGAAAGGCACAGTCATCAGGCACCTATCCTGCAAGCTGCAGGCTCGTCTGGGTCACACAAGCACAAGTAACAGAAGCAAACTCAAAGGGAGCTTCCCTACACAGATGAGCTCTCCAGGCTTCAGTAAATGAAATCAAAGAGAAATTGGATTAGGGTAGAAAGAGAAGGAAGGACCTTCGGCAGGTTGAGAGACTAAAGATCAGGGAAAATGCAGAGCAATTTGGAGCAGCTGCCCTGCAGCATTCAGTAGGATCCCAGCATTGCCCATTGCTAAGGATAAATGTGCCAATGAGGCCTCTCAAATCCCACTGCTAGTTTAAAAACAGAAAAACCCAAGCAAACAGAAAAACCCAAGCAAACAGAAAAACTCAATTAATTTGGGGTTCTTTATTCATTATTTTCTGGTTCCTCAGCCTGTGGAGTACATTCAGCTCCCATTTTCAATCTTTTCCCCATCATTACAAAAGAAGAGAGTATGCTTGTCAATATTACACTGGAATGAAAACTGAAATTTCCTCCTTATTCTCTGTTTCAGGATCCATGCCTCTGAGGAAAGCTCAGAGTACTGTCGATTTGTGAGAAAATGGAGAATAGGCAAAACTGGAATTCCAGAGGTGGATAATCATAGGTAAACTCAATGCAGACTTTTTTTTTTTTTTTAAATAAACTAGCCAAGACTGAATTATTGTTAAAACAAGATATCAATTTTAAACAGTGAAAAAAGCCATATAAACCAATCTATTCAGAGTCTTTGAAGAAAAAGGCTGGGTTACTCAAAGACAGCATGCTCTGTGAATAGCTCCAGCCCACTCCACTTTGATTTTCTCTGTTTAAATGCAGAAAAAGTTTCCACTGCTTGTAGCAACCAGCACTGAGTTAGACATCAGGGTGGCCCTCCAATACAGCAAATGCCCATGCTTGCTGCTGAAAGGAAAACATGCTCCAGGAAACATTTACAGGAGATCACTTCATGACAGAAATGTGTGTGGTTGTACCCAGACTCGATCACCAGGAAGACTGCAGCAGGATTACCCCCAGCTGCTGTGCTTGCTCTAGATTGCTATCTAGCAACGAAACACTCTCTGAAGTTTGCATCAAGAAACATCCACATGAGAAAGCTGTAAAAGCTGGGCTTCGTGTAACACATGCATTTCTCATAGGGCAATGATACATATATCCAGAAAAACAGTCAAAGCTATAGCTCTGGCTGCTGCCAAGCGCCAGAGCCCTGTTGCAAGAGTAGCTAGGGACCACTTCACCCTTGAGGTGCTAACAGGGGGATATCCACCCCACCCAACATGTACCCAAAATAGGTATCACAACAAATTCTCTTCCTTCTGCCATACTCTGGTCACAGTGCCCAGTCTCCTGCACCACAGCTGACAAACTGGGTCAGGGTAATCTCCAGCAATCCAGCTAAGCTAACTTTCTGCCTGCTCTGCATTTTTTGCAGCAGTGCAGAGCAGATGCAATGGAGGTCAGGATCTGGCCCCCCACATGCATAGTTTTAAAGATTATCATTCAGCAGAAGCTATTGTGAGGAAGAAAAAATGCTAAGCCCAGAGCCTGAGTTATTTCTCTGACCCTGAATGCTTTAAAACATAATATTTTATTTGGCTGGTTATAGAAAACATGTGGAAAAGCCTTCATTTTTTGGAATATTTGTCCTGCAACACAAAATAAAAGAAAAATAACTGAACTTTTATTCTGCCTCTCTCTGCTATGCACATCCCTGCACCCACACAAGCTGCTCTCACCTGAATTTTAAGTTCTGAATATATCTGATAACTCTATTTACTCTGCAGAAATACCAACAAGGTCCCAATCAAAGATTAACACCATGATCTACAGGGTGGGGGCAAACAGGCAAGTGCCCCCATGAGAAGTTTATACTCCAAGCAAAATGGGAAGGTTCAAGATAATCAATTATTAAAAAGGACATGAAAAGTAGCAAGTTCGGGACAGAATTGAACAGCAAAAACCATTCACCTGAGTCCTACTGTATTTAGCAGCAGCAAGCAAATTTTTTCAGTGCTCAACGGTCTTAAGAGCCCTTACCTGAGTACAAGGCTGAGGGACTAGCTTACAGCACCATTTTGGGGGGAAAAAGCTTTGTTTTCAAAGTTTCAGTTCCAATTCTGACCTAACATCAGGCCCCAAATATGGCCTTTCCCCTGTTCAAAAAAAAAAAGACACAATTACACATTTACCTCCTAGAAAGCTAGGACATGCTAATGAGCTCAAGCAGCATTTGCAGTGGAGTCAAAAGGTGAAAGACGTATCACACAGGAGGAGCACAGCAAGAGAGTTGCTTGCAAACCTGTTTACTGTTTTCCCCACCCTATCAGCTGTTATTGCTGTATCCAACCCTCTCCTAAACCTTTCTAAAGGACATAGTACAAAATGAAGGGTTCTCTTCCAAGCATAGCTAGAAGCTTTAAGCCCCTAGCCAGCAGGGTGAGTGCAAGCCCACTGCAGCAACACGAGGGGAGGCTCAGACTCTGACCCTTCCCTGCAGGAAGGCTGATGCTGTGCCGGTGCAGACAAAGGGTGCACACACATTTTCACCCTACTGGCTCAGCTCCAGGGACAGTTATTTCCAGCTGAGGGACTGCATCAAGCAGCAGTAGGAGGTAACCTTTCCAGCCTTTCCATCTGTTCCTGTAGACAAAATGGCAGTAAAGGTATTTCTAAACATCTCAAAACAGGCAGAGGGTTATGATGGCTGGGACAGTGATAGCTATTGCCCTAATTCCTTTGTCAGGGGTAAATCCCTTAGCTATTCCCTAAGGCCTCTCCTCAACTAAGCCACCGCAAGACCTATAACTCACCTTCTCCTTTTCCGCTATTAACTGACCAGCTAGCCTAAGCTCCCTTGGCCTATAAGTAAGGGACAAGCCCACTGTTTAAGACACCTGTGCTCTGTAGTCAGTGAAGCAGCTGCCATTCTTAGTGGTTTTGCTAATCAGGCAATCAGTAATGCCCCCCGGGCTTGGTGCCTGTGACCCAGTTGCAGGCCTGCTGCCATTCAGCAGCTGGCACTTGGCACAGTGGCTGTGCATGACTCAGGCTAGCAGGAGCCTTTGAAGATGCCTTCCCCTGATTTATATCTGCAAGTGATTCTTTGTTTGGACCATATTGTTGGTGTGCCAGCTACACTGTGAAAATCTGGAGTTAATAAACTCCACTTTCAGATCATGGCAGCTCTTTCCAGGGCGCAGCTTTGTAGCCCTGGCAATGCTTGCTCCTGCCCCGTCACCTAACATGGCTGCTGATGCACTTCACATTGGAAAAAACCTGTGATCACATACATGAACAACCCTGGGGAAAGCCAGGTTCACAGCATCTAGTAGCCTGCCTCCCTCTTGCTCCACCTCCTTCTCCCTTTTGGTGTGGAGTCAGAGCTCATGGTCCTGCAGCCCTACTCCTAACCATGAGAAAAGCCTCCTGGTACCTGCAAGTTGTGCTCCCCCTGAGAAAAGAGGGAATTTCAAAAAAGAAAAAAAAAGAAAGACAAAAGATGGATGTGACCAGATGTCACAAACCCTTGAATCCAGGGGAATTGGAAAAATGTTACCTTAGCTCTAGTAACAGAAATGTTACTGTCTTGGGCAGCATCTTCCTGCAGCAAAGCAGGTCCCTCTGGGAGAGCTGTTCAGCCATGCTGGCTCTGGCCCCCATGAGGAAACCTGTCTTGGGGCATCTTGTTTTGCGTAGGCCTAAATCTGTTTCAGATCTGGCCTTTAACCTCCATGCCTCACATCTGCAGCTGCAAGACAGAGCAATTCTTTTCCTCACCTCTCCTGCAAGAAAGCAAAAGAGCTACATTGAGGGTAACTTCTTCCCCCTACCTTGCACTTACCTGTCTCCTTTCTGATGCACTGCCATGCAGTTGTGGCCCCACTGGTGACACCACACTGTCTTTCTTGCAGGGCTTGCTCCTATGGCCTTTGGAGCGGCTGGGACTTTCCTTGCAACATCATCGGGCTCACGGCAGCCCAGTCCCGCTTTGCTCTGGAGCAAGTTGCATTGGAAACTGCTCAAGGAAGGGCTATTATTTTGCAAAGCAGTCAAAGCAGTGAGTTCATTTATGGAGCTGCATAAATAACAAGACCATCTCTTCCACCTGGGCTACACTCTGCTAAACAGCTGCTGCACCTCTCTCCAGAACTGGTGACAATTTATAGTGGGTAAAGTGATTCATGCATTACACTACAGCCTTTCTTCCATGCCAGATTTGTGGCTTGTTTGTGGATTATGAGCCAAAAAGGATGGAAGCAACTTCTCAGCATCCCCATAGGACAGGTATGCTTCAGAGCTGGCTACATTTCAGCAGAATGATTCATTTACTCTAAGCCATATTTTCAGCTTGTATAAGCTGGATCAACATCAACGGAGCTACACCAGTTTACATCAGCCCAAGAACGTGGCTCCATATTTTCATGGCATGGAGGTCAGTCCTGAAAGGTTTTGAGCAGCCTCTTGACGGTGCAGGCTGGATGCCCGTGTGGGCATTGAGCCCTGCCTGGGAGGGTGGTTTGTTTTGTGTTACTCTGGAGAAGAAATGGGGCAGTACTAGTCCCAGCGAACGACAACATGAGTACCAGAGGAAATGTCCGGCAAACAAAATAAAACACTCTAGGACTGAAATTGGGAGCTGGAGCTAGGGAGGGAGGAGAGCTGCAACAGGCCCAAGAGAGCTTCCGATATGGGTAGTCAGGAGAGTGGGATCGGACCGTTATACTCATCACCAATGTGGGACAGACAGAGGTTGCGAACAGCTTTTCATACCAAGAACTGAAAGGATTAAAGCACTTCTATTCAGACACCCAGAAGAAAATCAGCAAACACAGGATTGCCATGTGCGACTATAACTAATACTTCGATGCCAGTTCTGCGCACAGTGTTGAGCAATGGGTCCTGTGCAGTGCTGGATGCTCGAGGTGAAGGGATGTGTGCAGCCCCTACCCTGTTTGTGCCATACTAATTAAGGTTAACAAGGGCTTACAGCCATCCTCTTTCCCCAGCCCTTTGTGGAGATTTACTCCTGGGCAAATGCCTCTTCCAAAAACTAACTGACAAACTTCTCAGCCCCAAGGTACAGGCATTAAGAAGCTTGGAAACCGATACGAGAATTAGGCAGAGCCACAGACCGATGCTATATGTTAAATATTGTGGTTGTCTACAGGAACATTCACCCAGAGATAGCAGCACTCTTTGCAAAACAGGGTTGAGCATAAGTAACCCCATCTTACACAAGGAGAATGCGAGCCACAGAGATTAAAGGCTGCCACCATTAAAATAAAAACAAAACCTGCAAATACCATAGGCAGCTTAAGCAAGATTTTGGCAGAATTTGGGCACCTTGGTTGAAAACTGCAATCTGGGAGCTCCATACTCTGGTTCAGCTGCTGCTGAGCCCTGGAGGTGCCTCAACTTGCCTGCTGCCTCCTGGTTCAGCTCTCAGCCTCCATAGGCAGCTGTTAACCTGCTCCCAAGCGTGTCCAGAGCTGCTCCAGTGCAAACATCTCCACTCCAGCTCACACCTGAGTGCTGCCAGGGTCTGGCATTGCTGCCCCGGGGCTGAGGCTGGCAGCGCTGCCCCCATCCCCAGCAGGAACCACCCTGGGAGGTGCAGCAGGAGCACACTGTGACACAGCCTGCAGGTGAAACATGGTGATAAGCACTACCACCCCCCAAGAAATGCCTTTTGCTGCAGCAGCACAAGAGGTTGAGCTCTCTGTGGGAGCACCCGACCCTACGTGCCACCCTGTGCAGCTCCCATCCTGTCTGCTACCTGCCCTGTGGGGCACAAGGAGCTCCCCAACAGCCCCCCCACTCCCCAGCCACCTCACAGGGAGCAAGACACAGCAAGCCCCAGGGCAGTGCGAGAGGGAGAGGAAGCATGAGACTGAACCAGTTGGGAAAGGCACCCAGTGGGGGATCGCCTGCCCCCAGGCAGTTCCCACGAAGCAAGTGGGGCCTTGCCCTTCGCCCCAGGCATGTGGCTTGGCTGGTGCGCCACAGCAGCCTTGGCACCTGGCAGGGAATGCCAGGCGTTCAGCGGCTACAAGGCCTTTCTTGGATCAAGGCCGAAGCATTCTCCAGCAGACCACACAGCACGGCAGAGCCTTCAGTTACCTTAAAGCCACCATCCACAGCTGTGAATATATACAGCAAGAACCATACTTCCCTCCTTCACAGATGCTTTGCAGTGTTGCAGTGTCTTGGACAATGGTAGCAGCCGTTGTCCAGCCACCTCCATACCCCACGAGGATGCCAGGGCAACATAGGCTGGGGTTGGCTGTGTCTTTTGCCATTTTTTCAGCATAACCAAAGCTTGAAGCAGAGCTTTGTTTCAGAAATCGTACGCCCATTTTCCCTCCTCTCCTCCTGTTCTGGGAACAGGGTAGTTTCAGACAAGTAACAAACATAATAAGTGCCTGTGGTAAATAAGTCCTGAACCCTAGCTCCCCCCACGCTGTAATCCTCTGCAGTGTTCTCAAACACAATCAACAGCCTGGCCTACAGCTTATTTACCCGCTTCCAAAATTCTTAGTCTGACAAATAACGATGCATTAATCACTATCAGACCGTGATCTTTTGTTTCTGCTCCTCTGCAGGCATCTGTCAGAATCACAAAAGATTAATTATCACACCAGCCTGGATGCAGAAATGCATCCTGTAGACGCACTCTTCATCACATGCTTTGTGGCCCCTTCAGCAAACATTGCCATCTGTATAAAAATTTACCTGTTCTTCCACTCTTTCATTCATCCCTCATATTTCTAGCTCTGGGGCTGGATATCTGCTCCCTCTTGCCCAAGCATGAGTCCTTTTTCAGCCTCACAAGCAGCACTAAAAGAGACAACCACCAAAATCCCACTGTCCATGTCGCCAACAAAGATGTTAAACAGCACCAGTCCCAATACCGATCCCTGAGGAACACCGCTTGTTACTGCTCTCCACTTGGACGTCAAGCTATTGACCACAACGCTTTGAGTGTGACCATCCAGCCAATTCCTTATCCACCAAGTGGTCCATCCATCAAATCCATGTCTCTCCAAATTAGACACAAGGATGTTGTGCATGACAGTGTCAAATGCTTTGCATTTGCAATTGGGAGGATGAATGAGTTCACTAGGACAGAGGGAAGAACCAGGAGAGAGCATCTTTCTGGGTGAATGGGGACATTTCAGTAGATGCGTGGATCACACTAGTCTTCTCTCCATTTAACATGTCCCAGGTGCCAGAGTTACTTCAGTTCTTGTTCCCCTCTCTATAGTAAAGGCCTGAGAAGCAGGAATATACAAAAACAAGCAGTAAACAAAATCAAGTATTTGTATATGCACAGCAGTTTCATTCTAATAGCCTTTGAGCACATGGGCTCATTTACAGAAGGAAAATGCTTGGCACAGCCAACACAATGTAATCATAGTGCCACTGATGTAACGTATGTTGAAAATGTAACCCAATATAAGAGTACCTTTTTCCTCTTGGGACATTTAGCTTATACATCCTTCCCAGAAACAAATCTAAAGCAAGAAGAGTTCTTGCTCCCAAAACTGGAATTCTCTGCCAAAGATTTAAATGTTCAATTTATACTAAGAAATTGCATCCCGTAAAAACTCCAGAAGTTCCTATAATTCCAGCATTTTGATGGATCCCCACGTCTGCTGGCCTTCAAACCTTGCTCCAGCCAGAGATTCCCAGCCTACCATGCTACTCATAAACCTCCAAGAAGGTGGCTGAGTCTTCTTAGAGCTTCACTTCTCATATATTTATGAATTTTAATTGATTCGACTGGTTCCAGCTGCCAGCTGACACTGCAGAAAGGACAGAGCTAGACCAACCCACCCTTCTACCTCCCCACTGGCAAGTCTATCTGTGGCCCTGTGCAGTGCCAGAAATAAACTGCTTTTCTTGGAGAGACCCACCAGCAAGTGTTGGGCTCTCTACGGAGGGCACAGCAGCCTCAAAGACAGTCATTTTAACTTGGATTTCGAAGTCCTCACCAAGGGGTTTTAGAGGGCTGGAAATGCTTCTGGGAACGGTGCTGAGGGGGCAAGAGGAGGGAGGTAAAAAATAAGATTTGTCTCCCCTTCTCATGCTTGGAAAGCAGTCCTTCAGGGTCTGCCTACTCCCTTCCATCACATTTCTTCTTCTAGCTGGAAGATCACAGCCTCACAAATGCAGTACGGAGTATATTTTAAATGACTCATTAATGTTTGCATACGTATGCCAGATGCTTTCTTTTTAAATAAACAAACAAACAGAAACCTCAAACACCCTCTGAAAGATGGAATATTTTTCCTACAGGGAAGGCCAGAGGGGTTGCTTGTGCAGGAGAGTGGAAGAAGGTTCCCCCCACTCCCCAAAATCCTACTTTATAAACATTTTTCCTCCCTTCCTTGTCCCTTCCCCTGCCACACAGGTCATCCAGACTTTGGGGAGGGGTGGAGGTACTGAGAAATGTCACAGCTGCTTATTTCCTCCTGCAGTACCTGAAGAAGGGATTTTGGAGGACAACAGCTGAACATAGCTGATGGGACCCTGCATTAATACAGCGTTTGATGGGCATTCATCAGAGCATCTGCCCATGCAGGAATGCCCAGCTGAAAGAGGCAGTACTTGAGGTCACCACAGAGGGTTTTTTCAATAATTTATGGCTGAAGCTTCCTAAGCTACTTAGGTGCTGTTGTTAATTTTGTCCCAACCCCTTTTTCTTCCAATATTTCACTTAACTCACTAGAAATTAAGCACTGTGATTTCCCAGTCATGGCAGTCTTCAGCTTTGCTACATAGTTTCCATGTTCTTTACATCATGAAAATGGCAGTGTTACACAAGGGATACCCGAGATAAACAGTAAGTGCACAGAAATGGACCATGACAGAGTCTGAAGTCAAAAAGCTCAGATACAAAATTGCAGAGAAGGAGATACGAGTCAGAAGTGGTCTCTCTGCTCCGCAAGCTTTACTCCCATGTGTCAGCTCTCACAGGCGAAGGAAATGCCCACTGTTCCACGTACACACAGCATCTTTCTTGTGGGGAACTGTTCATACACGCTGAACTGATTCTACATCAGCAATCACCATAAAATTTTAAATAAAAAAGTGAAGTGTATATTCCTTTTGTGTCTTGTGCAAAGGCATCAGCTACTGAAAGCAAGAGGGATTCAGGCAAGTGCTCCATGAGATGTGACTAGAATATGTTTCTTCTGAAGTCCTCTAATCAGAAGTAGTAACGTATTCCCTCTTTTCCCCTAAGACTTGGAAATCACATTTTAGTGCCTGCCACAGGACTGTCAGGATCAGCATTTCAAGCAGCAATTCAGCCTTTATCAACATTCAACAGCATTGTAAGTCAGGAATAATTAATGTAATATTAACATAGAGTTATCAAGAAAGGTAAGACTGTAAGCGTTCAACATCAGATTCATTTAGTATTTACTGCAATAATGTGATCAACAGGAAGTCATTTAACATAAATGTCAGTGTCAGTGGGATGTCTCAGGGCAGTCAAGAGCAGCTCGAAGGTGTGCCCCTCTCTGTACATACCACCCTCAAGCTCTCCAGAGCTCTTTTGTGCACTCCTTGGAGGGTCATCTTGGAAAGTTGATTCACGTATCTGTGTCAAAACAAAGACCAAAGAAATATTTCTGTAAAACCCCAAAACACTTTGCCATGATATATACCAGATAAATATAGAGCTACACTGTATAGATAGATAGATCATAGATACAATATATATAGAAATGACAGATGAGAGTCTATAGGAATGATAGATAAGTCTATAGAGCCATGTTTTTGTATTTATACACACATACATATGTGAAAGGATACATAAAATCAAATTCATACATCCATTCAGTAGAACAGGGCAATACCTTGTGGCTTTTACAGAAATTTTCTTGGCTTTCAGTGGACACATCAGACAGTGTAACGTGTACTGTGCTTAGCTACAGCAATATACATATAGATATATATTAAAAAATACATAAATTGATATAAATTCAGTCCAAGGTTTTGCCTCATAACAGAGGAAGACAGCTAAGCTACTTTTCTTAACATCTGGAAAGAATTTGCTGTCTTTCAGGACAACCAGGTATCAGTTCAGCACTTTTGGGGCCCAATTCCTGCATTTCTGTTCCCTCTATCTCCAGGGCTACTCCAGTACAGCTGAAAGGAAAAGGAGCTTGGCCGAGGGGTTTGTCTGAGCAGGGTTGCAATAAATGTCTAGTGGGATTTTCAAACACGCCAAGGCTGCTACCTTATGCTGACATTAGCAGGAGTGAGGTGCCCAGGCATGCTGGAAAATCTCTGTAGCTACTTAAGTCTCACTTGTAACAGCAGGGTGCATGTGACTGAGTGCCTGGAGCCAGGACCCCACCAAATTTCAGTGGAACTGAGACACCTGGATCCAGTAAGTTCCAGCAAAACCCTGCACCAGCGAGTACTCCCAGTGCTGCAGAACGGGACCACGTGCCCCGCGTTGTACCCATGCCGCAGCATGGTTGCTCCCACTGAGCTCACTTTTCCCCTAGTTGCCACAATTGCTCTGAAACTGGGGTACAAAGAACAGGGAACAACGAACGTGCACATAGAAGCACCAAACCTTTGCTCAGCAAGATAAGCCCCAAAGGCCAGATTCTGCACCATCAATCACAGAGCTGATGTAAGCAGCATGCAGGGGAGCGGGTGAAGGATCAAGACTGACTCAAGAGAGAAGACACCTCTAACACTGTCCTAACAGCCTGAAGCAGTGGTGAGAGCATCTACTATAATCTCCTTCCTATGTATGGGGCTTTAACTGTGTCAAACATGTCTTGAACGAACACCTGTCTTTAAAACAAAGAAGAGCTTTTCCTACAAGTAAAATAAAGTTAACAATCTGCTGCTTGGAATTATGTCTAGATATGCAGTTTCAACACACTGCCTCTTTCTGGGGCCTGCAAAGAAGTTTCATTGCAACAGAGACATTTCTGCGTGAGAAATGCAGGGATGATCCTCACTGCAGGGATGGGAACAGGCAAGCCAGCCTGCTGCAGCTTAAGACGGCACACTCCCACTGAACCCAAGTCCCACCACTTCTTAGCGAATGCCATGCTTGTTTGACTGTGTACAGACCAAGTGCTATAGAAAAATGTAAATATTTTTATGGCCTGGCCTGCTTAAAAGCCTAGGAGGATAGCTGGCTAAGTGGAAAGGAATGCTGTGCACACACAGCAGAACAAATTTAATGAAAGACAGAACCCAGAAGTATTCTTTAACCCAGAGTCGGAGTGCTTTGCATTGTTAAACAGTGGTTGTTTAGTACACCACAAAGAGAGCATTAAAGTCTAGATAACACAATTAATAATGAACTCTCCAACACAAAGTACTGTCACCATCAGCATGACTTCACTCTCCTCATGCACAGAATACAGGCTGGCTTTACAGAGCTATTCGCTTGTCTTGTCTTGCTTCTGAGAAACCAGCCAAGCACCCAGTTCACTCCATACTGATGGAGGGTTACAGCGGAGACAGAGCCAGGCTCCTCTCAGAGGTGTACAGGGGAAGGACAAGGGGCAAATGTGCACAAGACGGAAGATGGAAAAATTCACTTAGATGTTAGGAAAAGTGCTTTCACCATGAGGGTGGTCAAAGATTGAAATGACGTGCAGAGAGGTGGTGGGACGCCTGTTTTTGGACATACTCAAACAGCAACGAAACACGGCCCTGAGCAACTTGATCCAGTTGGACCTGTGTTGAGCAGGGGTTGGAGTAGGAACATGCAGAGACTCCTGCCAGCCTCTGTTATCCTGCCATTCTTTGGTTAACCCAAAAGGGCACTTCTGAACAAGGTATTTGTCACTATTTCTTTTCTTGTGTGCCTCCTGTATCAGTATATCCACATCAACTGGCTGTAGCAGATACCAGATCCACTGTACTGGCTGGCCAAGCCTCCAGCCAAGTGACACCTAGGAAATATGTGACCGGAACTAGGAATTGGCTTGAACTCAGGTACAAGTTACTTTAAAGACCAGCTTCATCTTGTCAAATCTAGAAGTCTACAGAATAGATCAAAATTTGGTGCTCACAAAGCAAAGACCAGGAGACAATGACAGTTCAGATTTCTGGCACAGAAGATGCAAAGGGTATGCTACAGAAAACGAGACTGCTCTGTCGCTACTGTTAGGATTGCTTTTACCAGCACTGAGCCAAGGAAGTCACACCAACTCTGATGGATCACTTCTGCTTGCCTTGCACATCCTTTCCAGACAAGACCCCCCTCCTGCATGCACTCCAGCCTCTAACAGCTGAGTCCTGAAGGGGACATGGGAGAAAATATGACAGGTTTAGCTCCAAGAAGTCAGCTTTCTGACTACTTTCCTAGGCCCAGGCAGCTGCAGACATTGGAGAGCAGCAGTTTGATGTCAGGGTGTAAAACAGCTCAGCAGCGCTGCCTAGGAATCACCCCTCACAGCCCAATGTGCCCAGCCTGGTCGTGCAGGGTGCTCCTGCTGACCTCCACTCACATGGGGAACATGATGGCTTGAATATCCATTTAACAACCAAAAAAACACCCTTCATAAAACAAAGTCAATGAAAACCTTGAGCTGAGGTCCCCAGGCTGTCACCACTGAGAGTCTCCAGTAACTGCTGGTTACACCTCTCAAAGTTGCCTCTCTCAGCGCAACTCTTAATAGAGACCCTCCCCGGTGAGAAGCGCAGCCCTCAGCTGTTAGCTACTGTTAGGACAGCAGAAGAATCACTGCTTGCCAACAAGACACTTCAGCAGCAAGATCATGGGTGGCCAGCACCACCATCAGCTGACAAAAAAATCAAAGGCAGCCTAGATCTCCCTCGCCCTGCTCTGTCTTTCAACATGATGTTCAAATCAGCTCTGAAAGTCATAACTTACATTTATGTTATACCTCCTTGTCTTTTCAGATGTTACCACCCCAGCTATGCACAGCCTCTGGCATGGGGATCACCTGTTCAACTCCCATGGCTACATCTGAGAGCACTGTATGCTGGGATGCAGCTTTAGTGAGGCCAAGAAAGCTATGCGAGGTGTAAAAACTCTTGGAAGAGAGCCTAGATGCAACACCAAAGAAAAGGTAAGAGAGGTAAGCCCTGCACAAAAGCTTGGCAGCATCCTAATGCACTTAATTTCTTTAGATACGTTTATTTAATTGTATCTTTTCATATCATCAGTGCTTATGAAGTTCAAGTTTAACCCGGGGGAAAAAAGAAAGACTTATGTGGATGGATAAAGGCCCATCTCAAATAGTAAAGCCATTTTTACAGCTAAACATTAAAACTATTTCAAGTTGTTTCTTCAAATATGAATACTATAATTATGTAAGGTTATTTCTCCCCATTTAACAAGTTCCTGGTCTTGTCTGCATGCTTGAAAAAAAAGCGAGTAGAAAAAGTTTAGCTGGGCCAGGATGAAAGCACAAACATCTTGAGGCCTGTGCCAGCTTAATTTAAATTGCAGGGTGCAAGGTCTCCGGCTGCAGGGGGACAGCAGCCCAGCTGCTTGCCTCAACGCCTGCAGCCGCTGGGAGACCCATCCCCAGGCTTTAAGTCCAAAACTGTGCTGCTGGAGCAAGTCCTCAGGACATTTTCTCCTTGACTGTGGGGCTCGCACCAATTTGTTGCTCCCTGACAAACAGCCCCATCCTTCATACCTGGGAGACAGCTCATCTTATCCCTCCAGGTGCCCTGCTGCCTTTTGCCCTTACAGCTGCTGCTCCCCTCCACCTGGACCCTCCTCTGCCCCAAGGCACTGGGGGAAGCTGATCCTTTCGCCTTTGTTATCATCCACAGCCTCTTTGCTCGCTGAGTAGGGATTTGAATTTGTCTGGCTCCTGGATGCTTTTGGTGCATCTTTACATGAGTCTGAATTAAGAAAGGCTTCTGAGAGCTGAATACAGCTGCAGCAACCAGCCAGCAACCTGTGAAGGGGCCCATGGTCGTGTACTTGCCTGACTAGGGACCATTTCCCTTGGGCTTTTTACATGGCCTCACTCTCCTTTTCCTGCTGTTTCTGGCTTCAGTTACAGCCATATGTGAACAATGCACCCTGTGTGCATGTTTCCCATTTAGTGCACAGGCTTGTAAAACATTTTTAATATGTGATTTACAAGGGTTCTGGCTTGGACTGAAACTGTTCCCCTCACAAGCTGAGCAAGGGTGGACTGGCTGAAGGTGTTTATGGAGGGCAAGGTGGGAGCTGACAGGCAGGGTTGAAGGCTCTCATGTCAGTGGCAGATCCAGCATCCACCACTACAGCCTATGAGAAGTGATAAGGAAACAACACCATTCCTCCCTCAGCTGGCATTAGCCCCAGAAAAGCATCCCCATTTCCAGAAGTGACATCTTTTGGGGATAAGCAATGTTTAGACTTGGTCAAAAGCAGAAGCAACCAAAAGCCACTGTAGTGTTTGAGCCAAATCTGTTTGTGACCTTTTCTTTCCCCAGAAAACTGCAAAAAAATACTACTAGAAACACAGAAGGAATGGAGAAAACAATGGCATTTTGGTTAAACTGAATAGTACAGAACAACAACACTGGATGATTTTATAATAGAAATATATTCTAAAAGAGAATTCTCATGAAAAGCAACATTTAATTCAGAAGCATCAGACAGCCCAGTTTGTTATCATTCAAGGTCCCTAAATGATCTTTCCAAATGATCAAGGAACTGCATTAGACACAATATCCTACCCAAATTGCAATTCCTTACTCAACTTCAATGAAGTTTCAAGTGGAAAATATAATATAAACTTATTGTCCTAAAAAACTGCCACCATATGCAATTAAAGCAGTAGGGGAACGAGGCAGCACTGTACTATGCATCTGATCAGCAGATGCAGCGTTCAAGTCTCCCTCGCAGTGATACGCATTATGAAATGGAAGACTGCTATGACTTGATTTTATATACATATATTACAAGATGATGAAATCTCCACTTCAAGTGCTGAAAAAACCACACTTAGTCACATCTTTGAGGATTCTTTACAGAGTTGTTGCTACAGCGTAAGTCCAGAGAAATGTTCCAGAGCTCTCTAGAAAGCCTAGCTAAGATGATTTCTTCACAGGTTGAAGCACACAAAACAAGTGCAGAAATCTGAAAGGCTCCCCAGATACTGCTTTATAAAGAGTCATTGGGGGAGGGGTATCTTACAATAATCATAAATATATAGGGGTTTTTTCCTTCAGAAACACCTTGACCCTGCTAGCAGCAGCTCAAGGATCCTGAGTTTGATCCCTGTTTTGAACCGCTTTATACCACAATTCCATCAGCTGCTAAAGCAAGTCAGCACTAAGTGATGCTTAAGCAGCATTTAGGCAGTGCCCGAAAGTGTAGGTCTCATGGCACCAGGTGGGATGTGCCTGCTGGGCTCTCCCCCCAGGAGACACACGTGATCATGGCCAGGGGATCACAGCTCCCACCTGCTTCCCTGTTCCCAGCCATGCTGGGACCAGAGCGATGACTTGCATTAACTTTGCCAGCACTAATGGAGGGAGGGGGCTGCTCTGCACAAGCAGCAGCAGTGCCGGGGCCAAATCCTGCCCTGTTCCCAGGAGCGGGTGAAGCCCCCAGGCAGGAGACAAGCTGCTGAGCCCACTTGCTTTCTGTGTGAGGTCTCAAATCACCTCTACCTGGCAATGTTGCATTTCTCAACTGCACCCATCTGCAGTGACTAAACTGATGGAAGGCTCCTCAAGACACTTAGGAAAAAAAAAGGTCATCCAGCTGTTACCCAAATCCTTTGAGTTCTGAGGGTAGAAAGGATTTGGGGTGGAAGCTGTGGGATTGCATGATTCTGAGCTTAAAGTTGCATCAGACAGGACACTCTCAGCACTGCAAATGTGCTTTGGGACACCAAAGCTGTACGGAGAAATGCCAGAAATAGCTTGGAGGTCTCACTTTGCGCTTTTTTTTGCATAAAGGTTTTCCTTTAGTTCAGCCATTTCATCTGCCTCTCATGTCTATTTGCTGAAGCAGCTTTTTCTTTTTTTTTTTTTTTTTTTTTTTTTATTTCCCAATACCAATTCCTGGGAACCACAAAGGGCAAGGCAGCCCACAGCTTTCAAAAGAATGACATTTTTCTTGGCATATTGATTACCAATACTGCCACTGCACTCCACATGCAAAAACAGGTTTCTGAGAATGCCAGGACTCTTAAATAAAACACTATAGCTCAATAGACTTATATTTTCTAGCTACATTTGAAAAAATCCATGCAAAAGTTCTTCCTTACTCCCCTCCCGCTTTTCTCTTCTCCAGATCCAAATGTCAACATTAGAATTTAAAACCTCCACAAAACATGTTACCATGTGTTTTGCTGCTCTCTTAAATGAGTTTTTCAGCCACACACTGGCAGTGGCCTAAATATTCAGTGATGGCTTTGCAAAAGGATAGGGAAGAAGCCTTTTTTCTCTTATCTCTACATAAATATTTTTGCTTAAAACTGGCCAACAGCTTGAACAAGAGATGATGGCACATAAAATGATGTAAATAAGTGTAGCTCATATCAATTAACCGTAGGAACAGAGAGAGGAAATAAGAGAGTCTGTGTGTGCATATGTGCACAGGCAATAATATAGTAAACAATTCCATTGCAGAAGCAAAGTCTAGTAACCTAGCACCTGGAGGTGTCCAAAGTTAAGTCACCTGTGCAAACATTATTTGCCCTCCCTGCACATTTACCTTATGCTAGAGCCTTACATTTCATAATCACATGCCATTTTTTCCATCCCTGATAATTCAATGCTTAGCAGAGGTGGCACTAACTGAATAAAAAGTTATTCAACATTGGATCCTTATCACTCAGTTTACTGGCTCATGCCTTATGTACTGTGCATGGTTCCAGTGCTTCTCTGAACACAGAACTATTCATTTTCCATATAGACCTCAGTGAGATGCCTACCCTATAGATCCTGACTGCTTGCAAGCTTTAATGACTGTAACCATGCAACTCCTTGGTGAAACAAAGGAATGGTACTTCTTATTTAGGAGACATGGAAGTGGCCATAGAGACGGTCAGAAGTGCCCTTTTATTTCAGTGCCTAATTTGGGATTTTTAGAGGCTGACTCTTCAGCGGCAACTGCATCCAGTAACGCTTCCTAGCGCCTTCACCCTGCCTTGCCAGGGAGGGAAGGGTCAGTGATGCCCTTGCCTGGTGATGAGAAAGCTATTTCCTCTCAGGAGGTGACTCGATCGATGCCCATGCATGGTCTGGGCTGCACCCAGCTCTATACCTCCCCAGCATATTCCTGCCCCTGTTACCATGGCATACGGAAGAGCTGGGGGGAGAGCCGACCGCGCTTGCACTCCAGGCTCTGCCTTGGCTGCCAGTTCATTAATGGGTGAAATTCAAAATGCTAATCCCAATCCACAAAACCACCAGTGCACTGGGGTCAATTAGCTCTGCAGCTGCCTTGCCCTGGATGCCCCACTGCGACACATGCTTGGAAAATGTTTGCCAGTCCCTGCCACAGATTTCCTGGGAGCAGGAGAATAAGCTCCTTTGCCTTCGGACTTGACTTCAGCTGAACTGAATTGCCTTTAGAGAGCCCTGGAAGAGCCGGCTCATCTCCAAAGCTACTGAAATCAGGAGTCCCATTTTTCTTTCCCATGAATTTTGAGTCATGCCCCAACATGGCTCTACGTTTTCCCTTTGCCATAAAGTCGAATTTCTTACGATGGCATTTTAGGTAGGAGTTCAGTTAGGATGGAGCAGGCTATGCTGTTCCCAAGTTGGCAGGAAACAACAGTCCCTAGACATTAACATGATGGACATGTCGACGCAGAGAAACGTATGGTACCAATTAAGACAGTATCAACAATTATGCAGAACACAGTTGAGTGGATTAATTTGTTGCCTGGAGTAAAGGCTGCCAGTATGAAGCTGGCTGTCAAGAGACACACTTTCATCTTGTGTGCTGCCTTGTGCCAAATACTATGAAGCCCATGTGCACTAAGAATGATCACTGGGTTTTCTTTTTCCACCAGCAATCTTGAAGCAGGGAAGGAGCAACCAATTAATGTCTCTACATGCTGCCTCCTTTCTTCTCTGTTAAAAAAAAACCAAAAAACCAACCCCCCCCCCCCCCCCCCAAAACCCTTGGAAAAAATCCCCAAATGACCATTATTCCCAAAACACTAAAATAAGAACTAGAAAGTAACTGGGAAAGGATGGTTCTTTTCTTGCTTAAAAAGGTTTTCTTTTGCTGAGGGCTGACATGATAACTCATTTGTCAAACACACTTTTTCCCAGTTCTCTAAGCAGAGAGAATAAAAATGGTTAAGTCATGTGTGTGACTTTTTTTCCAGCTTGCTATTTTTACGCTGACCAGAAGGATGCTTACACACTGTCCCGTCTCTTGCTTCCCACCCATTCTTTGCCAAGGAAGGTGCAAGATTACCTCTAGCGAGTTGTGGCTAAGTTCTCCTGCCTTGCCAAGTACCTTCCAGAGGCTTGGTAAAATACCTTAATTCTAGGGGGGCTGTAAGAACAAGCAGCTGATTTTCTCTAAAAACCTTATGTTTGCAAAATGCTATGTAGGTCTATGGCTGTCAGAGTATTAAACAGCAAAGAAAGAACTAGGACTTGTAAATAATCACTTGCTGCATTAATGAGCAGCAGCATTTGAATTCCTGCTAAAGCTTTGTACCAGCTGTGCTTTGTCCCAAAATCCAATTAAAAAAAAAATCTGCTTATGCTTGTTCCTACAATATGAAGAATATTAAACTACCCTTCATAAACTCTGCTGTTGCTTACAGAGCATATGGTCCCACATCAGGCTCTCATTTCTCCATATTTAGCCTTGTTAAACTACAGCATGCCTACCTGAGATATAAATTACCTTGAGGCTTGGAGTAATGCCATCCTGAGTAAGGAAACTATTCATAACACTGCACTCCTTAATTTAATGCAGGCAAAAGTCCCCTGCCCACTTACAACACAGCACACGCTGATCACAGTCGTTGATGGAGAAATCCAGTTTTAATCCAACATTCCCAGTAAACACATTGTTCTCTGAGCAGCGGAGCCATGAAATCTGGTTTTCTGGAAGTTTATATCTTATATGCCTTACTCCCCCAGCCATTACATTTGTATAATATTTGCAGTTTGGCAATATTCTTCTCACAAGACCTTCCAGCTCATTCCTATTATCTTTATTCCTACTACTACTCCTTGGGTAAAGAAGCTAGAAGCTGCAGGGTCCCAGAAACTACCTCCTCCTCAGACCAGACATGGGGCTGCCCTTTCTTAGGGACCACACTCCCATGGGCCTTTCCTACTCTGACACTGATTTTCAGGAAAAAATATTTTTCAGACCTTTCCCTCTTGGCCAAATTTGATCAAAACTGCTCAACACTTACCAAAGCTTTTTTGGGTAAAGAATGGATGGACAGTGTAAGAAATCAGACTAACAATTCATATCTGCTACATGTAAGTAATTCATATCTGCACTCTTATCGGCTACGTGTAAGTGCAAAGGGGAAGTCTGAAGGTGTTTCTGTCTAATTAGCAATTATTTTCTGATATTCCACAGATAACACAGGGCACTTAACAGGATACTGAGCCTTCAGAAAGGCACTTCATGCTTCCCACCACTGTCTCAACCGCTACACTAAGGAATGGGAAAGAATCTTTGAAGCTACTTCCAACACCTCCACCAAACTCTAACGTATTTCTGGGCCCAAGTGCTTTGGCCCCATTTTTCTAACTTAGGGCTCATTTTTCTTCATTTCAAGAGCCCTGTGCCCAGGGTTGTTTCTTCCCTGTGCTCAGGGATTTGCATAGACCCAACATTCTCCAAATGAAAAGATAAAATCTCGACAGGTACTTCCTGGAAAGTTATTTCTGCAGCCAGCAATCCTCAGCCCACTGCCAGGCACACCATATTCCTGGCAAACACCAGCCTAGATCTCTGCTGCATGGGTGATTTCCCCCTTCCATGGAGAGGAAAGATGAGGCAGTTCTCAAAGCACAAAAGTGCAGGCTCCCCCTTTGATGGCTTCCCCCTGGAAAGGAGCTCCTCCCAGCACACAGCAGCTCTTCATGTCCATGTAGTTCCCCTAAAGCACACAGATGCCTCCTGCCCTCCAGCGTGGCTACAGCTTCCAAGCTGCACTGCCCCAAGGCTCCTTCTTATCTGCTATTTCCAGATGCCTCTGACACAGCCTAAGGGGCTAGCAGTAATGCCAAGGAGAACTGAAGAAGGTCAAAACAGGGCAGGAAAAATTGTATCCATTCAGATGTGGCCAAATATGATTTTTTTCTTCAATTAAATTTCTAAACATCTACATCATTAAGAATTTTGATGAGGAAAAAAAAAAGTATTCCCTCTTCTTTTTCCTCCTGTTGGCAACTGCAATAAAACCATTTCCTCCTAAATATCTTTTCACTAACCCTTTTTTTCCTTTTCTACCATTTTCTTTATTTTTTACTATTTTTGAGCTTTCCCAATGTGAAATGTTTTCAGAAATGGCAAGATAATAAAACATCCACAAAACAATAAAAAAGATGCAATAGGAAAAATAACTGCAAGACTTCATTTAGCCTTTTAGACTTAGTAGCACAAGAAAAGGAGGACAAATATAGCAAACTTAAAATTCCGAAATATCTAAGTGTCACCTCCCTTAAAAAAAAACACTGAAGTTTTTCTCTGAAAAAGTACTTCTCAATACATGGAGATGGGTATCTTCTGAAAGATAAGTCAGGTTTTGGTGAAGCCTCATTTCTTCTGCAGGAAACATTTCACTTGGGAGGAAAAAAAAAGCCAGCTCATTGTAATGAAAATTTAGTCATCATCATCGCATGATCAGTGATTAAGAGGAGCATGATGCCATGTAGACTGCTTCCCTACCAAGTTAGGGTAGAGAGGAGCTTCAGGAGGCCTTGGGTGATGGGAGAAGATACAGGACAGTGTGTGGTATAACAGCAAGGACAGTTATTCTCCTGCACTGCTGGAATGGTCATGAGCTTCCCACCCTCCCACAAGGAAGAGGAAGGTAGAGCCCACATGGAGCCTATGCCATTTGGGGGAGTGGGAATAAGAGACAGCAAAACAATCCAATTCCAGCCTGCTCTTAAAGAAATGACTCAGCCATTCAAATATACTAAAATATTAAACATTGTTTAGGTATTGAAGTACTTGAAAATTAAATGTTTTCTTCACGAGGACTGAAAAGTGTGAGCTCAAAAGCAATGGCAATCCTCCTGCAAAGCTGCCTCAAGGGCAGCTCCTGAGACACTTCACCCTAGTCTGCTCTGAGAATTTCTTTAAGATGGAAGATTGCTGGACAGGCCTCTCCTGGTATCTCTCTCCTGGTTGCTATGTTCAAGACAATGTGACAGAAGGTTTGCACAGAAGGCTGGGAAGGACTGCTGGTTCATATGCATCTCCTCTACTAGCAGTGAGACTAAAGGGATTTCCTCCTGACAGCAAAACTGCCTTTTCTCCCCCAAAGACACAGAGCTTGCTGGAGGAAATGCATAGATACATTGCATCTGCAGCTACACATATGCAGAGGGAAACCACCTCTCCATACACAAGTCTTCCTGAGCAGCACACAGCAGCAAGCCCAGGCTGGGTCCTGAGAACAGTTCTCTCCCATGTCCTCCCCTCTGGGAGCACTCATCCTCAGACTGCGCTTCCCAAGTCAAAATCTGCAAATACATGGCGCTCTCTAGTGTCTTTGCTCTGCTCGGGAGAAACACAAGTATCCCAAGGCACGGACATCATTCCAGACAGCACGGTACAAACATCCAGGCGGAGGGATGCCCAAGGCCTGCTATTAATTAGGATGAGTTTGCCAGCATATCTGTTTGATTGAACCTTCTAGTGGAAGCCACTCCAACTATCTCACTGTGGCCCCCACCAGCAGTGCAATGCCTACCAGAGCAATCATTTAAACAAAACCAGGTTTTTAAGCCACATTCCTGATGGACAGAACTATTCCAGGAAAGTTTCTGATCCAGGATTAGGTCCCTGCAGAACCTGAGCGTGATGCCATCAGCTCCCAAAACGGCCATCAGCAATGTGTAACACAGGTTGTAATTTCAGGGTGCAAGCTCAGAGGAGAAATCCTCATGGAGGAGCTAGCTCAGAGATGGCACCAGGGAGGGCTTGGCAAGCCACAGCACGAGTGGTACAAGGGCAGGCACAGGGCAAGCTGAGGGCTCCTTTGGGACCTGCAGGTACCATTAGCCATGCAGAACAGCTTAACTCCTGCCGAGCAGCCTTGATAGAAACACCAGTCCTTCCCTTATGTCTTGCCTCTTCCCATCACTGCTTCACCGGGCAAGGAGGTGAGGGCAGAGCATATTTCTAGCTGTTGAAGGTGACCACAATCCAAAATGCCAACTGCTTTGATTTTTTCTTAAATGGCTTGCTGGTCCCTTTATTACTGCATTTTCTACTCTGTTACGGTGCCTCTCTTTCTCCTGTGCTTCTCTGAGGCTGACAATTCATGACAGAAATACAGCACATCCCACAGACTCATAGCCTCAGGTCCAACTGTGTTTGCCTAAATGACAAGATCGATGTGGCAATCTGCTGCAGAACATATGAGATTCCCCCCTCTCCCCCTCTTTTTCTCTCTCTCCCCTTTCATATACATTTCACATTAAATCAGGATCTAAAGGGAGGAGGCTCCTCTAGTGCCTAGGAGAACATATTTTCTTCGAGCTTGCAACACTGGCTGGTGATGGGGGAAAATACGCTTGCACCGTGTAATTGATTTGATGTGTGCCATGTTTCAGTGGGATAAACACCACCCCCTGGACTCCTTGCATTCCAGCATCTCCAGCCTAAGCTCCTTGTTAAAGCATGTTGGGAGCCCATCAAAGACACTGAGTAGTTTTGACGTGAAGATAAATGCTCTTATCTTCAGCTTCCAACATTGCTTCTCTGAATAAGCACTCTTGACAGTTTTCGCTGTTTAAACTGCTCTTCAGCTAGGGATGGGAATAGGGGGAAACTGTTTTAACCCACCTTTTTTCAGCAAGCTTCTCTGCTGGGAGAATAAGCCGGCCTTGTCACCAAACCAGATGACTTCCACTGGGACACACCACCACAATTCACAGGGAACAAAGTAAGGCCCCATCCAGGCAACGCACTTAAGCACCTGAATAAACATGCAGCTTAAGCTTATCTGTTGCTTTATGGGCTTAGCATGTCCCAGATCGACATGCATCTCCAGAACCTCAAATATAATTGCAATACACCAGCAAAACTACACACCTAAATAGTACTGTGCTGCTGAGGATCTTCATTATATTACAGCCAGGCAAATGCTAAAACATAAGGAAGTATCTTTTAGGAGGCCAGTGCAAGAACCAGGAAGAAAACTTGGTCCTCCAAGTCCTCCACCTCTTGCTGTAGCACACTGTCCCTTGGCTCAGCTCTCATCCCAGAATATAGAAGCGAAAATCCTGGTTTGTGTTTTCCATCTCCCCCACTGGAAGGCTGACTACAGACCACGAACCTGATCATTAAGGCATGGCTCAGCTGGAGCCCAGGGAAAGCCCCACTGATTTGAATGGATCTAGGATTTCACTCTCTGCTTCTCTATACAGGGATTAAATAAATATTCTCCTGCTAGAAAAATGCCACACATGCCTGCCTGGGTTCAATGCGATATTTAAAAATACATAAAAATGGCAATAATTTCTAGTGGTATGGCAGGGGGTGAGTTTTAGGGCCAAAACAATATTTCAGGCACTGTAAATCCAGTTCATGTGTCTTTTAACACAATGGAACAGACTTTGACAGGAAACATGAAAAAGAGATATTAAAGAAAAGATCTAGGAGAATAAATTGCCAGAAGAAACAATACAAAATGCCTTAAGTATATCAGGACGGACATGCCTAGAGAAACAATAGGTCTCTGACAAACCCAGAAAGCAGAGGGAGCAATCAAACAGGGAGGTTGCAACCAAGCCAAACAATGTCTTTGCAATCAGTATTCACACTGGAGTATGATTGGGGTTAGAAAAAGGCAGAAGAAATAGCTATTCTGGAGGTCGCTGTCTATGCTAAGACACTACCCAACATGCAGGAATAAAATAAATAAAAGCAGCACTGGAAAAACTCAAGATATCCCATTGAAACTAATCAGCTGGACTGACAGCAGCTTTCTAAATGCACTGGCCAATGAAGTAACAGACCTCCTGACAAGAATATGGAACTCATCTTCACACAGCTGTCACTGCAGAGGGACCCAAATTACATCCATCCTTTAGAAGAGGGCCAAGATCATTGTGGGATGAGCCCAATAATGATAAAATTCCCAACTTAAGAAAAACAGCTGAGAGATTGTAAAGGTTAATCTGTAAGATCAAATGGGAAAACAATGTGAATTTTCTATGTGACCTTTACATATGATTTTGTCTAGCTGCTGAAAAAAGCGATGCTCCAAATGACCATGTATAGAAGCCTTTGGGGATCACAAGCAATGGAGACGTGCTCCTTAGTAGAGGTTGGTAACCTGCCAGATTTACTAGCTTTCTCTGAAGACTGTAGACTACAGATATGGTGGAAACACTGAGCAGAAGACTGTTTTTCTAGTTTCAAGCTTAGAAAAACAAGTGTTGAATAATTTCTGCATTAAACTGTTTAATAGTCAACTTTTATTTCCCCCTCTCCTCTTACAAGTTACATGATCAGAGAGAAAAATTTACCAACTTTCTCATGGAGCAAAATTTTAAGCAACTGCTTTGTCTCTTGTGTTTTAAAGCCCACATTGCTCAGACTTCATGTTTCAGGCCACCAACACATAAAATTTACCAGAAAATTTCCCTTGGGCTACAAAGAGTGAGAACAAACTCCAAAAAGCAAAAATAAAGCCACTGATTTTGATTCTTGGCTTCTCACCATGAGGTTGAGGAAGTCCCCCACCAGTTCCACAAAGAACAGAGGAAGTATCCTTTCAAAGTGGCTTTGCAATGTCAGTATGGACACACTGCTATGGGGCAGTTTTTTGCAAATCCACACCTGGACAAACAAGCAGATCAAAGTGAGCAGGATTGCTTGAGTTACCCATGGACTTTTTTGCTGGTGTCTGGTCTAAATTATTTCTATGTGTATGTCTCTGTGTGCTCCCTACTATCAGCATCCATAAGTAGCGCAGCTGCATCAGGACTGCACCTACAACACCCCGTGGCATGGCATAAAGAGGGGAACCTTGGGGGTTGATTTGACATGATCTGCTACAGTCCTAGGACTTTTTATCTAAATAACTTTTACCAGCGATGTGGCTTGTATCAGTTGCGGGTCACAAACATGGCTAAGCAGTGCACTAATTGCTGGTGGATCTTGGCCTCATAACACAAGCTGGTTACCATCAGGAGAACTCCTACATGACTTCAACCTGGTCCACCAGGAAGGAAACCACTCTGAGCACACTGGTGGTGTGCATAAGGGATTACCACAAAAGCACGAAGATTGATGACAGGTAAGGAACACCTCCAGCATACATTAACATAGAGGCATACCGTGTACAGCACTGCCAGCTGTGCCACACTGAGCACCACGCGCTTGTGCTGTCTCAGGTATCTTCTGCAAGCAAGTATCGAGCTGCATTGGCATAGCATATTAGTCCTTTTATTCACCACTATTTTATTATAACCCATTGCCATATCTAAGATGAATAATACTGGGAGGACAAATGGAACTGCGTTTGTGATCAATGAGTATTCTAAATTCAGCAATGATTTTAAAGGCCTCAGTGCCTTGGTAAAACTCAAGAATAACTTCCATTTCAGAAGGTGGAGGCACTCTGAAAACCTGCTCCTTTTAATGCATCTCTACTTGGGAGCCCCAAAGCAGCTGGATCACTAGCCATTTTCCATATGCTGGGCCAATATTTGCCTGTGCAATAGAGCACTGCAGTTTCCAGAAAGCAGTATGTGAAATTAATCAGCCCAAATATCAGCCAACACTGATGAACTGAATAGCACTTAAATTTGATGAAAGCTCTGACTGAAAATTCAGGTGTAGTTAGCAAAGGATTTTTAAATGACAATTTATCTGAAGTGTCCTGGACTAGAAAAGCGCTTACATGTAGACAAAAAGAGGCAGGCAGCAAGGGGCAAAGAACAAGTAAACAAATCTGTTGGAAGAAAAATTCTACTTCAACTGAAGTCTACATCTTGACATCCTGCCCATGTCAAAATGAGACAACTTGAGGCACAAAGGGACCAGGGCAAAGCCTTTGCTGCTATCCAGACTCATGGTCATTATCCTTTCTGCAGCATTCCTACATGAAAAGTATTCCCCAACCTAGACTCAGCAAAGCTCTTAAGCACATGCTGAACCCAGTTAAATCAAGACTGGACGAGAAACAAGCTCTTATTGCATCAGGAGTTACAAAGCTCACTACAGAAGTGCCTAGTGAAGTTGCATGGCTTGTTTCATGTGAAAGGTTAAAGCTCTTCCTTACATGAAAAAAATAAACCACATCTTTAACCCACTTCAGCAGAGTGCCCAGTGCTATCAGGACCTTGATCACACACAGGACTGAAAATACAGCTACACTAATTGTCTACTTTTAGCAAAAATAAGTCAGCTTATTTTATTATTCCAGTAAAGGAATTACAGCTTTTTACCCATTGCACTGCCAACTCTAGTTGATGAGCTTTCTCCCCCAAATAATGTGGCATTCTAAAGTTTAGTTTAACTTGGCATTTCTTCTCTCTCCTTTGAAAGGCATACAGCAAAAAGCTGCTCTAAAATATTTGTCCAGCAGAAGTTCACTCTCACAGAGTAAAGAACCATTGCGAACAGAATGGAAATAACAGAAGGATAAATTACTCAGTTGATTAACTCCACCTTCCACCAGGATGAGATTTTGGGACATAATGGCTGGAATAAGCCCTGTCAGTCCAGGCTCTGAGGCTGCAATTCTCCCTCCTGGCAATGCAGAATGCACCCTCAGCGTGAGGCTGCTTTAAGGCAGCTTTGTGTACATCTAATCTACGGCTGCCAGATCCTAGGCCCAGTCGCCCATGCAAGCTGGGTCAATCTGTAAGCTCTTCTGTGCCATGTCTGCTGCCAACAGACGTTCCCACAAGCAAGGGTCAGCGCGATTCAAGAATAATCTCAACATGTCACCTTCTGCCAGGACAGACTGCTGAGATGGGACTGTCTAGCAATTTTTTTCAGATGCTCTTAAACTAGAACTCCTTGAGGCAAGGCTGAATGTCAAGTTGGAGGTCCCGAAAGCTTTAAGACTAATTTGGAAACTCAAGCAGCTAACCCAGATCTGATGTTAAAGGCCCTCCACATCTGATAACTGAGACTTTTATAATAAGTAATCTTTATGAGGACTGCTTGAATTCACCTCCAGGGTTCTTTGGTCTTACAGCTTTGTAGAAAAATCATCTCCTTTATACTATAACACACTCAGAAATCCACTTTCAGCACAGGAACAGATACTGACTTATACTCCCTCTGCCTCAAGTAGCTGCTTGCCTTTTTATAAACAAATTCACCTGCAGTAACTATTAAGCAGTAACAAGTCTCCTAGGGAACGTTATGTTATGTTATGTATGCACATGATACATGCTAGTGTGTTTTAGGAAAGTGATATGGAGTTTAGAGATTAGGGGATAAAACAAAGAGACATAACTCCTCATCTAATTCTTCAAAGGAAAAGACCACTCAGAAAAAAATGCAGATAGACTCCAGCCTTACAGGAATTTCTTTCCACTCTGCATTTGGCATCACGTTCTTTCTGATTTCTTTACTCAGGCATATTTTCCTTCAGGGAAAATACATTACAGTTAGAACACTACCCAGGATTTCATAATATGTATTTATGAAGTTAATCATACTCGTGTGTCTCAAGGCATCTGTTAATCTGGGCTGGTAAATTCCTAATTATCCTTGCAGGACAGCAATATCAATCCTGAGTCCTAGTACAGTGGGTTGCCACATTTAATGTTCAAGGAAAGAACATGTTCTTTAGGCGTGATCAATGAGGGCTGTCTGGTACCGCAGTGGGCAATTTGCAATGTACACCAAAACTCTTCTAGTGTATTCATCTCCTAAATCTTTCCCCATCTCTGCCTGTTAGCTTTCCTCTCAAGGAAATTAGGGGAGACCTACTGTGATAAACATCTAGCATAAACAGACATGGATCTGTTCAGTTAGATTTGTTTTACTTACAGAAGAGCAGATGAGGGAACATACAATACAGAAATGAAAAGGTAGCTGCAGAAAGAAGCAGTTAAGTAGCTGCATGTGCATGGCGGGTAGGATGAGAAGTAAAGGACTAACTGAAAAAAGCATGACTTAGGCTAGATATTAGGACTGCATTTCATAATGATACAGTCAGTTGATCACCAGGATAGGTTTGCCCAGGAAGGCTGAATAGTCTTTGTCGTTGGAGAAGTGTGGTTTGGACATGGTTGGCCTGGCTTTGGGACAGGAGGATGAAGTTACCACTCCAGGGCCTTGCTGATTTACACAGAGGATTTTAGGCAAGTCACAGATGTGCCATGTTACACCAGACAAGACCTAGTGGATATTCATGATTTTTTAAAAGCAAAAGTGACTAGCTGAATAGAAATCAACTAGTCAAGTTGACTTCATTGATTTCCACCTCCCATTTTAATTACTTCTTACTGATCATGATGGCAAAGTACATAATTTGTCACACTGTTAACACAAAGCCTACAGCACCTCAGCACAGGTCTTCCCTCTCAACTAAACTGCTGCAACTCAGTGATGTTACAGAGGTAAAAAATCTGGCCCAAGCTGTGCTAAATTCAAATGAAAGGAGAAAGAAATCACAGTGCAGTGGCACTTCACAGCAGGCTCTAGGTTTTCTCATGGGTACCTCTGGTTGTCTTTTAAACATGTATAAACACAGTATGTATTTGCCTCTTGATATGGATGCTGCAGTTTAAAAACAACACTTCACCTGCACAGTGAACTCAGTTCATTTCTAATTAGAGCTGCTGCACCAGCATTTAATGTTTTAAAATACAGTTGCAATAAATCCTGCAGCTGTAAATTCAATATTTCATAAAGGCAGGCGAGACCTTGCAGACAGAGTCTGAGGGAAAAATTTGCTCGAGTCCTGTAATAAAGCATTTCAGGGAAAAAAAGAGGACAAGCAAGCAAGCTGGATTTGATCCTTCAATCCTGCCTCCTCCTCCATGAATGGGAACAATGCAGCATGCTGGAAAGGAATTCCTTGATTTTAAGCAATATCATTATAGTAAAAATCCCTTTAGACTTTCTCCAGTCTTAAGCACCACTTTATAGATTCTGGTTACATGAAAAACCCCATCTTCAAATGACAAGTAGAAATTTTACACTTCAAAGACAGCAGACTGGAGAGTTGTTCAAAATGACCATTCATACTACGACAGCAACCAGTATCACAGCCGAGACTGAGGTATAATGGCACAAATAGCCAACATGTACCCACAAATAAGAAGCCCCTGCCTTAAATAATTGAAACTGTAATAAAGAAAGAATTAAGTGCTCTTTGGAACTTTGGAGAGTCACTACACTCTTTCTTCTTACTACTTGATGAAAACCTGAGCCAAGTTTGCTTTGTTTGGAAACACAGTGAAGAGCATGAAGCTAACAGATTACGAACAAAAATAAATACGGAGCCAAATCTGCATCCCAACAGAGAGATACCATAGAACGCAGTAGTGCTGCACTAACATCCCCAAAAGCATAACCCATGATGTTTGAAGCTAAAGGCCTTGAACCAGAACTCTGCTTCTATGCCTTAATCTTAGGCAGTAAGACTTGTGGGATTTCCAGTCATTCTCACAATCCTTTACTCTCACAAGGAAGAAGTGTTGGCCTAGACAGGAAGAACAGATAAAGGAAACACACTGATGCTGACTTGACAACACAACATGTACCTTTACATTCAGCAAAGCTTTAAAGCAGAGGGAGAGTTTGCTCTTGTTTGGAAATCCAAATTTAGGGACCTAAATGCATATCAGAGAATCCAAATATCTGGCCTCAATTTAGGGCACTGCTGCAGCTCCCACTGAAGCTGCATTGATGTTTTGACAAACTTACACTTTTGAAATTAGGCATTTATGTAACTGCCCAAATAGGAATTTAGAAACTAAAAATAAAAACCCCAACCCTGCGATTAGTTTCTTAACTAAACAACAGTCCTCTGCCAGGTGGCTTTTTTTTTTTTCTTTTTCTAAATGATCAAATTACTAATGTTACCCCATATCACTCAGGGTTTCGGCTTGAACTAATTGCAAAGGATGTGCAAAACAGCTATTACAGGGAACTGTCAGCAGCATGCAATAGCAAAATAAACCCTGCCTTTGCATGGGTTTATCATAACGCTCATGCATGCCACCTTGGAGTTAAATTTTTAAACACAGTGCCATCTTTGGATTCTGCAGTAAAAAGAGAAGCACCAACGCTCTCGGGGCCCACATCCCAGGAAGCATTTTGCAAGTGTTACACTCAGTACAGGTAAAGCATCTGGTGTGATGCCCAGGGAACACAAACAGCCCATCTGGGGGAGCTTGGATCCACAAAACAACCTCTGGGAGAGCTTAGATCTCTGTAAAGTGTTCAGTTTTCAAACAGCTGGACACCTTGATTTAGCAGAACAACTAGACTCTACCAGTAATCAGAGAAGGACAGACACATGCAGCAAGCACATTACTCCTTCCCATGAACAGCCTTCTGCGGGAACCCACCATAGACGTGAAGCCTCTCTAACTAGTTTGGATTGTATAAATAATATTTAGACACCTTAATTACCACAGAAAAGATTACCTCACCCACCTATAAGCAAGCAAAGATGGGACCAAGACTAAAGCCATCAGATCATCTGCCATAAAGATCCTCCCACACATACTCCCTGCAAACTGCAGAGGTCTGCAAAGCGACTCTAGAGCCGAAGCAGGATTCTCAGTGCACACTTCTGCACAAAGAGAACAGTGCAGCTATTCCAACCACACACCAGACAAAACACTATTTGCTGAGAATTACTGAGAGCCCCCACCACATTCCTGAGTACCTCCTGAAAAAACAAGTCTCAAGCCTCAATAAGTCTCAAGTCCTGCTCAGATCTGCAGGCGTGACTGGGGCAGAATTTATCCCCAACAAGGTCTGGAAGCAAAGGAAGAACATCATTTTGCTGACAAAACTTGTCATCAGGCAAATAAAAAAAGGTACCCAGCCTGTTTGCAGTGTTATAACATGGCGTTCGCTCACTATTCCAAATCCACCTTTTGAAAGTAAGGGGCCTCTTGCACTTGCCAGGTCATGCAGAGTCTCCTTTAAGGGCACGTCAAGGATCTTCACAGAAGTGAGAATCTGGCTCAAAATCCATCCATTCACAGTAATCTCCTTGTATATCACAAAAATCTGGACAACAGATTTGCAACACAAATTGTAAAACTTGTTTAATAGCTCTACCAGCCTCAAGAGTTTCCCAACATGTTTGACAAAACTACAAATCAACAAAATAAAACAAGCTAGTGAGTGGTTCTAACTAAATGCCAAGTACAGGAAGAAGAAAATCAATCCACAGGAGCAAGTAATAGCCCTTTTTTTTTTTTTTTCCTGCTGTCTTTATGCTTAAGACTAAAATAGCCAAGATATATTTAATGCATGGAATGACTGCAGCAATATGTAATACTTGAAACAGAGGCCTGGGATAAGTCTCATCATCAACAATAATTGTTTACCAGACACAAATATCCTGTAGGTGTTAAATGAACACTAGGGACTAGTGTACATGTGACACAGAGAAAAGATTGTCCTGGGGTATTGGAAGCCAGGAGCACAGCTGTGAAATTGCTCTGGCAGACACTGTCACAGCTAATAACATGATCCTTTCAAACACACACATTAGAGTCTTCATGGCATTTGTAATTTATTGAAACTCCCAATCCGTCACTTCATTCTGAGGACATGAGGAGAAAGCAAGCCTGTACTCTGCTTGCCTGCACATACCTCAGCTCACCAGCACTTTTTACATGTCTTACAGCACTTCTGCTAAAACGCTGAGCAGGTATTAAGGGGCAAGCAAGGAGGAGAGTGATTTCTGTTGCTTGCACACTTATGGCTACATAAGAGACAGCAGCACAGGCATGCCAGGGAAAATTGCATTTGTGAGATTCCTCACCCACGTATTCAGAAATATAGCAATTGTGATTCAGGTGCAAAGATAAACCACTGGCACCATTTAAATGAACTTTGTGTTTCTGAAATGCCAACTGCAAAAAACTGCCGATATTTAATTTCGTTAGATATACTGCATCTGGTGTTTATGGCTTAGTGCTGTTGCCAGAGAGCCCCAGGAGCTTCGGTCTGGGAGCCAAGCCAGTGTCTACCAACTTAGTTGGACTACTGTGGATACACAAAGATCCAATATTCCTCTGATTTAAAGCTTTCAGGCAGATTTTCAGAGACTTTTGTTTTATTTATAGCTAGCATGTGTGGAGAGAAATAAAACAGTCATTTAATATGCTGTGCAATTATGGGCCTATTTCTTCCAGTTTCACATTTCAGTACCTTATTTTGAAGCACAGAGAATTGGAAATCTGGTTATTTCTACCTTAACCATTCATACGTGGATAGACACAAAAAAATCCAGTAATGGAACGCCTTTCCATTAAAAAAGGAAAAGGCCAAATACAGTTTCGTCACAAAATCTGGACACTTACACTATTTATACAGACGGTCATTGTAACTGTTACAGTCACATAACAGTTAAATATTTTTTCTTCTTCCACTCCTTATGGCACAGATTTATATCCTTCTGTTACAGGAAGCACTGACTTGTCAATGAAGATGCTCTGGTGTTCTGATCCTTGAAGTTTTAAGATTCTCTTCTGCTTGAAACTGGAGTAAGTGCTCTCCAACCCTCCCTACAGAAAATCAGAAGAATTCTGTTCATTACATTGACAAAAAATTGTATGCCTCAGTCTAAAGAAAATTAAACAGAATTAGTAAAAATAAAGTGTATATATATTCCATCTTCAGGGAATATTTTAAGCACAGACAAAAATATTAAACAAAAGTGTGCACAATTTTATTTTGTGGGGACATGTAGGATCTTGGCCATTTGCTGAAAATGTAAGGCTGCCAAATATCACAGATTCACACCTTGAGTCTGGAAATTGAGTTCACATGGCAAATCCATGCATTTCTTGTGGTGTCTGCATTCCACCGGCCTCTCCTTTACCTACTACTCAGTTTTACACTTCACTGACTGCTAAGCTGGATTGCTTCACAGTTTTTGAACAAGGAGAGCCCAATTTTGCAAAGTCCCACTGACTGTCACAGAGCTGCTGGCAGAATACCTGGCTGTATGCTTGACAGGTTTTCAGAATTGGGGAACATAAGAAAACCAAAGTGTTTGGGAGATCAGGGCCCCCACTCAAAGCCACTGGCATCAGGAAAAGGCATAACATTGTGCAGTTCAGGCAAAATTCTTCCATTCTTTCATTCTGAAAAAGTAATCAAAAGGAAAATCCTTAAAGGCTGAACTTTTACAGGCCACCGGATTATACTATGAAAAAAACCTGAGACTTCCGTGAATATCTGACTTAATCAAAACCCTGGCATACTTTTAATTCATATAAACCCGTTCCTTGTGTCTAATTAGCTGAGAGTATGGGACTAGTGTTTCCCTAACTTAAAGAGTAGTTAACCAGATCAGGACCAAGGCAACAATAGTAAAACAAGGTTTCAGGCAATCTCATTAGAAATCTTGCACAGATTCATCATCTTGCCACTGTCTATAGCAGAGAACTTTATGGTGAGATCTGCTAGATAGTGCAAGAGTCACCATTATAGCTGTTGAGCCTGACAGGAAATACATTTCTAGCACCTACGGGTAATGGGCAAGATAACAAATATAGACTGCACTTTTTAAAGTTCAGAAACCTATCTAACATTAATGCTGTTTTTCATAATGCTTCCTCAAATCTAAAAGTGATCTTTAAACTCTTCTGTTATTTATGAGGTAGTTAGCCAATTATCAGGCATCCACTCACAGATTTTTATCATTGAAACTGCAGTATACCTCTAGTGCCTTCACAGCTCAGAGCTTTGAGGTCAACATCTGGCTAGGACACAACACATGTATGTCTATGACTGCAGCTTGTGTTGCTTTACCCACCCCCAAACAGGCTAGCTAGCACAGGCATCACAGTCACTATACTGGTTATGCAGGAGCCTCACAGTTCAAGATAGTCAGGTCAAAAAACCTGAAAAATACCCTGACTTTTTACCTTTACTAAATTATTTGCTTGTAGAGCTGTCTTGCTAGGAAGCCTGAGCTACCTAGTTGTCCTGGTTTCAGCTGGGATAGAGTTAACCAACCTGCACCAGTATCAGTTGCCCCCGTACAGAAAAAGAAATATACAAAAAAATCAGTTCGCTTAGCGAAGAATGTTGATAACACTGATGTTTTCAGTTGTTGCTCAGTAGTGTTTAGACTAATGTCAAGGATTTTTCAGCTTCTCATGCCCAGCCAGTGAGAAAGCTGGAGGGGCACAAGAAGTTGGCACAGGACACAGCCAGGGCACCTGACCCAAACTGGCCAACGGTGTATTCCATACCATGTGACGTCCCATCCAGTACAGAAACGGGGAAGTGGGGGGCAGGGATTCGCCGCTCGGGGGACTGGCTGGGTGTCGGTCGGCGGGTGGTGAGCAATTGCACTGCGTATCATTTGTACATTCCAATCCTTTCATTATTGCTGTTGTCATTTTATTAGTGTTATCATTATCATTATTAGTTTCTTCTTTTCTGTTCTATTAAACCGTTCTTATCTCAACCCACGGGTTTTGCTTCTTCTCCCGATTTTCTCCCCCATCCCACTGGGTGGGGGGGAGTGAGTGAGCGGCTGCGTGGTGTTTAGTTGCTGGCTGGGGTTAAACCACGACACTAGTTCAGAGGTAGACCAGGTAGCATTGCTGAGCTGCAGTCACTGCTGTACAGACACATCTTGTATGACAAAAGCTACATCACCTCTTTTCTTTTACCTTACATTTTGATACTTTGTAAGGAGTATTTTTCACTGGATTACTTATCTGTCTGCTTATGTCCAGGATGCGCTGAATTATATGCCTGTTTCAACACAAACTGCAAACAGCATTTCACAGGACTCAACTTTTCTTGTTCTGTCTTACCTGTAAAATAGGGATAACCCTTACCTGTATTTAAAATGTTATTTTCTAGGAGTACTTAAACAGCAAAGCCCGCTGCCCTCCCTGCCTCTAAGGGGACATTGCACAGCATCCCTTGAAATTCTGGGATATCTTTAATTCCTTCTCCCTTCCCATCTGCGGCCATTATTCTAAAATCATTTCCTCTTCATTTCTTCTGAAGGTCTTCAGGTTTTTATAATTCAGATTTCTGCTGGCATACCCGTGTTTGGAAAAGTTCTTTGAAAAGTATCTGTTGTCAATACCACATCAGTCATCAGCTCAAAAGCCAAATGGATTTCTCAGAACTCCTGCTTGTTTAGCCATCTTTCTCTGTAGTTCTCCCAGTGGGACAGAATGAAATTAAATTTAAACTAGGCTTTAAATTATTTAGTCAGAGATAATCGAGTTTGGAAAGTCATACTGGAGAATGATCACCCAGGGAAGTAGGTAAATATGATTTTGGGAGAGAAGGGGGGGTAGGAGAAAGGAGTTGATGTGTCGTATTAGGTACAGTAAAATCACAAATGTTATCAGTTCTTATAGTAAAAGGCACAAGCTGCTTTTTCATTCTGATCGCGCAGAAAATTATTTCCTGTGCCCTTAAGAACGGCATCCTTTCTCCTCAGAAGGAATCAGGCCCTAAGGGTGCTGAAAAACCTGGTGAACAGATTACCTCATTTTAGGGGGACTACGTTTTCCAAATAAAAGCAGCAGCAGAACTTGTATTTACATTATTAACTTTGCATAATGTCATGAGGGTGTCCTGTAAGGGACAAAAGCTAACTAGAATAAAACAGCTGTGTTGATCTCACTGCTGCTTTTAACTCAACAGTGACACGGACAGGTTTCCTTGAGAAAAAGGTATTTTCTAGTTTACCTATATCTGAATCTTCATAAAGCAAGGATCATTCATGTATACCTTAAGTACTAAAATAGCTCTGTTAATATCCATCCTTATTTTACTCCCCCGTCTCTCCAGCCACCATCGAGCACTGTCATTCCCCTGGATTTATCCTGACAGAAGCAGAACAGTCCTGCAACTGCTTTCCTTGGACAAGTATTTCGTAATTACCTTTTCAGAACAACCCAAACCCTGCCCTAACAGACTAGAAAAAAATCCACTCCGACTGATTAGAAAGGAACCAAGACAATGTAGGAGCTGAGGAAAGACACTTAGGGCTGGCACGCACCAGCACCTCCACCTCCGAGGCAAAAGGATGCTGTTTCGAGCAACTTTCACACGCTGGGCTCACTGCCGACTATGCCATGAATGGCTTGGGGTGACCTGCCTGCTGGGTGCTGCTTTTTCGTTTTCCAGGGATGATAGACAGTCCCAACAGGGCAGGAAAGCACCACGCTTGCGCAGTGACTGTGACAAGCAAAAACGTTCTCCTGCATCCACATATACATCACAGAAGTAAGCGGGAATGTACCTCTACATGCGTGTAAGCGCACACCAAGACAGCAGTGACCACTCTCACGCACATAGCACAAATAAACATGCTTTTACATCATACCAGAAAACATAAATTTCTGGGATCGGTATCTCTCCCAGAAAGCTCCACTGTAACACTGTCCCCGGGTCAGAGGCACCGCTCTCCTCCCCCCAGAGCCGGGAGAGGCCTCGCACCGTCCCGCACCCCTGAGGCAACCAACGGCCCGGCCCACGGCTGCGGGGAACCCGCCAGCGCCCGCGCCTCCCCACCGCGCCTGCGCGCCCCCGCCTCGTCGCCACAGCAACGGCGGGCCGCGGCGCCCCAGCATGTCGCTGCCCGAGCCCCTGAGGAGGCAGCTGGGCTCCTTCAGCCGCACCGTCTTCACCGACAGCCATCGCACCGGCCCGCAATACCTGGGCGACCGCGCAGGTAAAGCGCAGCGCCTCGCCGGGCGGCGCGCCAGCAACAAAAATGGCGGCGGGTGCGGCTGGGGCGGGGGGAAGCTTCCCGGAAACGAAGATGGTGGCGTCAACCATCGCCCGGCGGCCGCTGGGGCACGGCCTCGCGCTGACGGCGCTGCCCGCCCCGGGGAAGCGCCGTGAGGGCTGTGTTCTCCCACCGGCGGGGCGGCCTCGGCTCTCTCCCCGATTCCCCCAGGCAGACCCGTGCCATCTGCAGGGGTAGCCGCCTCGCCCCCCGCCCCCGCCGGGCAGGAAGGCTGAGGTGCCGGTCCCAGAGCCCCGTCGCTGTCCTCCAGATCAAGGGGGGTCCCGGGCGAGGGCCTCAGAGTAACCCTGGCGACACAGGTACCGGCCCGGCGGTGAAAAGCAGAGGTGCCTTTTAGACGAGGTCTGGTATCATTTCAGTCGCGTAGTGGGGCTTCGTGGATGCTGTCTGGGGTAAAACCACAGCAGCTGCGCTACGACCCTGCGCTTCCCGCGCTTCCCATGCCGCGGTGTTGCAGGCCTGAGATGGGCTTAAAATATGAAACGGGGAACTGTCTTGATTTAAAAGCAGGTATGGAGAACGCTCTACACCCACCTTTACAGCTTAGTAAGCAAGCTTGCGTAAAATATTGCAGTTAAAAATCCATTGTTACTCACACCCCGGGCACTCTGCCTGTGCCCAAATAAAAAGTAGAAGTGATTTATGGAGAACACGGAGCAAATAAAAGACCTGAGCTGTTGTTTTATGGTCAGTAGTCCTGCACAGTTAGGACACCCGGTACTTAAAGCATGAAGAGGTGTACTAAGCTAGAGTTAGGCAGCAAAAACGCAAGCTTGCAATATGCCAGCTTTCTCTTTATTTTTCCGGCTCTATGTAATGACTGATAACTGTTCCTTCATCATATTGCCAGTGAAACTTGCAGGCCAACATGCCCCCTTTTCATACCTTTAGAGTAGCCATGAAAATAGTCTCTCTACATAGAAAGGCTATATTCATTTCAACTGATAAATCCATTCCAAGCTGATAAAATTAATCAAAAAGTCATTCTTATTTCAAGACAGGAGTACTCATTTTCTTTGTGTAGTTATACTGCTAAGTTACTAATTCTTCGTTTCATTTATCAACACTGAAATATTTTTCTTAACTCCAAGAATAGCTTCTATTTTTAGTAATTTTTTTTCTGTTTCCCATTATGAAAACTTCTATGTGAATATCCAACCCACTGAAACCAGTTGCAAATGTACCACTAACTTCTTGGAGATCAGGATTTCAAAAATTAAGTTTACACATACATACCTTAGTGAGTTGCTCTAGCATCAAAGAATCAGACATCGCAATACTCTGGCTTTTCCATAAATTTTAGCAATCCCAGAAAATAAGCATTAGTTCAATTTAGGGATAAAGATGAATTAGAATTGGCTTGTATTGCTAAACATTCATCCAAAACAGAGTTTTAAAACTTGAGCAGAACTTACAAATACCAATGCTATGTCAATGAAACCTTTAACATACCTAAAACATTGTCATCACAATTGAAATTAGAGCTCTTGGCTTCTCTGTTTTCAAGTAACATGGCCACGCACCACTAAGCTTTCATCCAATACATACAGGGCATAAACATAGTTACCTGTAATTGGATGGTCATGGTTTTTTGGAAGATAAAACAGTGTTTTAGAATTTTATCTCAGTGCCCTCCAAAGTCCTCCTGGTGTTTAAGAGCTTCATGCATTAGGACAGCTGGGACAATTTTAGGTAGATGGTGAAACTGGTTTTGAGGTACCTATAGATTTTCATTCCTTTGCAGGTGTAAGACAGTGTTGATGCTTAAAAATGGGATTATTAAATATATATATATATTCGTTGTCTTGCACCTTCTATTTCAGTATAACAAATCCCTGCCCCTCACACCCTACCCTTAAGGTCTGTCCCAGTTCTGTTCCCAAATCCTCCTCCCTTCCCATCTAGTCTAGTAGCTACCATGAATACTTCTGCAACTGCCATAAAGACTTCTGGAACAGAGTGTACCAGGCTGCATGTGGCTGGACTGGAAAAAGGGATGCCAGACTGAGATGGAACAAAGACAGGTATGAGAGTCATTGGAAGATATGGAGAGAGAAGGCAATGTCAGAAGAGAGGTGGTTCTGAGGCTGGAAGGAAGACAATGTGACTGTTCAGACTCATTTTCACTCAAATATCACCATTGTGACAGACAGGGGCACAGGTCTTGAATACAAATCAGCAGGTCACAATGAATACTTTCTAAACTTGCTCAGCTAGTACCAAGTGAAGATGTGCCTACAGACTTCATTTGGGGAAAACATGAGAAAGGAGACCATTGGTAATTGAAGTAAAGTGAATACAGTGTCAGTTAACTAGAATATGACAATAAAATGTCACCCATTAAAAATGAATGATTCCCTTAGAATGCCCTTTTAATTTTTCCTTGTTTTAAGTCTAATCTTGTAGGCCTATTATAAAATCCTAAATATAGAACTTATCACCTGCATGCTAGAGTTCAATATTTGCTTTTCTCTACACTGTATGAATGCATTTTGTTCTCTCCAGACTTTAAAGGATAAGTTCTAGTTTGACACATATTTGAAATTTTTAGCTCTTAAGAACTAGAAGAATTACTGGCTTCTTGCAACATCGCTTCCATCCAAATGTCTATTTAAATAAAGATTGACAATGAAGAGTGGGCAATGCAAACCTGCTCTCTAGCAGTAAGTCCCTAGTCAGGAGGATCATCTACAAAATAACAATAATCCAGCATGTACTCATTTAAACTTTGGCCATTCTCTTAGGAACAGCAGTGAAATAACCACTAACTTTTCTGCAGTGTCAGTGTACAACACTACTTGAGCTAAGCCTATCAGTCAGAGATTGTGGAGTAAGCAATAAGCCACCAGGTGATTAACAATCAGACACTCAACTTGGATATATGACTAAGTGATAAAAATTCTGTGTCCTGTGAACTGAAAGTTACATTAGATTCCAGGAAATGGTGTAACTCAAGATAGAATAAGAAGTTTTCCTCTGGATATATAAAAATATTTTTCTTAACATTTAATTTGACTGGGAAGAGGGTTAATGCCCTGCTTGAACCTCAGATGTAACAGTATCTTTCTGTCATGTTTATGGGAGTATGAAACAAACCAGGAGTAATAAAGACTTCTCTCTGTCTACAGATAATGAAATAGTTTCCAGTTTACCACTGCAGATGTCCCTCTATTTCAATGTTTATTTTTTCCCATTTTGGTGGCTCAGCACAGTTGTCATGCTCCATCTGAAGGTGAGTCCTGAAGGGAAGTGATGGTTTGCAAATGTTATATATTTCTGATCAAACACCTCCTAATACTGGCATAGAGGTCACTGGAGTTAGAGATTATTAGGTTTATTTGGGAATTCCTTGAAACTGGATGTTCAAGACTATTTGAAAGCCAGTACAACACTGTCAACTTACAGTAGCATACAGTGTCTTCATTTAATCACAAACAGCATGTTATGAAACAGCACAGCGAAACTTTTACTCTCTTCTTCCCTCTAGTATCCGGTCTTGTCAGATTACTACAAGTTCATCCTGGTCACAATCATGATCCTAGCCTCTCTAATAGAGGTCATTCGACTCTACCTGGGATACATGGGCAATCTGCAGGAGAAGGTATGTTACCACATGTATGTATTAATTTGTGCAGGAGAGGGTTTTGGAGTTTAACGTAAAGTGGTCTACCAGTTCATCTAAGAGATTTAAGTTGAGGGGATGGTTATTTCTCTTAAGTTACATTCTGCATCTTCTATTCCCTTGGCATCGGATTCCACTTAATTTTGTGCATTCCAAGAAGTTTTCCCTCAGAAGAGAACCTTCTCACTCCCCAAAACTGTTTTGTCAGAAAAAAAAGTATGGTTAAAACCACAGTATATGGAAACGTTACCTCACTTTTGCCATTTTACATTATGTGGTGGCTTTTGGAAGATTAAAAAAAATAAAATGTGGTTTTCTCCACAAAGTTTTGGATTTTTTCATCTCCAGCTGCCAGCTAATAGGTGATGTCTCCCTGTTATAGGTCCCTGAGCTGGCTGGATTTTGGCTTCTGAGTCTCCTCTTGCAGTTGCCTATAATTCTCTTCTTACTATTCAATGAAGGTCTGAAAATTCAGCCACTGGAGCGAGCAGTCCATATCGTCTTTGCCTTCTTCCTCACCTTCCAAGTCATTGCAGCCTTTGTCACCTTGAAAAGAATGGTGAACAAACTGGCAATTCGCTTCCGCCTTAATGAATTTGACCAGCTGGAGGAACATCCTATGCCTGATTTTTACAGCCTGGGTAAAGAAGAGAGAGCAGTTTCCATGGCTGGTAGGGGCCCCAGTGCTGGCTGGAGATCACACCTGAGGGCCTGAGAAGCTAACAGAGGCAGGCCTCACGTTGCTACAACTCTGTTTCCATTTTGTTGGGTCATTCTTTACCTTCCTACATCAGCGATATTGAAGAATAGGTCTTACTTAAGAGCCAACATTAAACCTCAGAGATTGGAGCTCCCCTCTCCAAGAAAAATCAAAGCCAATTACATAACTGGCTTGAGTGGACTATTTGTGGACTGTTACTGCGTAGAGTACCAACAGAGTAGATTTGGTGGTTTTTACATTTTACAAAGTCGTGGTGTTTTTAAAAAATCAGAAGCCTTTTTTCCTCACTGTTTGCACAGAATTTTTGTTTACAATAAATCTTTTATACATGTTTTCATTTGCGTTGATACCAGTTTTCTCTCTATTCTTCCAGATACGTTGCACATATTTAATGTCTGGTACCTCAGTTAAGCCAGCCCCCCCCCAAACACAAGACAACAAAGAACCTCAAGAAATCTTGAGGCCCAGAAAGAACAATAATAAGATAGTGAACAAAGACTACAGTTTCAGAGGTGGTCTTCCAGATAATTCCATCACTAGGAATTCCTTACTAATAAACTAGGGATGGAATTTTAAAAGTACTTCTTCCTCAAAACTCCTACACTCACCTACTTTGGCTTAGCTAGAGTTTTAACTATCAACCCGTTTAAAGAGGGTGGTGCAGTTTTCTCAAACGGAGGATTCAGTAAGTCAGCAGTAACAAAATTACAGCCATTAAAAAAATTGGTTTCTGTCACTGAAAGGCAGAGCCTGTTTCTCACAAGCCAGGGCATATACCAAGGTTCTCTCATTCCTATTATTTGTATTAATGTCTAGACTGTCTTCTCCAGTTTTGGTAATGGCTAAAAGTTCACTTTTTCTGTCAAGGAGGGATGGGGATGAAAAGGTAAAATAAAATTTTCATCTGAATCCTTTGAGTCTTAAGCAGGGCAAGAGTCGTCAGTTTTGAGAGCTGACACAAACATCCAAACTGCTCAAAGGAATGTAAAGAAGATGGGTCTAACGTGAAAAAGGCACAGCGTGCTTAAAGCTGCTGCATATTTAAAGCTTATAGCAAAAAGAAGGCATTAGCTTTGTTTTATACCAAAACAGTTAATTTTCTTTTTAATCCATGAGGGGTACAATTAATTCTACTAAATTTCCTTCTTCATTTTGTTATTATAAAGCATGTATTACCAGAGCACATACCCCTTTGTTTTTAAACAAACTACTGGCTTGGATTGGCTATTGTGCAGAAAAAGAAGCTTTCTGTAAGAGTCTCCAAGAGTACCTTTAACAGTTAATATAAGACATTTAGAGCCCCGTATTCAGAGCCTGCAAGAGAGGCAGTGAGGTTTAAGCAGAAGTTACGTCATTTCAAAAACACTTTTACAGCATTAGAAACTACTTGTAAAAACATTCTTAACTGATGCGATGGGAACATTGCACATATTTTTATGTCAGCCACAATTACGTTACTGGAGAGTGCCAAGGTCAGGGCTGATGAGCTACAGGGAAAGCTTGGTAGGATCCACTACAGTAACAGATAAGGGCATAATGGGTCCTGACAGGCCAGAAACATCAAATACCTTGGAGCCTCTTTTCTCCAGTGATTGTCACCAGTAACTCAGATGTCTTATTGCCTCAGTAACCATACAGAGCTGCCTCTTCCTGCCCAAATACAGTGGGACTAACACCAAAGGCTGCCCTTCCTGGCCACAGATGTAGAGTAGACCAAGCTCACATCCAGCACTAGGAAGACCTGGGTGTTAGAGAAATACAGGCTGATGGTGCAGCGTGGGAGCCAAGCACTGCTAGTTTTCAATGCCTTCCAATAGTTTGTCTAAGAGAACATACAAGTTAAGGGAAAGCAGTATTTTTTCCATAGGCACACCGGCTCTCGGAATCTGCCCTTGATAACATTGACAGGGCAAGCACTGGGACAGCTTAGAAGTGCACTAGGGCAGTTGCCATCCCTTCTGCTCTGCATGTAGCTTGCCTGTTACGCTTATTAAAAGCCCACTATGGGAGATTAGTAGGGAAGTATACTGAGATGGTACAGTAAGCCAAGCTCTGAGGAGGTAGAGTGATTATGTGTAGTAATCTGATCTCTTGCCTTAACTAAAAAATGGCATATCCTTTGGTTTTCTTTCCTGTATCACCTTAAAAAGTTTAAAACTTAAACTCTTCTGTGAGATTAAGAGTGTAATGGGTGGGAAGGTTTTTAATGCCAACTACATCAAATACAACATAAAGCTGAAAAAAAGTCAACCATACACCAATGCTGGCAACAAGGAGCTAGCCTCCAGGCTAAGGCCATGAGGTATGATTCAAAATCATATCAACAAGAAAACATCGATGAGGCAATACAGGAAATAGAATTCAGAGAAACACTGTTAGAAGTAGAGTTGCCTGGAAATGCTTAAGGTAGAAACCAGTCTGTGATGTAAAGCTTCAGCAACATATTCGATAAACACAATATCTCTGCATTCTCTCTGCTCAGGCTTCCTAACAGACCTGCTAGTCTGTTTTTAATTTCATCATTACCAGTTTAAACATTTAATTATGAAGAAAGCCTGCAAGCACCTAGAACTCACATTAAGTGCTTACAGCTGCAGTTTTTCCATGAGTTTTCTGCTCATGTACCCAGAGACAAGAGGAGGAAATTAACAGTAGCGCTCAGGAAAACAGAACAACAAATGGAGAATTGCACTGAAACTTTCCTTCAGTTTCCAAATTTTACAAGAACTGGTAAGACGTCAAACAAGCAGAAAATATACTAGTCACTTGTAACAGTCAAATTTCAGACACATAAAAGCAAAATTTGGAAGAGAAGCTTTCTATAAGCATGTTGGGGCGGGCAGGGAAGAGAATCAAGTGAAATAAATGAGGAGAAGAAAAGTGGGAAAAACACTACAGAAGGTACTTGCACAATAAGTATAAATGAGAGAATAAGTGGAGGAACTTTTTAGCATCGAGAGAAAAGCAGCAATAATGGCATTAATGTTTTAAAGAAAAACATAGGAAAGCTTGGTTTGGTTCTAATGAAGTAGTTCAGGAATAATTGCCAGAACAGACTGGAAGCAGTGAAAGGTATATGAGAACTTCAGACGGGCACAGCAGGAAAGCTAACAGTCCTTCATAAAGCCTCTTCCTCCTGTTACTCAGATAGCTATGGGCAGGTGTGTTATCCCATAACAGGAAGAGTACGCTCATCTTGCAGTGCAAAGTGTTCATGAGTAGAACATGAGAATTTAAGATTCAGCAAATCAAGTGTTTGGGGAGTTAGGGGGTTTGGTGTTCCCCCTCCCCCCCAGAACAGATGGAAACAAAGGTGAAAGGAGGGAACTCAAGAACATTGGAAACTAGTAGAAGTTCATTGAGCAGTATCTAGACAGTTTTGAACACAAGCTGTACCATGGTGGTTTTTTGCCACACTAGGGTTTGTGCAGAGAAAACCACAAAATGTATTTTTTGATGATCTAAATAGCCACCAATAGCTCTTCCTTCACGAGCAAGATCTCTGAACAGCAGAAGTCTATATACAGAACTCAGTTATTTCATTTCACCAAGTTTACTGTTAGGAAAGGCCAACAGCCAATTTTAAAGGAAATTTGTACCAACATATTTCCTTTAACTGAAGAAAAGAAATGAGGAATGGGTATATTATCTTAAAATGCTCTTTTTTAAAGTTACTGATCAATTTGAAGATGAGGAGTATTTTGCGTTCAAGGGCATAGTTGCCACGTTGTTAATACCTGAACTCGGCATGTGTTCCTTGTCTAAAATAGAGTTTGTAAAAGGATTTTTTTTTTTTAATAGTTGCAGGACTTCCGAGAAGGGGAAATTAAATTTGGAAGAGGCTTCAATTATGTACCTTACTCAAGCAGATCTGATAAAGCAGACATGAGATAAGGCACAGATTTGATAAAAAACAGACAATTGATAAAAAAGGGGATACAACATTAACCTTTCTGTATCAACAATTTACTCTTCCAGATTGCTGAAAGAATTGCACCCCAAGGAATGAGATCATACATTTCACTCTTGCCTTTGTCTCTTATAAACTAGACTAGACTTAGTGTTAATCTTTAAATAGTTAATGAAACAGGTAGAATTGGCATCATTACACGGTCTGATAAGATAGTCAATAGTAATATTTGATAGCTAGGTAAAGCTGCAGAGATCATTTATTTTGAAAAACAAATTTTGTTTCTCCAGGACAAAGATCAGATGGCAGCAATTAAAAAGGACTTTGTTCAGTGCTTCAAATAAAGCAAAGATAAGAAAGAGGTCTTCTATAGGAGGCAGGCAAAGCAGTATATAAGGGTCAGCTGATAAGACCAAGAAGAATTTAAACTATAACAGAATAAATAGGTTCAAGAAGCGTAACACTGAGGAAAAATTAGTATGTTGATGATTGATGCCACTGACAGAGCCCCTGGGTACACGAAGCAGAGGATTTATTGAAAGGAAATAAATGTGCGAGGTTACTAGCTTGAAATCTTATAGGGATTCAGAGGAAACGTTATTCCCCCAGCTAAGCAGCTGCCTACAGGACACAGTTCCACATTCATTAAATACATGCAACTTTTGCAGCTCGTTATAAAAAAACCCACTTTCTTCTTCAGATGATCCAAAGTTTGAAAGTAATAAAAATATAGTCCCTGGGAAGCACATACTTGCCAAGAGACACGAGCACAACAGAGAAACCACGGAAAGAAACGAACAAACCTGTCAGGCAGCTGCAAGCGCAACCATGCTAAGACCTATATCTTCCCTGGTGAGTTTAGGAAGTATTAGTGACTTCCTTGAGAGCTGTCTTGAACATCCAGTGTTAGGGAAGGAGTTCCTGCAGTCTGTGAAAGAAGCTACTGTTGTTCTTTAAGGGATAGAAAAGACCCTTCTGTATTCACACTGGTAGACCCACACTGTTCCCAAGTAAAAAATTCAAGCAAAAATGCTTGAACACTCTTTAGTTACCACATTCTCAATTTATTAAAGATGTGCCATAAGCTGAATTCATTAAGGTGAGAAGAATATCAGATACACCTATTCCTAATCACTTGTACTGCTAATGCCAGGGGAGATGTATTTCTTATGAGTTTACACAGAGAAAGCCTATGGCAGGCTGGAGCTTTGAACAGAACCTCCTATGCCATGCAGCTACTGGTCCCCAGTTGCTTAAAGAGGAGCCTACTGCTTGTGTCAATCCAGAGTGATTCCTATCAGTCAATGTGTTTGATCTCCTGTTTGAATTACAGAAAGGATTTTAGCATGGACATTTGTTCTCTCTTTGTTTTGCCTTTGTCCCCATGGCTTTTTGCACAGGAAATACAGAATTTATCACAAGATTAAAACTTGCAAGAACACATCAGAAGATACCCGAGTATGCTAATAACTGCAGGATATTAATGTAAATGTAAAAAATTAAAATATATAGCTAAAGGATTCTGTGTTTGACTTTTTTGTTTGTTTGTTTTTAAAACACCTCAGTTTGAAGTGAAATCTTACCACAACCAGAAATGCTACAAATCCTCCCGTTGCAAAGCAGCTGGGAGTAGTTGAACAACAAGTCTTTGAACAATTCCTTCACTTTGAAAATCCTGGTGAAACCTAAAGCTCACTCTTGGGTTTTTTTTCAAATGATTCAGCACAGTTAGTAAAGCATGTATAAAAACATGAGGGGGTGGGAGGGTGGGGCAACTGTTATGCCAAGGATGTTCCAATAGTCACACAAACTATTCCAGCAGCCTATGAAGAAATACCAGAATTGATGGGAGTAGAAAATCCTCAGCATATGGCAGCGGCTTTCTGCAGGCACCCCCTATATTCTGAGTGCCTCAAATGCAGTGACAGTGGCTCAGAATGCCCTGAAGGACAGCTGAGCAGTCTGAACAGAGACTGTGATGATGGAAAAGTTTCAATGTTATCACGCTGTTAGAAACATACTTCCAAAAGTTATTAGCATCTTTTAGCCAAGACAAAGCTATGCTCCTAGGAAAGAATAACTGGCTGATTGTCGCTTACCTCAGGCTTCACCTGAAAGCCACAGCTGTTTAGAAAGACCAACACCACCCTGAGAAGTTACCTCCAGAAGAGCAAACTTTACTGCAGAGGGGACAAGGATTAAATAACCTCAGGCTGCACCCCGGCTGGGAACAACTTCAGGAGTATCTCACAGCCCTGATTGAAAGAACTCAAAAATCAGAATTAATGGGTTGCATGGGGACAGCTGTTTGGGATGCCCTGGGTGTAACTTTGGCCAATTAGCAGATGTCTCCTCATGCCCAAGAGATACAAGGGCACTTGGTGAGGAGCAGCAACAGCAGGCCATGCAGGGCTGACCTGGTGAACCGCTCAGGTATGCCACATTGAAGAGTGTGTGATGAGAGCACGTATGCTCAGCTGATGCATCCCACCAAAAAGAAACGCCACTCAGTTTTGACATTTGGCAATGATTTTCTTTCCTTTTTTTTTTTTTTTAAATCAATCACGCAGAAAGAAATAAGGGTTAGTCTTGTGCTGGTAGGCACTCAAATACTAGTACTCTGTGCCTGCAAACAAGTATGTGTATAATCCCCAAACAGAAAAACAATTGCCTCCACCTCTGTGCAATATCTACAGTGCTGTGCTAAGAGTAACAAGCAAGCACATGAGCACTGCCCGCTACATACACACATGAACTTTTAGCCAGTGCGAGGGATTATTAAATATTCATTTATTCAAAATTGAAAGTGTTCTCATCTGCCAAAAAAAATCACAGCTTGTCCAGTTATTTGATAGAGCTGCTTTGATAGATAGCAGAAACAACATGCTTCTCCTGCCATGAAGGCACTTGCTCCCATGTGATAGCACCCTCATAGCAGAGCATTGGCACAGTGAAATCTGTATTTCTCTAAATGAAGAGACAATGTCATTTTACAATCACCTTAATCCCACTCCTGAGTGTGTGGCAGGGCTTGAGAATTTAAAACTATTCTTTTATGCAATTTTACTTAGGAAAAAGAAGCAGCTGCAACCTGTGCCCTAGGAAAGGCAGGATCTTGTCACTGGGGCTTGCATGCCATGTTGAGCAGGCTTTGGCAGGTAAACACCACTTAAATCACAGAGGTTAGCATTCTCCATATGTGCAAATGCATGTGCTGATCTGTACCCTGTGCACAGGGAGGTTGGATCATATAGTGGTTCTCTGCTCTTTCACCATTCCCATCAGTAATGGAAATCTTTCTGTGTGCCGACTTTGGAGAATATTGAATTTTTCCTCTTTCCTAACTGGAGAAAATGTGATGGCAGCTGCCAAAATCAGGCTCCCGATATTAACTACCTGATTGTCTTTGTATGTGACCACTTACCAGACCAAGCAATCACAGAGGGCAGCCACAAATGTCCTAGAATTGGGGGGATGGGGGAAACAAGAAAAAACCCTAAAAGCTGTGAAAGTAGAATGGACAAACAATGAATTACAAAAAATACTGATAAGGCAGCAGCAAAAGGATTAGCCAGGCTGCTTGCAGTCAGCGAAGGTGAAATGTGACACAAAAACCCCTCAGTTATTGAGTTAGGACAGCCCTAGGACACAAAAGACGGAAATGAAGGAAAGCTGTGGATTGCTTTGTTCTTGAATATTGAATTTTTTTTCCAGAAGCATGAAGCATGAAATATTACAGTGATAACAGAGATTGGAAAAGAGGAAAAAAACCCAGCCAAGGAAAATTCTTTAAGGGTTTATTTAGGATGCACTGAAAGAGTAATTTGGTTCAGTCCTAAACATCACCTGCAACAAAGCAGCCCAACAGCTCTGAGTAAGATGGGACATGTTTGCCCATGTTCACATTTCTCAGTACAGCTTTCAGTTATATGTTGCTAAAGGACTACTAATCGTCCAGGAAGGCAAGGGAGCAGCAGTACAGGTCCCCGTGATCCCTGGCCAGCACGTTCCCACCCGGTGTGCCAAGGGGTCCTTCCTCCTTCAGCAAAACCAGTCCCTGGGTGCAGGGCAGTTTTGGGACCCTCCTGGGTGGGGGATGCGCCAGTGCCACACAAATGCAAACAGCAACGCCGCTGCCCTGAAATCTGGCCCCTGCTGATGGGGATTTTAACTCTGAGAAAAAGATGAACCCTCAGTGGGGATCCAAGGAAGAGTTTGTTTGTGTTTTTAATTTCACCATATGGCCAGCTGCCATTGTTTCAGGCTGTATTGCTGGTAGTTAATCAGGCAGCCAGCAGCTTGAATTTTTAGTGCTGGCTGGTAGCCAGTTGCTAATATTCCAGTGCGGCGTGATCACCAGCTGTGACAGGAGCTTGAGCAGGACCTCTGTGTCCAGCCTACCTTCGTGCTTCTGCTACGTCCGTGTGAATGCAAAACCAGAGTAAGCACATGGGCTGCTCAAGGTGCCCCAGAGGATGTATATCATCCTGCTTGAGTAGGAAATCAGTTGTATTCCCCCCCACCCAGCACCTTGGGTAAATACAACTTGTTTCTCATGATGTCTGCAGAAAACCAGTCACTTCCAACAATGTCACCTGGTACCTTTCCATCCTCAAAAGGTGTCTGCACTGTTTTGGTCCTTTTCAGAGGACTAGGCACTCAAAAATTGATATTGCCCTATTTCAAGCATAAAAAATTAAAGAATTAAAGCTAAACCCTTGAGGGCAACCACATCTCTTTCAGGTAAGAGCTCTGCCCATTGTCCCACTGAACAAATGGATTGAGCTTGTAAAAAGAAATAAATAATTTCTTATTCTTCATGCTTGGAGGCTCAGGATGTTTAGAGAAATTGCACACTACTTTGAGACAGTTTACTGCTTTGTTCTGAAATCGGCCAGTGAACAAGTGATATTCTGGGTCTGAAGGCTGATGGACTCTTCTCCCCCAAAGCTGAAAGAATTCAGCCAGTCCTGCTTGCCACATACACAATACAGTATTGCCCATTTTATACCATCAGATCACCATCCCGTATGAAGGATATTCAGAACACAGCTCTTCCCATACTTTTTATGGGAATTAGGTGCTTTCCCAGGCACACGCAATTCAGCCCTGCAGAAATCCTGGTACTGTTTGTATGCAGAACAGGCACATACAGCTGGTTCAGTGCTTCAGCAGCCTTGCTGTGACAGCCCTGTTATTTAGCACCCATTTACTATACATCATTAATACCCTGTAGGCTTTCTAACATGTAGCTTGTGCCTGCTTTCACTTCTGTATGGTTTTGATGTGTTAGACATGTGAACGGTGCTTTTCAGGACTGTGTTCAGAGCAATGCTTATGGTCTTGTTTGCTCTGCTGCTATGTCAGTGTGATCTGGAAACTAGTAAAAATGGAGGCATTGGCTTCACTGTCAGCAGCATGCAGTTACATGGATGCTGTTGCCTGGAACCTTTTAGGGGAAGAAAAATTATTGGAAATATCTTCTATGATGTTTTCAGCCAGCAGAGGGTCAGGGCAGCTTTTTCTCTTGCTAGCAATGTGAGAAATCCCTGTTGTAATATCTAGTGCTTATCATCCGTGTTGATAGCTTCCTGCTCCCTTGCAACCTATGAAGAAGCTGTAGCAGGAGAGCAAGCACAGAGTTGCAGTGGATTGGGTTTTATTCACTGCTGAAACCTCCCCAAGTCATCTAAACCCTCTATCTCAGGTGCCTTCATTCTCCTTAAAATGGAAAAAAATATAAGCAGCCTGCACCAGAACCTGTCAATGGGGAGATGCGGTAGATGCTGTGTAACCAGCATGGGCACAGGGAGAGGCAGTGTGGGTGGGTATAGCATAGCTTACTGCCCACCGGTTGAGATAGAAAAGGGATTATTTTCCTCCTCCTCTATGGTTGGTAGAAATAAAGAGCAAACAGACCCAGATTTTAAAGTGGTGCATCGTGTAGCAAATTGAACTAGCAACAAAAAGTGCTTTGCAAAAGTTTCTGGTGTGCAGTGGGAGGACAGCCTCTTGGCTGAGACACAGCACGCAGCTCCTTCTCCAGGATATACCGACTTCAGTCATCTACTTTAAGAGATCTAATTTGTAGAAAATGCCCATCATCACCTTCAAAAAATAAAAGCTGATCATTTTAAATGCTCCCCGGTTGTACCTTTGAAACTCTGTCAGCTCTTTTCCGTGATCTGTCTCCAGAGTGGAAAGGGGAGCATGACAAGGTCTGAGGGACATAGCGAGGAACATGGAAATCCTAGAATAAAACTGCTCATCGTCACTGTGACCATGTAGTTTAACTGTAGAAGCTAAGACCAAAACCCTACTACGTTAGCATTATCAAACACATCTTTACTGCAATATGTCTTTCACATGTGCAGCCTGCCTTAAGAGAGGCACTTTGGCTCAATATGTTAGAAAACCTCTTAAATAAGTTTAAGCTGTTGCACTTACTCAGCTATGTGCAGATGTTTTTCTGCTGCACTCTCCATCCCTATTTCCCCTTCCACTCTGAGCAAGCCCAGACCGCTGCACGTCCCCAAAAACCAGCTGAAAACACCCAAACCAACAATTACACAGTCCCACGGCCAATTACCACAAGTCAGACCAACAAGAACTGGGGGGAAAAATTAAAGCTCAAAAGCCCAAAACAAGTCAAGCCACAGCTAAACTGAATAATTTCAAGGGCAGGTCTAAAACGCACATACCAGCACAAATATTTTGATGATCTCAGTTAAGAGACTCCACCTCTCCCTCTTCAGGACCATAAACAAAGTTGGATCACCGGAAAAACATTTTGATCTGAAGTACCCCAGCAGGAGAATGCATTCTTTCTGGGAGTTTTAACTATTAAAGCCTTACAAGGCAAAAACATTTCTAAACAAAACTGGGATAAAATCAGTATGTTTAGTAGGATTTTTTAAAAATTTTTTTTTAAAGCTAACTACGGAGAGGTTAATGTTATCCTCAGGGTGCTTTTAAGCCTGATGCTGAGGCTGAAACACAGGCGATGCACAGCTGGGCACAGCTTTTTCGCCTTCTGTAGGTTAAATCCTGGCATTTGCTGGAAAGCTGAAAGCAAGCTTGGAGGTGGAACAAGGTGGCTGGTGATGCACGGTGGCACTGCCCGTGGATTGCACTGGACCAAGCACCCATGCCATGGTTGGCGGCCGCACAAGAGTTTGAGGGGGGGAAGAGCTATAATTACATTTCTGCGACAGTAATTATGTGTATTTCACACAGCTTAGCAGATGTCATGTGGTACAATAGGTGCTGTGAAGAATACTCATTTATTAAGTAATTTATAGCATAATAATTAACAGCTAATCACTTGCAAGTTAAGATGCTCTGGGAACAGACCCAATTCGCAGTATGTGCTGTCTCCTTCCAGGAAATCTCGCTGTTTAGTGCTCCTCACCCCGACAAAGCCAGCTTCTCGGCTCCATCCCCGCAGAGCCTGTGCTTGCACACACACATCTGGAGGTAATAACTGTGTACATGGCAGCAGCTCCAACGAAGAAATCAAACTCTCATGTAATATCCACAGGGTGGGTGGGGAGCCTCAGCTGCTGCCTATGAAGACGTAGGAAATAGGAAAACAGGCTTTTAGATCAGGCTAGAAGAAAAACACCATCTTTTCACAACAGAGCAGGCTTCATTTCTCGGCTCCACCTGGTTCATTTGAAGCTGACACAGATCTACCTACACTTAATACATCCACCACACCGCCCGCTGTGGCATGGCGGTGCCTAACTGGAAACCGCTTCGGCCTCCCCACATTGTCACTGTCCGTCCTCAAACCTGCATCACAGGACGGCTTAATGAAAGCTTTCAGCCCAAAAGCTGCTCAGATGCAAAGCCACAGGCTTTCCAAGCCTGCTCTCCCTGTGCTCACCTCTTCCCCGTGATGCCCATTTGCTGCCTTGCTGCATGCCAGCTTGTGTGGCCCAACCTGCACATTCTCCAGCAGCCCGGCTCCAACTGATGTTGAGGGATTTGGCGTAACTCGAAGCCTCTGTCCACCTGGGATGGCCGTCACATGGTCTAAGTGCTAGTATTAGGGCTTTTGAACCGCTGTTGCTGGTTCTCGAAGGGCTGCCCAGGGAAGTTCAGTGGGAAATCACTGCTCAGAAGCAGCCTGAGCTTTCCAGGAGATGGGGCTTTCCCCAGCATCCCCAAGCAATTTCTTAGCCATATTTGCTGCATTTTTCCACATCGCAGTCACTCACTTGGGTGGGTATCACCCAGTCAGTCAACAAAATACTGCTAAGAGTTTCTGCACTTGAACTGATACAGTAAAAAAAACTTTCTCCAGGAGGGATTGTCCTTGGTTTGTGATTATATTACAGCCTCACCAGCCTAATGCCATTCAAACCATGGCATTAAAGCCACATTTCCACTTTTCCCTGTGTGCAGCAAAGCCCCAGAAGTTCATGCCAGTGCTCAGTGGGGAACAAGGAGCCATTTCTACCACAGAGCATCACGTCAGCCCTCTCAAAGACCTGTGTTTTGGCCATGGCACTGATCGGAGGAAGGTCTTCATCCTTGGCTGGCATGATCCTATGCAGCTGAGTCCCAGCTGTAGGTGCCAGAGCATCAGCCCCATGTGGTTTAGTCTGCTGTGCAAAGAAACCTCTGCTCCACTCCCACCAGTTATGGCCTGAAGCAGGAAACTTTCAGCCCCTTTATCATATATTTTCACTTAACCATGGGTTGTCCTCGGTCTTGCCCCCATACCTAATTCCCATTTGGGCACCGCAGAACTTGCTCTCAGCTGTATCTGCTGTCAGTGAACTCCACTGCCCCATTTCACATGATTAAAAAATAATATTTCCTTTATGAGTTTAAAGTTTGCCTTTTCAGATTGCTTTCAGGGGGCGTCCCCTCATTCCTCTACCATGAGACAAGCCAGTTAGGATATATATCACTACCAGAGCCTTTTATTTCTTTCCCCTTTAAACTAAGCGGCACCAATCCCTAAGCTTTTCATCCAGGGGCCCTTCCAAACCATAATCATTTTCATCACCCACCCAGTCCCATGGTTACTTGCATTTTTGAACAGCAGCAAAAAGCTGAAGCCATTTTGCCATTTCTCTTGAGCTTCAGCCTTTGGTTTCGTTCCAGTTTTCTGCAATGCAAGCAGAGGCAACTCATGATGAGCCTTGCCTGCCTGAGGGAGGGCTTATTCCTGCCCTCCCGTGGGGTTGTGGGGCTCGCTCAAGTCTCCACACCCTCCTTTACTGCAAGGGATTGCTCGGGATATCCCATATGTACCTTGCATGTAAAGGTCATGGCCAGGAAAGGTTCAGTTTGGCGGAGAGTACCTCATACAATGGTGGTGCTACAACACGTAGCCACATGGCTGGCCAATTCAGTAAAGCACAAAGCTTAATGCAAGGCCAGTAGTATTTTTTATCTGCTGTCTGGTTAGAACAAGCACAGCGATGCATTCAAATTGCTCTGAGGAGATGGAGAAAAGAGAGTTGAGCAGGGTTTATCCGTGTCTGGACATGGCTAATTTCATCCTGCCAAAGTCAGTGCATCAATGACACTCAAACACATCTATAGGAAGAAGGAAGCTTTTTTTCCCCCACCACTCCTTTTTAGATGATCTGCATACAATTACCTTCTCAGGTATTTTTCCAAAACTCTTTCCCTGTGAAAGACTCCTTGGTAGCCCCTGCCTTGTAGAACACAGGCTGAGTGATCATCCATGTGCCATCGGAAATTTACTACCTGTATTACTCAGTAACTACAAGAAGCAGCAAGCCAAGATCTCAGATGATGAATATTTCCATAGAAATTTGTCTCAAAGTTTGTTACCTCCTTGCTTGGTCCTCTGCAAGAATCCTTGTTTCAGCAGGGGAGAAGCAGCAGATCATGCCCCAGCCCTGCTGCCACCCAGCCACACAGCCCGGGTCCCCATGGGGCGTGGGTTTTTTCCCAGGGCAGAAGGGTGCCCATGGGCACCCCGAGTGCCTGGGTGCCACCAGCCCCTTCCAACATGGAGCAATTGCAGCAAAAGCTGAAGCATCCTTCTGGTCTCCAATCTTATCCCCACTCCTATAAACATCTCTTTATCATCTCTCCATGAAAATCCCCTCTTTGCTCACTTACGGCCCATTTGCTGCTCTACCATCTAATACCTTCCTTAGATGAGTCTGACGTTCCTCCCCAGCATGCAGATGCAATAGAGAAGGAAGGTGAGAGGAGGAGGTCAGCAGGGAACAAGAGGAGGGGTGTCCTCCTAAATCTGCCAGGGCACTCAAGGACATCTAAGCCTCTGGAGATCTCCCTTGGCATGACAATAACCTCAGCGATACCCCAGCCTCTACCAATGGGCAGATGTTCACGAGCTGTCCCAGCAGGCTGTGAGCACCCACATTCCTTTCCCATCTCTCTCCTGGCTGTGGGAAAGGAAACCAAACTCCTTTCCAGCATCTCCCTTCACAACAGTTCTTCCCACACATTATTTTTTGCTTTCACTACCCAGGCTGAGGCACCAGCCACAGCCACCACATGTTGAATGAGGTGTCTCCCATTCTTCATGGCTTTTCTGATGAGGCAGATGCAAATGGGTAGGGTGAGGGGTCTCCCACAAGGAACTGCCTCCACATCTTCTCCCCTAGCTTGATGACTGGTGTCCAAGGACAGCGCTCTGTGGCTAGATGAGGTTTGCCCTCCCTGCTTCAAAACCCAGGGAAAAAACAATCAATCAGATGAACTTGAAGCATTTTGGAAGAATGAGTTCCACCAGGGCTCAGTAAATGTCTTTTTAAAAAAAATAAGAGTCATCTGACGTTCAAATACTGTTCCTCCCCTGCAGCTCCTAGGACATCTCCTGGTCTCCAAGTTAATCACAGACTCTCTGAAACCTCTGCACACACTGCAGTCACTCAGCGATAATGCATGAGAGAACAGTTCCCGCTGCAAAAAAAATCGTACCTAGTGGCCCCTAAATCAACAGAGTCTGTCGTTTAGTGTGGCCAAGTGTAAGCGAGCAGAGCGCTGCACATCAAGGTGACAAATTCATTTTGGATGTCAGAAACAGCAGAGCTTCCAGTCAATCTTGGACTGTAGTGCCCAAATTCAGATTTACAGATCCAACAGATTTACTTTTTGTCTTGTTATATTGTCTATTAGTTCACTCTACCACAGATGAGAGAGAAGAGCAGATGCCAATAGCCTGACTTGCAGCAGAGGGAAGAAATTCAGCCCCTCTCAGTTCAACTTGGGAGAGCAGGAAAGGAGGGACGGGCTGTTCCTAAAGCCAGCCTGGCGTTCATGAGGCAAAGCAGGGCTCCATGCAGCTCCTTTGGCCTTAGTGGAAAATAAAAAGCAACGTTATTCAGGACTGAAACGGTGGATATTTGTAACAGGGAAACCGTAACACCTATTGCTTATGATGGGCTTCATATCAGGATGTAGGTCCTGCTGTGTTTCACACACAGATCACATGTGCACCTTAGATGCTTCCAAGAAAAGCCTGACATTTCTCCAAAGCACAGCCATGAGGGGCAGGTGCTGTCACTTCACAGCTGATAAGGAGAGAGGCAGTGTGCCATCTCCACCTCCTGCTTTCACACTGAGCATGGATGGACCTGCTGCTGGAGTGAGTTTTGCTGCAGCAAGCCCTGCCTGGGCACATTGCTGCACTGGGCTTTCCTTCCTCCCCCTGGGCCAGCACATGAGCATCAGCAGGACATTTTGTCTGGATGAAGGGTTGCAGGGAAAGATGGTCCAGTGGGAGCCTCATGCCTGAGACACAGTGCAGACTGCAAGCAATAGAAATAAAAAATGATGAGCTGAAACCAGCTCCCATCCTTGCCTTGGACCACCAGGTCCACGCGGCTGGGTCCTCCCCCAGCAGTTGGCTGTGCCGCAGTGGAAGTCACAGGATTTCCCTCAGTAGTTTACAGCATGAATTTAAGAAGTCGTAGAATCATAGAATGGTTTGGGTTGGAAGGGACCTTAAAGATCATCTAGTTCCAACCCTTCCAGTAGACCAGGTTGCTCAAAGCCCCATCCAACCTGGCCTTGAACACTTCCAGGGATGGGGCATCCACAACCTCGCTGGGCAACCTTAGTGCATGGGAATAGGCTGGAGTAAGTAAATTAAATGCTGTGGACTTTCCCCACAGCATTGCTTTTTCTCCCCTCCTGGGTTTAAGAGCAAGCCATGTGCTGGGCAAAGCAGAGGCAGGCAGACCTTTGCTCGTTGTCCTCACTACCTGGGAAACCACAGCCTCCAAACCTGCAGGCTGCTTGCTCAGGGCAATCTCACGCCAGAGATCCAGCCCAAGCCTGGCTGAACAAGTACTTCTGAGACACTCATTTCAGGAGCCGGACACAAGATTGCCCAGCCATCCTTTTCTGGCTCTTCCAGCCCCAGAAACAACCCCAAGCATCCAAAATCTCAGAGAAACCCACTGGCCTCTCTCAAAGCGTGACCTGTAAAAGGGACTGCTTGTTTTACATAAGGAAAGGTGTTGTCTGACTTTCTCATGCAGGAGGGGATAAACACGAAAGCGTGGGAATGCACTTATGAGTAGGGCATCCCTTTGCATTAGGCAAGGATTACATTGCATTTCTACAAATAGGGGAAAGCCAGCAAAGATGCAGCTGGCTGGCATCCTACCCAGGAATAGAAACCCTTCCAGTCTGCTCCCTCTGCTGTAGCGTTTGCCACACATATCCAGCCTGAAACCTGTCCACGATAAGTGACAGCTCAGCTGATGGTCTGTTTCAGGAATGACATCATCTCCTTCCCTCTTGTAGCGTGCAGACCAAGCAAGCCATTTCCATCCTTGCATCTCCTTCTTTTCTCGCCAAGCGCTGATGGGGTTGCGCTAACCGTGCATTGGCCCAGGTGCAGGCAGTGCGGGCTCCAGGGGAGGAAGCACCAGCTCCATCCTCAGGTTTATTATCTCTGTGGTACGCCATAACATCTCTGAGGATGTACCTCCCAGCCATAATGCTGAAGCGGGGATGAGCCATTAAGGGGGAGATAATTCCACAGCGCTGCCAGAAGTCCCAGCTGTGCTCTGCAGTAGCATAATGCTGTGTGTGGAAGATGATCTGCTTATTAATGGTACAGCTACAACAGGCAGGGCTGGGAATCAGCACAGCATGGATCAGATTCTTTAAGCACTTAAAACACTTCATGTTCACTGTATCATAGGTACTTTGTGACCAAAGAAAAACCAAACAAGAGTGGGGGATCTTTCACTCCATCTCTTCTCTGAGGCATCGGTTACAGAAAATGAAGACAATCACTCCATGAAGAGCAGGAGGTCTCCAGCCCATCACCTTCTTGTGTATGTGCCCATGCACGTACAAGACACTATCTCAAAGTTTGGATGCCTTGACTGAAAGCTGCCAAGCAATCATCCCACCTTCCCTTGCACAGCAGGGGATGCTGCAGGCTCTCTCTGCTTTGCAGTTGTGGAGCACCCCCAAACGTCGGTCTCCATCCTCTCCCTTAGAGCACCTCTGCTTTGGGGATCACAGGGATTGCTCATCCCGGAGTGGTCATGGTGCTGGGGAGAAGACCCCTTGCCTTGGTGGGGCCCATGGGGCAGGAAAAACCTTGCTCCCTCAAGGCCAAGTACTAAGCTCATCTCTAAGTCTGCATTTTCTCCTAAAGCATGTCCCTGACCTCCACATTGTCTTCTCCAAAATCACAGAGGAAACCACGGTACAAACTAGAACTGAAAACCCTGAGGGTCTGGGGCTTGCAGCAGCCCCTCTCTGCCGTAGGTCACCTCACTGCCTCCCTCCAAAGCAGCACACTCAAAAAGAGAAAAGAAAACCCCTAAAGACAGCAAAACATCATCTTTTGCAAGCTTGAACACCAGCACCTCTCCCAGTCCACCATTTGCTGGGGCAGCCCACCCCCCCATGCTGATGTAGCTCCTCAGTGGGTAACGGGGCCCAGGTGCTGCCTGGCCTGGCTCAGCCCTAAATCATCTCTGTATCTGAGACAAGCCAAGCCAGGGAATAGCACATCATTGCCAGTGTGCCGAAACAGGCAGGGTCCCCCCACAAGAACCCTTGTGCTGCAGCAGCTCTGGGTCAGCCTGAGAGCAATTTTCAGATCAAGCTGCTGGGAATGACCTGGAGAGGAATTATTTCTCTTGCTATGTGGGTAGCATTCATAGCATGTGCTTGTGGTACAGATGGATAAATTTTTTTTTCTTAATATGCAGTTTGAAGCACTGTGACTTACAGAAGCAGCAATGCAGTGGAGCTGCCATGAGCTCCTGAAAACACCAGCTGCATTTCCAATGTGTGTCACCCCTTTCTTCAATACACTGTGGAGGAGAGTAACTAAACATCCAGCTTCTGATGCATTCCAGCAGCTACACAATCAAGATAATCAAAATTGAGGAAACTTCTTAAAATGGGACAAAACACGCTGTGGCTGTGGAAAGCAGTGGGATTCATAATAGGCCAGGGGGTGGCATCTCAAAATGTTTATGGAAGGTAAGTTGGTGCCTTTAACTTGCTCCTGGACAGCACCGTAGACTTGGGGAGATACCACAGCTTTTGCTAACCCGCTGAGCATTACAGGAGCTAGCTTTCCACACAGGAGCACAGTTTGGGGCTCACCCTGCTCCTGGAAAAGCTGGAAAGTCAGCAGAAGCATCGATCTGCTCATTAGTTGCTTGGCTTTGGGATCCAAACCTTACCTTACTAGGAGAGAGCAGAGTTTGCAGCCTCAAGAGCACCCTCCATGGAGCCAAGGAGGGAAAAGGGGAGATGGTGGCCAGCCAAATCCAAGGCCAAGACAGGGACAGTACTATTTTAGCCCCTGCTGCTTTTCTTTGACTTTGGCAGGGAAACAAGCACACTCTGCGCAAACCCATTAATGGTTTCCTTCTCTTTACGATGGAAAATTACACACACTTATCTGCCTCCTAGGGAGACATTTGCATTTATTTCTCTGCTATTTGCAAATACTTTGAAAACCATGCATAGAAAATGCTGGGTAAGAGCTGATTGCTCCATGTATGTCAAAGGAAGCAATGATCAGGATGTCTTTGGGAGACCTATTTTTGTCTAACCTTACCGGTACCCAAACCTGGGTGGCACAAAACAGCACCGCAGTGAGTTGCTGTTGGGGGAGCATGTGCAGGGAGGTGTTCATTCTGCTTTGCATATCTCTGCAGGCAGGAGGGCCCCATCAGCATCAACTAATTTGGATGAGCCTGTTACTGAAGAGCAGCACAGTCCCCCCTCACCAGAGGGGCACCGCAGCTGTCAGCCAAGTGCCAGGGGTGCTCATTTATTTATCATCTCAGTGCAAGTAACATGCTCTCGCATGGTTTTGCACAATGTTGGCATTTATAATGTCCCAATTTGTACCACAGCCCCCCCGCCCTTGGCGCATCCCCTTCCACGCTGCAACTGTTGCTCCTCCCATGATTCAACAGCCGAGATATAGGAATTGCTTTTTAGGGGCAAGATGGAAAAGAGTTGCTCTAGGGAAGTCTCCAAGGTCCCTTTTTCCTCCTTTACCGGCATCCTTGCCATTTCCCTGCAGAGAAACACAGCAGGGCCTTTCCCAGCCCCTTTTAAGCTCACCCTGGAGAGCAAACACTGAGCTGGGCACACATATGCACAAGCTGCTTCGTTCAGCCCACACCTCCATGACACATCTTGGCCAAAGCTGGTCAACAAGTACAAAGAGACTATCCATGAGCTGCATTAACTGGTCCCGGTTCACTCAGGGACCCCCAGCTTCAGCTGTGCCCCACATCTGGCAGTCGCTACCCAGGCCAGTGCGGGGCCACAGCTCTACAGCAGCAGCCCTTGCTGGGTTTTTGGTGGCAGACAGTGCCCTCCAGTGGGACATTTGCCACCACACCATTCACACGTCTTCCCAGAGGTGGGGAGGGGGTAGGTAATTCAAATTTTAAAAGCCCTAAACTGGACAAATAGAAACATTCCAAGACTTCAGCTGCAGCACAAGCTGGGGAGACAACTGTGCTTTACTGCCAGCGAGGAGGATTTATTTGGTGGGGGTGCTTTTTGCAGCCAGCATCTCAGCAACCAGCATTCATGCAAGCACCAAAAATGCTGTCCCCATCATTCAGTGACAGGGGATCTATGTGACATAACCCGGCCAGGAGTCTCCCCAAAACTTTAAGTCAAGCTCTGGGGATGTTTCTCAGCCAGGCTGGAAGAAGACACCCCCAGATCCTCAGGTCATGCCAGGGCTTCCCATAGAGCTCTACCTTAGGGGCAGTGGAAAGCAGGCAGCACTGAGTGCAGATGCAGAACAATTTTTTAATTTCTTAAATTAAGCACCAAAACACCTTATTTTCTTTTTTTCCTTAAAAAAAGTGTTTAATTTCCATGTGCTGACAGTTCTGCACAGCTCTCAAGCAAGATAAGTCAGGAGAAGATGTACAGCAGTGTGGAGCAAGCACTTTGTTTCCCAAGCCAAGCAAGTATTAAAAAAATAATTAAATTACAAGACAAGGAAGACTGTAGTGGGATATTCATGGTCCATAAAGCACACCAGAAGGGTTTGCACAGCCAGTGGTTTGTGTCAGCCAGGGAAGGCAGGAGTGACTGCGCAGGTCACCAGGGCCACAGGGGGTTTGGGGAAGCCCCAGGACCCCCTCAGAGCAGGGTGGACTGCTCTGGGAAGACCCGGTACACCTGGCCAGAGTGGGCCCGGACGCTCCACAGCCACTCAGGGGGCCTGGCCCGTAACTTCAGCTGGAAGGGGTCGAGGTGCAGGCACTCCCCCAGGTCATGCAACTCCATCACCGGCTCCTCCACAGCTCTCACTGGTGGCTCCTCGGGGCTCAGGTTCCTCCTGGGTTGCCATCCCCATCTGGCCACCCTGCACCAGGCACCGGCAGCCACCAGCATTGCCAGGACAGCCATGATGGCTGCCCCCACCAGGATGTCAGCATGGCGGAGGAAGAAGCTGATCCCTGCAAGAGAAGGGCCATGGCCTCATCCTGCTTGCCCCAGTGACCCCCACTGTGCTCACAGAGTCCCCCACATCATGACTGCAGAGCTCAGGGGTGAGACCTGGAGCTGTGGGTGCTCCTCCAGCAGGTTCAACATCTCCCCTGCTGCCCTCCAGAAACCCTCACAGCCACCTCCAGGGCAGAACATCTCTCCCAAACCTCCATCCCAAAGAAATATTTAGACCAAGAGACAGCCTGCAGAAAAGAGCACAGTGCTGGTGCTACCCCAGGAAAGCCCCAACAGAGCAAAGCCATTGCCAAACCCATATGCAGCTACATGGAGGCTAGAAGACCTGCTACCATTCCCATCCAGACCCAAAGGGATCCTCTCCTTGACCCAAGAGATAAGTACGCATTTATAAAATTATTTATATATGAATATAACACCATATCCAGCCAGTCTGGATAGGCTTAGACTGCATAACTGGTTAATGAATTTGGAGGTGAGAGGATGGATGAGAAATGCAATTTGGCTGCAAGCTCACATTCAGGTTTAAGCCACTTCCAATGCTGCAGGGATAAGTAGTAGTTTTCATAAAGTAGCAGCAGTGTTTTGAGTGCATATTGCAGAATATTGGTGTCTTTTTCAGGCTGGGAGGCCCCATTACTCTGCAAGATTGGATTAGCCAGCTCTGATTATAGTCAAGCACGACATGCCATCTGCTTAGCCTTGTGTCAAACATGTCAGGGGAGCACTGAGGTAAACACCAGGAACATCAATGTCTTTCTCACCAAGATCTACACAGTGTGACAGGAGACCACAGGGCACTCCGAGGAGCAACCAAGTTTGCGGATCACATCAATTTCAGCAGAGGTAACTCATAAATCACCCTGGGCCACACTCTGCTTATAGCAACAAGCCTGAGCAGCCAAGATCAGGGGGTGCAGAAGGTCTGGGGAAATAAAGGCCACACGTGCCAAGCTGTAACCCTGATGCAGACAAAATAGCAGACTGGGGAAAGGGAGGCTAAGTCTCATGGAGAGGTTATGCTTGCAAGTGCCAACACAGCCAGTGAGCAGAGCACAGCAGCAAACACCATGGACTGTTACCAGTATTTAAACACCTGTTAAATACTCCAGGCTAAGCTCCAGGTTCAAGTGCTGGCTGTCACATCAAGTCACTGCTCCCAGGGAGCATGAGCTTTACCAAGAGTTTCCATCCAGAGCCTCCCTCGAGCAGGGAGGGAAAAAAAAATCACAGAGGGGTTGAGGTGGGAAGGGACCTCTGGAGTTCATCTGGTCCAACCCACCTGCTCACACAGGGCCACCTAGAGCTGGTTGCCCAGGACCATGTCCAGAGAGTTTTTTTAATATCTCCAAGGATGGAGACTCCACAACTTCACTGGCCAATCTGTGCCAGTGTTCAGTCACCTTCACAATAAAAAAGTGTTTCCTGATATTCAGAGCAAACCTCCCATGTTTCACTTTGTGCCCACTGCCTCTGGTCCTGTCACTGGGCACCACTGAGAAGAGCATGGCTCTGAATTCTTTCCACTCTCCCTTCAGGTATTTATATAAATTGATAAGATCCCCCTGAGACTTCTCTTCTCCAGGCTAACCAGTCCCAGCTCTCTCAGCCTTTCCTCATAGGAGAGATGCTCCAGTCCCTTCATCCTTTTGGCCCTTCACTGGGCTCTTTCCAGTATGTTCATGTCTCTCTTGTACTGAGGTGCCCAGAAGTAGCAACGCTCCCTAAAACTTTCAGGCACCACTCAGGAGAGCCTTTGGGAGCACAGATGTCACACTGAATTACACCCAACGAGCAGCAATACTTCAACCTGACACAGTTAAGTGATGCAGGTCACCCCTTGGATGCCTATCTAGGCTAACCTCTGAAAGCTGATGCCTTTGGAGTCCAGGAAAGGCTGTTTCACCTTTAAGTACAAGACTATCATCCTAACTTAGGATACTGCCTAAACCTCACTCTTCCTCCCTCCCCTTAGTTTCCAGAAGAATCATATTTGCTTCCAAGTCTGCTCATATCTGAACATAACTCCCAAAGAAGAGCTCCTAATGCCAAAGGAGGAAGCCTAAGGGGACAACCAGCTGGGAATTGCCTTGCAAAGATATTATATATCCTTCCCACTCCAGACCAGGACATCTAAAGCCACCACTCTAGTAGCGGTGCCATTTTTAAGCATCACATGCAATGCACAACTGGTAGGACCCCAGTCAAGGGGAGACCCCCTTACCCTGATGCGCTCACTCCAGGTTGCACGTGGCAAGAGTGATGCTGCATAAATTACTTGCCCATGCACACGAGAAAAACACCTAGCCACAGGAGAAAGCAGAGCCACTACTTTGTCTTCTACCTGATCGGGGAGCATGAATGCAGAGGGTGCCAGACTTGGTGGGAGAATGATCTTCGTAGTTCTTTTTGCAGCGGCAGAGGTACGTGCCCACGCCATTGAAGCACTCCGCCTCCTCCCCGCAGAGGCTGACCCCAGCGCTGCACTCATTCACGTCTGTAATGGGGGGAAATAGGTGCCATAAGTCAAGTCAGGCTTGGCATAAAAGGGTTTACTCCAGAGAAAAGTGAAGCACCCACCTTTAACAAAGAGCGAAATAAGCTGCAGCTTCTCCACTCCTACCGAGGTGCCAAGCAGCTCCTCCAGCTGGGAGCGCAGGAGCAGAGACACATTTCTCTCCTCTGGCTTCAGGTGCAGCCAGAAGGTGAGTAGCAGGTTGGCACCACTCATCCTGTGGGCAGGGGAGAGCCCAGGGTGAGGCAGGAGGAAAGCATCACCACCAGGCCTGGCTCTGAAAGCCCATTTAGACCTTCCACTCACTCGTATTAGATTGTGGTGCTGCAGACTCTTGCAAAGATTATTTGTGACAAGAGAAAGCTTTGCACTTGGACCAAGGGAAAAAGGAAAGCCCAGTAATGGCTCCTCACTTGGAGCTAGGTTGAAATGACTAGATATTCACATAAAACAAATTGTAGTGGCAGTTCACAGCCCCAAGTCAGCCTCAACCAAGTGTGGCAGGGACCTTGCTGACAGCTCCCAGCTTTCTCCAGCAGACCCCATGGCAGGTGTGAAGATCCCCATTTTCTCCGGAGTTTAAATCTGTCTAGACCTGTTAAGGCCCTAGGCAGCACTAAACATCCATTTTTACCATCTTTCCTCTAGAAATCAGACTTTTTTCCTACTTTCAAGTCAAGTTGCAGACCACAGGAGAAGAGCAAGGCTGGGTCTCAGCCTGGGGAAGGAGAATGAGAACCCAAGCCACTGCTATCAAAGCAGTACTACAGGCTATAGCAGAGTCACCTGCCAAGCCAGCAGCACAGCAGTAACCCTACCTTTTGATTTCTTTTAACTTTATTTCATTGACTCTGTTGGCAGAAAGCTTCAGGTTCTCCTGGATCTGCAAAGCAACAGAGTGACCAGCACTGATTTGAGGTTTGATGGACAGGAGTATGGCAGCAAACAGTTTCTTTTCTCATTCTCCCCTTCCCCCTTGGACTTCCCCTTCACAAACCACTCAGGACACATTAGATGTCCCATAGCCCAGTGCTCTGGACCTTTTCTCTAGGAGAATATTAATTGCTCCCATCTGCTTAGCTTCATCTCAACCTCTGCCAACACACAAGCTAATTTGGGAAGAGGAAGGGCAATAGTAGCCCCAGGTAAGAGTTTAGGTACTAAACCATTGCAGAGCAGCAGTGGATGGATGGTGGCGTTCTAGGCTAGGCAGCAGGCTGAACCTTGTACCTGCTCCAGTTTGCACCCCAGAAAGGAAAGTTTAGGTGCAGCCCTGAAAGTAGATGCTCATATGCTTGCTGTCTTTTAGGCTGTGGCTTACAGCCTGCCCCATTTCTAGAGGCAAGTTTCAGCCCTTTGTTGGTTGTAACCCTGTCTCTGCAATGCTTTTCTGCTGCCTTGTGATGGCACAGCACTACAAAGGGCTGCAGCAGCTAAACACCAGCCACTGTCACCAGGCGCCCTGCCAGGGCATTGGCATTGGCCTCAGATGACGACCAGCACAAGCAACTCAGTTGATGGTTCATCATGTGGCTTTAACAGAAAATCCCTGGAATGAAGGGCACAACATGGTCTCTAGTAGTTGAAGATTTGGGACATCCCATTTGTTTTTCTCCCCATGCCCAGACTTACATGATTTTTCATATATTCAAGAAGACCCTTTTGGAGCTCACTTCCACCATGAGGAATCCAGTCCTTGGGTTTGATTTCAATAGTTACTTCAAACAGCACATCTACCAGAAGACACAAGATCCTAGCATGTTTAAGTCCACATGACACAAACAGGGTCCTTAAATGAGTTAGTCCTTAAACACCAACACTAGCAGAACAGCTCCACGAGGACACGCTTGCATAAATCAGTGTCACATGCATATTTCCAGAGGTTGTGCAGTAGGTAGAACAAGTTGTAGAGTAACAGGTAAAAACAAACCTTAGCTAATGCTTGGTGCTGAATACTAGAATTGATCATTCAGCAAAAGTATATAAAGCATTAATATGTATCTGATCACACTCATGTTTCTTTAGCTATTATCTTTCCCAAAGGTATCATCATAATTTGTGATGGAGTCTAAAAGCCCACTTCTCTCACCCATCTCTGTTTGGGATCAGCTTAGATAAACTGCTGTGATCTGGCTGAATCCAGGCTGGCAGAGATTTGCCAGAGTCCATTGTTTAAAACTTATTTATTCAGCAATATTTCTCCTATTCAAAGCTCAGGGGCTCTTTCTGTATTGACTCCTTTTTGCAAGCTGTTTCTGTGGCTTGCTCTGCTATATAAGCCCAGTATTATGCTGCTTAGTTGCTAATGCTCCCATAAGGGGGTTTTGCTTCTCTCCCTGGTCTGAGGAGCAGGACTCCTACAGGTTTCTGATCCAGCTAGTCATGAGACACCCATTGGAGTAAATTGGAGAAATTGAGGCTCATTCACCTTAGAAAAATCTTCTTTAAACAGTCAACAAGTAATGCTTGAACTCAAACAAGCCAGCATTTATGTCAGGTTTTGCATGTGAACTCAAGTTTCTCCAGGCTAAGTACAAAGTCGCCAATACACAACTATGGGACTGCAGTGATATCTTAAAAATTAAAATCTTCCAAGTGATTACTATGCAGAAACACCTTCCACTGCTTTCTAAACTTGATAAGCAGGTGATGTCCACGCACAACACCAGTCAGCACACTGAACTTAGGGCAGTGTTTTAAGACAAGCTTAACTCTTTGCATCACTCACCTCCAGGATGGTGCTGGGATTGCAGTGCTGTGTTGTTCTCCAGAGATGCCAGGGCAGAAACCAGATCTGTCAAAGCAAGGGAAAGAATCAGGCTGCTAACCTCAGTGTACCAGAAAGAGGCGGGAAAAGTACATTAGGTATGTGTCATTTTGCAAGAAGAGCACCATGTGCCAGCTCCTTCCTATATTCCTTATACTGAAATTAAGTATCAAGCTCTAAATACAGTCTACTCTTCTCTACAGTGGGAAGTGCTTTTTAGAAGGAAATCACCCCAATAAACCTCATTTGCATTTCTGGAAGTGGATGAAATATTATCTATGTGAAGCCACCAGAGCTCCTACAACCAACAGAGCTGCCTTGGACCCCAATGGAGCAAAGCAGCTTGCGTATTAGCAACTGCAAAAGAGCTAAATAAACTTTTCCCCACATCTACAATGAAGGGGCAAGAACAGTTTGGAGAGGAAGAAAGACCAATTGAAAACATCTTCTCTTCTGCCTTCAGGCAGATATTAATACATATCAGTGGCTAAATATTTCTGTGAAAGAAGTCTACCATCAACTGCTAAACTTTCTTAGGAGACAATCCCCCTTTTTTGCCCTCTTCCCTCTAACGTCCAGAGCTCAAACTCAGTTATCGTGGCTAGGAGCACTGTGCCAGGCTATAGCCAGAACTGTTTAAAACCAAGATGAACATTCATAGTCTGCTTTGGGTATAAAGTCATGGCTGAGAGGCTGGCTCCTCCATGGATAATTCAAAGCACTTGGATTAGAAACCAGCCTGTCCCTGTTAAGAGCATCATCCCATAGATGCCCATGTTACAACAGATAATCCTATCTGTTCTCAAGTACCACCTTCCTTGGATACAGAACGAGTCACAAGTGCTACCACATGGACCAAATGAAGGTAATATCCACGTCTACAAATAAAACCTCTTAAGAGTGCTGCATCACTGGAGATGGATATTGCACAGTGTCAGGCATCAGTTCGGCCACAAATAACCCAAAAAACACCTTACCAAAGAGCTCTTCAGTCCTTTCTCCCAGAGATACTGTATCTCCAGCAGTCACACCAGGAGAGGGGTAGAGAGAAGGTTTTGTATTCATGTTTAGCAGTGGCTCTTCCAGCACTGGTGTCTGCGTGCAACATGCAGCAGCAACCACTTCTTCTGACAGGCTATCACTGGCCTGATCCAGGCCAGATGGTTTGGCAGAGACACCTACGTTGTTGCTGGGCTCCTCTGAGGAAGGGACACCCGCCGAGCGATGTGGGACTACAGTGACCAGAGCAGACACCAGCTCTACATCCCCCTTTGCAATCTCCAAGGCAGATGGCTCAGCTTTATGCCCAGCATCTTGCCCAGCTGGAGCTGGCTCCACCAACACATCATCTTTAGTTTCTCTGCCCTCGGTGCCACCATCCTTAAGGTTCCTTTCCAGCTTGGTTTCATCCCACAGCTGACCACGCTCACTCAGGTCAAGCTTGCTCAGGTTAGCACCAGACTGAGCATCTTCCATGAGATCAGGAGGGTGTTGGGCCTCTTCATCAGGGCTCACAAGCTCAGGCTGGATCCTGCCACCAGCAGGTGCAGCTGATGGGCCCAGAGAGGCTCTCAGCATGGACAAGAAACCTTTTGTTACCGCTGTCCTCCAGCTCTCTTTCTTAGAGGTCTCCTGGACAGGCTCTCGGGAAGCTATGGTATCATTTGAAGAGCCCACAATTTCAGAGTCTCTGAATACATAATACTGTCCTTTAAAATATCTGTATTCATGGCTTAGGGAACCACTCCCTGACAGAAACAACACATGGACTGCAGTAGCTTGTGCAGCAAAGATCAGAGTGCCTTGGTTGTGACAGGCGTACACCACTTTGGTTTCCACACTTGATGAGACCCCCTGGAAGATGATCTTGTCCTGGTTCTTGCCACAGCCATCACTCCCCTGGAATCCCTGGATGTAGATGACAATATGCTTCTGGGGGCCTGCCCAGATGGTCCAGTTGCACCAGGTGTTGGTTTTAATGTCAGCAAGAAATGGCAGGTAAAACATCCCAGACCAATCCTGAAAGACGAGGTGGCAGCTCCTGATGGGGAAGTACTCTATTGCCCAGGGAGGTCCTAGCTCTGACACATCAGGAACACAGAAAACAAACATGTCATCAACAGTTATTGTATGCACCAGGACATGGATATCACTCTTCTAAGAGTGCTGCAAATTGCCACAGAAGAGGCCCCATTTCAGACCCTCTCCTGCTGGGGGATTTCTAGTTTCAGCCCCTGGAGCCACATCTCAGCTCTGCATTTAGAGCTAAGCTGGGGCCCCAGTTGCTCTACAAGCATCTGGCCCTTCACAGCCCATCCAGCCTTCAGCAGCTTTAATTATGTGGGTTTGCTTCCAAAAGAGGTTTGGCCAACAATACTACTTGCTGGAAGTCTTCCTGTATTGGGTTTGCATGGCAAGGTTTTGGTAGTGGGGCATCTACACAGGTGGCTTCTGTGAGAAGCTGCTAGAAGCTTTCCCTGTGTCCAATTGAGCCAATGCCAACCAGCTCCAAGACAGATCCACTGCTGGCCAAGGCCAAGCCCATCAGTGACAGTGGCAGTGCCTCTGCAATAACACATTTAAGAAGGGGGGGGGGAATCAATCCTGTGCAACTGCAGATGGAGAGAGGAACGAGAACATGTGAGAAACAGCCCTGCAGACACCCAGGTCAGTGAAGAAGGAAGGGGAGGAGATGCTCCAGGCACCGGAGCAGAGATTCCCCTGCAGCCTGTGGGGAAGACCATGGTGAGGCAGGCTGTTCCCCTGCAGTGCAGGGAGGTCCACGGTGGAGCAGATATCCACCTGCAGCCCGTGGAGGACCCCACACCAGAGCAGGGGGATGCCCAAAAGAGGCTGTGACGCCGTGGGAAGCCCGCGCTGGAGCAGGCTGCTGGCAGGACCTGTGGACCCATGGAGAGAGGAGCCCATGCTAGAGCAGTCTGTGCCTGAAGAACTGCAGCCCATGGAAAGGACCCACACTGGAGCAGTTCGTGAAGAACTGCAGCCCATGGGAAGGACCCATGCTGGAAAAGTTTGTGAAGGACTGTGCCCTGTGGGAGGGACCCCATGCTGGAGCAGGGGAAGAGCGAGGAGTTGTCCCATCCGGTTTCCCATTCCCCCCCTCCCCCCCAAAGAGGAAGGAGCGGCAGAGACAACATGTGATGAACTGACCATAACCCCCATTCCCCATCCCCCTGCACCACTGGTGGGGAAGAGGTAGAGAATTTGGGAGCAAAGTTGAGCCTGGGAAGAAGGGAGGGGTGGGGGAAAGGTATTTTAAGATTTGGTTTTATTTCTTATTACCCTACTCTGATTTGAATGGTAATAAATTAATTTCCCCTAGTCACGTCTGTTTTGCCTGTGATGGTAATTGGTGAGTGATCTCTCCCTGTCCTTATCTCAACCCACAAGCCTTTCATTATATTTTCCCTCCCCTGTCCAGCTGAGGAGGGGGAGTGATAGAGCAGCTTTGGCAGGTACCTGCTATCTAGCCCAGGTCAACCCACCACGCTTCCCCTCCCCAGACAGCACGTTACGATTACCAGGCAGGGACTGCAGGTGAAAGACACAGCCTCATCCTTGACCCCACAAAGTATTTCTGCCTTCTAAAGGTGGTTTGTGCCAACATAAAAAGTACTGGGAGACCTACCAGCATGTTTCTGTTGCTGTCCTCCTGGCATCTGGGTGTTTCTGGATACATCAGAAGGTTCCTGAGGCTTTTGGCCTTTCAACAGTGTTTCCCCCCACAGGGCTGTGGGATGACCAGGGTGTGCAGAAGCGGTGCTCGAGGAGACATTTCTCTGCTCTCCTGCACCCATTTGGAGAGCTTCTGTGGTTTTCTGCATTTTAAATCCCCCAAGGATGGAGGCAGATGCCAGTTTGTCACTAGCAGCCATGCCCTGATGCTGCACAGGCATCACATGCTCCTCTCTCCTCGCCGCCCAGGTGCCAGGCCCAGAAGCTGGTGCCACCCCCCCAGAGCCACTGCTCACATGGTCCTCGGGCTGAGGAGACACCACACCAGGCCTTGGGACAGTGACAGAAGCTGGGGAGGGACCCCTGGCCATCAAGCCCACAGAGGCTGAGGTTTTTCCTTGCTGGCCACCCGCCTCTCCCAGCACCAGCTTTTGCATCCCAGGGCCAAGGCATCTGGGGGACCCATTTGTGCCCAGTTCAGAGGCTACTGATGGATGGCGAGGTGGCAAAGGGGAGATCATCTCCTGTCCTCCTGGGCTAGCCAGCAAGATGCCTGCCCTTTGCCTAAGTCTGGCAGGGTCCAAATCCAAAGCAGCTGGTGGAGAGAAGACCAGCTTGGACACAGGCTCTGCTTCTGGAGAAAGAGGTGCTTCAGGGATGAAATCAGTAGAGCCAAAGTCTGCAGGGACAGGTTCTGTGCAGGAGACCACCAGCGCAGGGATTGTTTCTGTCCCTAGGGTGGACATGGCTGTGGGAGGATGCTCCAGCCCTGTTGGCAAAGGGGGTACAACCAGCCCTGGCTGTGAAGCTCTGTCACTTTGGTGGTGGCAGCTTTGTACACCCAAGGAAGACACACAAGCTTTCTCAGCAGCTGGACAGTTGTGTGCTTGGGCATTCTGGGGAAGGCTTCCAGGGTCTGCAGGGGCTGACTGCAGGACATGACTGCTCTGGCCATGCAAATGAGGATGCTCTTGCAGGATGTCCCACAGTGCTGTGGGATGCAGCACTGTTTTCCCCCTGATGACTTCCCTAAAACTTTTCAAGGGGGAAATATCCATGAGCTTCGTATGTTGGAGGCCAGTTGTTCCCAGCTCAGGTTGAGTCATGGACAAATCCCTAAAACTGCTTTGGCATCTTTGGCTTCTCTCAGGTAGCAGATGTGAGTGGTCCCTCTTTACCACTTCATATGGGCTACTTAGGCTGGGCATCAGGTCCTTTGCAAGGCCATCAGCATCACTGCTCACTGTGCCATCAGTTGGAATGCTCAACTGGGGATGGCTTTCATCATTCTCTAAGCTGACTGTGCTGAGCCCTTGGTACATGGTGGTATCTGTGCTCTCTTTGCTTTCTCTTCTGCCAGGGAACAAAGACTGCGAGTGTGCAGCCAAGTCCAGGCAACTTGTGCATGTTGGTTTAATAGTAAACTGTAGGTCACCCAGATCTTTCAGCTTCAGGGTAGGGTGTGGGACAGACTGGCTGTTCTCCAGACCTACACCTGCTGGGTGCAGAAAAGGCTCTGCTACCTGCAAGGCACCAAGCAAAGGAGTTTCCAAAAGCACACTTGAAACCCTGTCCATATAACCAAAACCCACAGTGATGTCCCCACTCACAGAGAGACTCTGCCCCCAGGTATCCTGTGCTGCAGTGGGGATTACACCCTCAGGTGTTCCTCTGCCTTGAGCTTCCTTGCAGCATCTCAGACCTCCTCGCAGCTCAGACCCCACTGCACAAGGAGCTTTTGTTTCCAGGAGTGGTGTCCTTGCCCGTTCATCTGGGACAAGCTCAACAGGACTTCCCACAGCAGTAGTACCCAGCATGATCCCTCTTCCCTGTATCAACTCGCCGCTTAACACTGTGGTCTTGTCAAGGCTCACGGTGCTACGTGTGGTTGCAAAGCCCGGCACATCTCTAAGGTTTTCAGCCCACCCAGACTGAAAAATACTATCTTGCTTTGGTAGTTTTGGAGTAGGAGTTTCAGAAATCACATCACCTTTGGAGGAAGATTCACCTTCCTGGTCTCGGAAGATGTAGTACTTCCCTTTAAATTGTGCATCTCTGCAGTTTGGCAAGTACCTCTTCAGCAGCACAATGTGGACAGCTTGAGCAAATGTGGCAAAAACATGCATCTCCTTTTTCCAGCAAGCATAAACCACACTGTTTTCCACCAGTGAAGAAACTCCTTCAAATAGGATTTTGTCCTCATTTTTGTTGCAACCCTCCTTAGTGATAAAGCCCTGAATATAAATTATTATATGCTTTCTGGAGCCTGCCCAGATTGTCCAGTTGCACCAAAAGTCTATGGGGGAATCACCATGGTAGGCTGGGGGAGAAAACTCCCCATACTTGTCCTTCAGGACTCTGTGGCAGCTTCTTACAGGCACATATGCCAATATCCAAGGAGACTCTGACCCTGGAAGACAAGAAGCAATAACCTCAAGTTTTCCTCCATCTCCACTTCCCCAAAAGAGTCACTAGTCCTTATTACCAGAAATTATTTTCAAGGTCCCTCACGTCCCCATTTTGTCACCTCTCGCTCCAGTTTGTCAAGCAGGAGAACACACAAGTAACCCCACATCAGGTCCTGGGGTCAAGGGGAGGAGGCCACCTGAGCATGCACCCATGCACCAGCCTGGGGTGAGCCTAAAACTTCCATCCCAACTGACAGTTTCCATCCACACCTGCTAGCAACCTACCCTAAACCTCCTCCCCATCAGCACTTACCCCACCTGTTTGTGCCACTCTGGAGTAGCTGGAAGACTGGGGGCAGCTGGAGAAGCCCTGGCCGCCACCACCTCCTGCCCCATGGGGAGCCAGGCTGTACCCCTACTGCTACCACCCCAGAGCAGGGTACACTCATGCTTCAAGTCCCCCCTGACATGACCATGCAGGAGCACAGAGGTCCCAACATGGCCACACAGTTAGTGCCACTTGTCCCAGGGAGGCAGGTTCCCATCTGCAGGGTCAGGCTATTTAGGGATCAAAGATAAAGGCTTGGGGAATTGCCACATCTGGACGAGTTACAAAAGCAACGAGTGCACTGTTACATTTGTTGTTTATACACCTGCAGAGTTGGGAGGTAGAGCTCTCCTGAAGGCATCTTCAACCCCTTTAAAGCAAAGGCTTCAGCCAAAGAAGCAGCCCTCAGAGCCTCAGTAGGATGAGCAACATTAGCATCTCACCATAGCTAAGTCAGCCCTCAAAGTGGGAAACCCCTTCCCTTGGGCGGGAAGAAATATAGCATTTTCCAAAAACACTATCTCAAATCTAGAAGAGCCACAAGCCAGTGATAGGTTTACCCTACAGGAGCACAATTAAAGTTTGGATTGAACTTTTGCTGCTTAATTGCTGCCTAACAGTGATTTGCTGCAGCACATTGCTCCTGCCTCCAGGGTCCTGCACTGTGGTAGGGGTTTGGCAGCTGCAAGATAGCACCACGTTATCTCCCATGCTAGCACTGATTTTTTTTCCCTCCCCCAGCACTCAATATCAGCCACATCCCTTCCCTCTCCATGCTACCCCAGGGCCAGATTGTTTCTCCTGGCTTTCCACACCACGGCTTGAGGTACCCAACAAATTCTGGGGAGGATTTATTCAGGCTAAAAAAAAAAGGCTGGTCTGAGGATTAACTCTTACCTGGTTTAACCTTCTGATATTCCCAAGATGATCCACATGCCTATAAAGAAAAGAGAGTCTTATTGCAGACCCAAGTACCACTGCCCATGCTTGTAAAGCTGCTCAGAGAGATCCCAACCCAAACCTGATGGGAAGGGAGCACCAGATCCACCGTGTCCTGGTAGCTTGGGGTTTTGCCTGTGCCTGGACCAAGCCCCTAGGCTACCTCATTTCTTCCATGTGATGATAAACATTCACCCCTCCCTACCTCCAAAAGCATTGCCTCTTTTATGCTGTTAGACCACAACCAGTACAAAAACACAGCAAGCAAAACCCAGCTGTGCTTTAATCCATAGGGGCCATGCAGAGGAGAGAAGGATTTGTAAGCAGGCAGGACACTGCGCCCAGGAAGGGAGTTTCCTACAGGGAACCGAGTCCTCGCTTCCCATCACTCACCCCTGGCACAGCACCAGCAGTATCGCAGCCAGCAGCATCACAGTGGGACCTCAGCATCGCCCCAGGAGCCTGCCTCCCAGTGGCAGGCCCCCACACCCAAGGCACCAGGAGCAGGGCCAGAAGCATCACGGTGGGCAAAGGCTTCATGGCAGAGGCTTACCAGAGGCACAACATTAAAATAAGACCAAAAAAGAAAAGGAAAGGAAAACCTCTCCCTCTCTAAAATAACACCCCAGGCAAAGCAAACATGGAATCACCACCTTTCCTAGGCCCTCCCCAAACCACATCCCTGCAAAGGGTCTAGTCTGGGAGCCTACTCACTCATATACTGTCCTGCTACCCCTGTGATAGCAATTAGCTAATCAATTAAATGAGGCCAGCTATCACTCATTAGGGACAGACCTGCTCTTTCAATTTGCTGTCTAGTATTCCTCCATTGCTGGGTGTCTTGGTGAGAAAGCATTATCCACTATCTGTTTATAATGCATAATGCTATAAACTGGAATTACAGCGATGCTGATACCCCAACCTGACCCAGAAGCAGAGCCCAAGTTGCTTGTTCTCTTAAAAAAAAAAAAGAAGATTCAATTACTGGAGGGGAAAAAAAAAACAACCCTGATGTAAAAGTGTTTTCATCACAACATTTTAACTGGCTTCTGCTGAGGGCTGATTTCCCTTGGGGCTGCACCATCCTGATGCAGGACTGAGTGAAACAGGTGAAACTGCCTTGAAACACAAGCGGCTCCTCTCCTCATCTACACTTAGTGACGACGTGTGGAAAGCAAATAGCCCAGGTGATGATGTGTAAATTATTAGATGCTTAAAATTCTTTCAGCTGTAATAGTCTAACTTGTCATTAGGGGCCACGCAGATAAGGCAATTAGGCTGTTTGACATGTGGCTCTGACAATATTCCTTTTAAAATGTCAATCATCATTTAGCAAAACAAAATAAAAAATCCTTTCTTTCTTCTAAGTCATTACAGCTTGACAAGCTGACAGATGTTCAGGGACAAATACACCCATTTTTTTCATGGGCTGAAACAAGCAGTGTGTCAGACCTTCCCCAGCTGCCTGGGGTTTGTAGTGGCGTTGGTGCAAGCGACTGCATCCTAGCTCCCTGTTTTTAAGCTTTTCTGCCCATTCTGCATGCAGTCCCGCTGGCCAAAAGGCCAGTGAGAGGCTGTAATTCTTCCAGCAGTACAAACCTCCTCCTCCCACGGCTGCCTGTGTAATTACATATTTCCAAAGCTACCCCAAATTCCCTCTCACTGTCCTACGGCAGGCACAGACAGACCTGCAAACACCACTCCACACTTACCATAGAACCATAGAATCATTTAGGTTGGAAAAGACCTTTAAGATCATCAAGTCCAACCATAAACCTAACACTGCCAAGTTCACCGCTAAACCATGTCCCAAAGCTCCACATCTACACATCTTTTAAATACCTCCAGGGATGGTGACCTAACCACTTCCCTGGGCAGCCTGTTCCCTTTCGGCGAAGACATTTTTCCTAATATCCAATCTAAACCTCCCCTGAAGCAACTTGAGGCCATTTCCTCCCTTCCTATCACTAGTTACTATATAGAAGAGACTGACCCCCACCTCACTACAACCTCCTTTCAGGCAGTTGTAGAGAGCAGTAAGGTCTCCCCTCAGCCTCCTTTACTCCAGACTAAACAACCCCAGTTCCCTCAGCCACTCCTCGTAAGACTTGTGCTCTAGACCCTTCACCAGCTTCGTTGCTCTTCTTTGGACACACTCCAGCACCTCAATGTCTTTCCTGTAGTGAGTGGCCCAAAACTGAACACAGTACTCGAGGTGCGGCCTCACCAGTGCCGAGTACAGGGGAACAACCACCTCCCTGTTCCTGCTGGCCACACTATTTCTGATACAGGCCAGGATGCCATTGGCCTTCTTGGCCACCTGGGCACACTGCTGGCTCATATTCAGCCAGCTGTCAACCAGCACCCCCAGGTCTTTTTCTGCCGGGCAGCTTTCCAGCCACTCTTCCCCAAGCCTGTAGCGCTGCATGGGGTTGCCGTGACCAAAGTGCAGGACCCGGCACTTGGCCTTGTTGAACTTCATACGATTGGCCTCAGCCCATCCATCCAACCTGTCCAGATCTCTCTGTAAAGCCTCCCTACCCTCAAGCAGATCAACACTCCTGTCCAACTTCATGTCATTCACAAACTTACTGAGGGAGCACTCAATCCCCTCGTCCAGATCACTGATAAAGATATTAAACAGAACTGGCCCCAGTACTGGGACCCCCCCTGGGGAACACCACTTGTGACCACCTGCCAACTGGATTTAACTCCATTCACCACAACTCTTTGGGCCTGGCCATCCAGCCAGTTTTTTACCCAATGAAGAATATACCTGTCCAAGCCATGAGCAGCCAGTTTCTCCAGGAGAATGCTGTGGGTAACGGTATCAAAGGCTTTAATAAGTCTAGGTAGACAACATCCACAGCCTTTCCCTCATCCACTGAGCAGGTCACCTTGTCATAGAAGGAGATGAGGCTGCTCAAGCAGGACCTGCCCTTCATAAACCCACGCTGACTGGGCCTGATCACCTGGTTGTCCTGTACATGCTATGTGATGGCACTCAAGATGATCTGCTCCATAACTTTCCCTGGCACCAAGGTCAGACTGACAGGCCTGTAGTTCCCGGGGTCCTCCTTCCGGCCCTTCTTGTAGATGGGTGTCACATTTGCTAAGCTCCAGTCAACTGGGACCTCCCTGGTTAGCCAGGACCACTGATAAATAATTGAAAGTGGCTTGGTGAGCATTTCCACCAGCTCCCTCAGTACTCTTGGGTGGATCCCATCTGGCCCCATAGACTTGTGTGTTTCTAAGTGGTGTAAACGCCACGTAAATGGAGTTTGCCCTCATGAACATCAAACAAGGTTGTGTTACTAGGCTATAAACCCTGGAAGATAATCATCCTGGCTGGATGCCCTGCTGCAAAACAGAGAGGTCCCTAAGGTATCATCTGGTTCATGAGGAGAGCAGGAGTGTTTTCTTCATTTTAGCTTACCAGATAGTAGAGTGGAGGCGGTGAAATAAATCATAAGGCCAAGTTTATTTTTAGTTTACTGATATGTAAGTATTCGAGTGATGAATTTTAATGTGTAGGGCATTTTTTCATTTGTTTGGGAGCTATTTTTTTGAGTTTTATCGTGAGTATTTCCATAAAAACATAAATTGTCTATTAGCATGTTTGGTCCTTTTGACTAAATCCTCATGCTCAGTGGTTGCTGATTTTCTTATTTATATTGGGGCCACCTGGCCCAAGAATCTGTTGGAGGAGAGCTGGTGGGCACATTCATGCTGGCCTGTGCCTAGTTGCACAGACAAACTCTGCACAACGGGGCCAAAAAACCCAAATTGCGGGTCTCAGCCTCCCTACCAGCTCCTGCGCTCCTGCTTTCTCAGTACAAGGTTGAATCTCTCCCAGGACGAGCCAATGGACCCGACACGAACCTTGGCAACTGGGCAGCTTTGAAGGTGCTGAGGCGCTTGGGCTGGCTGCAGCTGCTGGGGGGGCACACAGCCGCCTTGGGGACAACTGGTGAGAGCAGGTCCACCAAAGGGAGAGTCACCAAAATTAAGCTGATATCAGCAAGCACTCAAATTTCCCCCTCCCCGGGCAGCATGACATACCAGGAGCTCCTACTTACAACTGTTCTGCTGTCATTTATAAGGCAACATAAACTGGCTGAGAGCCTAGGATAGATAAATTTACCGTCTGCCTCCCTCTAGTGATTGCATTGCTGCATAAAGAGAGAGCAAAAATCACGCTGGGCAATAGTTATTTTTATTTGCTTTCTTAGCAAATCAAAGTAATGGAATGCTTTCATTTTTTCTGTCACTTATTCATGATTCTCTTACGCACCAAAAGTGAATGGAAAGAGCTAAAGAAGGACAAGAAATTAGGATTTCACTCATCACCTCGCTGATAACTGAAGTCCAAAACAAAGTGTAACATGGATGGCAGCTAAATGCTGCTGCAAAAATGTTTGAGGAACAGTGTATCAAAGTCAAGAATATTTTTAGGAAAAAGTGGTAATGTCACCAATAAGCTCTTTTTCTAACAGGTTTCAAAAGTTGTGTTACTATTTAGAGCTCAGCAAGGTGCCCAGCTAAATACCAGGGGATGCATCTGGGGTGGCCATCTTAATGGCTCGGTCCCTCCAAGTGAGCTGACAGTGCTGTGCCTGCAGGAGCTACTCTATTATTTATATATACATTATGTAGAATGAGATCCCTGTATTTAGTTACCAGAGATAAGCATCAGTTTAATTCCCATTTCTTTGTGTCACTCATTAGCCTGATTGATTTTAGGTCAGTTGGGGCCAAACATGCAATTATGCTCTTAGATACAATTAAAGGCAAGGGATTTCTCAGGAGCTGATGTTTTCCTTAAATACGGAGTTGTCTTTCCTTGATCACCGGCTACTTTTCATTGATTTGGCTGCTAATCCTCTGGACTGGGCTCAGGGATGTTTTAAATGAGCAATGCCATCATGCTCCAGTTTATCATGGTGACTGTTTTACCTGTGTTGCTGATGAACTGTAATACTATTAATAAAACCTATATATAGTTTAGACTTCACGCTTTGTGGGAGTTTACAGACAAATAGCATAAATAGCACACCTGCAAGATTTGTGTAAGAAGATGTGTAGCATGGGAGGGCTAAAGTGATTTTTCTCTGGGCTTTCTGATGCCTTCAAGGCACCTATTCCTTCTTTATCCTGACCTGGGAGTCTGTGGACACTGTTATTTAACCTCAGTGGGAGAAAGCTACAGGATCCATATGCAACGAAGATCTTGACTTAAAGATTCCTGCTGTTGATTGCAGAGCATCACATGTATGCATGGAGCCCTTCTCCAGAGCCCTTAGAGCCCAGATGTTTGTGTGGCTATGTCCAGATGTAGAGCCCACATGTATCTATGGCTCTTTCTCTGTAAAACAGTATAAAAAGTCCTGAATATGACAATAAATTGCATGAAGTGAGCAAGTCCCTAGCTCTCTTCATTTACCTGGTAAGCAGACAGAGCTACACCAGCAGGACCCAGTTTCAGCTTTGACCTATAGGTGGTACCTGGGGGGGGCACTTACAGCCCATCCTGGCTTGAAAGACCACAGACTTCTGAGTTTTGACCTGTTTATGAGATGAGACAGAAACGAATGTTGCTGCATGCCAAGAAAGCAACCGCTCACAGGCATTTCCTAGCAGACAACGGTGGGACACGTGCCTCCAACCCCACCGGCCAGCTGAGCTCTTGACCCAAAAGCAGGCTGGCCCAGGGCTCCTGCAGTCCCCCATCCCTCCTTATGGGGGGGCAGCAAAGCCTTTGACCCCATCTCTGCCTTGACTGTATTTCATGGTACAGTTTATCTCCCTCCCCAACACCCAAAGCACTTGCTGCCGCTCATGTAAGGCTTTGTGTTGGAGGTCCATGATATCCCCTGGGTCCAGGTCCCAGGCTCCCAAGGCTGTGGCACATACCTATGGCAAACTCTCTTCCCAGGTCTCCCTCTGTCACTGGTGTAATGTCGCAGGCCAGGGAGCAGCACCCCATGCAGCACAAAAAGTGTTTTTCCTGCACGGCTTTTGCTGTCACCTCGGACCCAAGCACAGCCTCAGATCCTGCCACCTGAAGTCGTGACACCCCCCCAGGAGGATCCCCATGAAGCAGGACATAAGGGTTTGGAAAAATCACACTTTGCTGCAGCTCTACAATATCCCCTCATGGAGCGCCCTTGACTCCTCATGGGGTGACAGGTGGTGGCAGAGGGAAAACCACGTGGGATGTCGGGTCATTTCCAAACACCATTGGAATAGCCTGATGTGGAATATTATTAAAACTGCAGTTGGGGAGAGTGATGAGCACTGGGATGCAGGCTCTCCCAGCAGTAGTGTGAGGAGGATGACGGGGAGGTGCTGGCCGGGGAGGTTTTGCACATCTCCAGCATCCCAGAAACCCAGGCAGGTGCACAAGGCAATTATCTGTTTAGACTCAAAAGTGGAAGGCTTGGTTAGACCCACTACCGCATCCACAAAACAAGAGCTGCTGGTCTTGACCCACTTCTGACCTCCCACCTCACCTCAAAGGATGCTCCTGCTCCCCAAAGAAGCACAACCAGTTGCACCAACACCTGCAGTCAGCTCCAACCGCAGCAGGAAGGCACAAATCCAGCTAAAAAACAGTATTGCTCAAATAAAACAAAATAGAAACCACCAAGAAGTCCAAGTTTAACACCCAAGCTGCAACATCTTGTTTAGCCCATGAGGGCAGCCTCAGGTGTATTTTTTTCTCCATGCGGTTATCCTGCAGGGGAGGGGGGGGGGTCATCGGGTGCACGCCGCTGCTGGATCAAGCATCTCCTTGACACCTTGCTCTGCCACTTCAGCTCATTAGCAGGAAAAAAATCCCCGCTGCTTCTTTTTTTCCCTGCAGAGTGACTTGCTACTTCAACATAGAGGCTCATGGCAGCCACTGCCGCTGCCCGGCAGGCCTGTGTCCAGACAGAAAAGCTGCTTGCAACCAAAAAAGAAGATGAAAGCTGCTCAGGTGGGTTTAGCGGTGCCTTAGACATGGTTCACCTGGTGATAAGAGGGTCAGAGCAGCCATCACCCCAGTCAGCCCACAAAGGCCATGTAGTTTCCAGCTCAAGGCAAGGAGCCTTTTGCAGGTTGCAGCTAGAAATCAAGTTAGGGGTCTATGGAGTTACTTTAAAATTCATTTTTTTAAACTGTTTTTTACTATTTTCCAACTAAACTAAATTTTTAAACTCTTTTTAGCTAGCTCAGCCTTTGTGGGAGATGCAACATCAGCGGGATGCCGGGGCAGCGCAGAGGGGACCCACAAGCAAGGCGACACTGCCTGTGCCTCTCAAACATCCCCCAAAAACTTGGTCGGTTATTTTCCTCGACCAAAAGTAGCCCCCACTTCCAGTTGCAATAATCTGTGGTGAAGACGCAAGGCTGAACTAAAGGGCCGTTGATTAGTCTCCTGCATTGATGCTGGTTATTTTTCAGCTGATTAATTAGCAAACTGTGTATTTTAGCCCCTTTTCCCATGGACAAGGAGCTCGGTTCCTACACGCCCCATAGCAAGAGCAAAGCCCTGTGAGGGGCCACAGGCACCAGCTGAGGGCTGGACCCAAATTGGAAATGCCCCATGAGCAAACCAGATGATTTCCCCCAAAACCCCTTTGTGATCAAGATGAGGAGGGCTCATCCCAAACCACCACCTTCCCTACAGGGGAAATGGTGACTTTGTTCCCCCATGGTCTGGAAAAAATTTTGAAAAAAGAAGAAAAGGGGTGGAAAAAGAAAAAAGGAAAAGGGAAAAAGGAAAAAAGGAAGAGAAAAAGAGGGAAAGGAAGGAAAAAGAAAAGGAAAAAGGAAAGAAGGTAAAAAGGTAAAGAAGGAAAAAAGAAAAAAGGAAAAAGGAAAAAAGAGGAAAAAAGGAAAAAGGAAAGAAGGAGGAGAAGGAGAAGAAAAAGAGGGAGAAAAAAGGGAAAAGGAAAAAACAAAAAAGGAAGAAGGGGGAAAAGGGGGGGGGGAGGCAGGGAAAAAAGAACAAAATAAAAACAGGCAAAGAGAAAAAACAGCATGCTTCTACGTCTGTGTCTGGTAGGAATATACTGGTTTTTCCTAGCTGCAAATCCGCCCCAAGGCAGCAGGCAGGTGGGTGAGGTGGCACCTCCTGCCTGGCTTTCCTCCCTGGCAATTGGGCAGCGCTAGAGGGAAAAACACATGCCATGGTTACCAAATACCCTTTTCCGCACAGAGTATCAGCACCCAGTTAATGAGTAACCTCGGAAATTCACCACCCTCGTTACTGAGCCAACGCACGCACCCCTTCCCCTTCTTGCCTCTCCAAGGAGGTGGTTTCCCACCCATGCCAGGGCCAAGGCTTCCCCAAAGGAGCAGCTCTGCCAGAGATTTGGGAAATGTCCTCGTCCCTCTATTTAGAAGAGGTGGGATTTCCCCAAGCCGCTCCCCAGTCAGCAATTTCTGTGCCCACGGCTGAGTTCAGGTGATGATCAGCCTGGTTGGCATGTTCGCTACGTGCCGGTTTTGCTTGGGCTGGTGACAGAGGTCGAGCATGCCCATCACTCTGCCCTGATGGCAGAAAAAAAAAAAAAGAGGTTTCCAGCTTTTCCAGCTTAAAGCATGGCAACATCATTGCAAATGAGCTGCTCTCCAGAACTTGTGGTAAAACACATTTTAAAAGAGATGATGGAAATAAATACCTGCAGAAATATTTTTCAACAAAATATTTTTAAAATTGAGAAGCTTATGCATCTCGTACATACAACATGCGAGCCACTGCTTCATTGTGCCTGATTTTTTTTCACTCATTTAGTTCAGCATTGCTCTGATGAACTACTTTCAAAAATCAAAGGAAGTATTTCCCTGCTAATAGGTCCCAAAGCCAGTTTTCCATTGGGAAAGCAGGTTTTTAAGTGAGCTCATGTGTCCACAGCGATACACTGGAAATTGGACTCCACAAGGAGTTCCAAAAGATGGAGAAAATGGAGCCCTCACCCCACTTTAGCAGACAGAGGCCACCTCCCCTCCTCTTTGATGGTTCCTTATTTTGGATATGAGCCCAACAGGATGCCGTCTGTGAGCCTTTCCTCCGCCAGCAGCACCAGGGATTGGCACTTTGCTCTGGTATTTCCCTATCATGTTTTAAAGGGCATCGCAAGAAATTCACACCTAAAATTGGTGAAGTCCTTCATTCCTCCTGGAGCCTTAATCCAGGCTTTCAGTGGAGCTACTGACCTGGTGGGTGCCAAAAATCACAGCATCCCTGCTGGGAGCTGCCAAGGAGGCTGGTGAGCACAAAGGGGCCAGGAGGAAGGAAGCACATCACTGAATTGCTATGGGACCCCCTGCTACAGCCATGGATGACCCGGGGGGGGGCTTGTCATCCTCGGGAGGAAATCAAAGCAACCAAAAAAACTCCAACCCAAATGGGGGAGGACTGCTGAGGGAACAGGAGGTGCCGCTGAGCTGGGCGGCGGAGGAGCAGGCAATGGGGAGGGTGAGCAGGGAGGACCATGTGGCTGAGCCAGCGAGGAAGATGAGGCTCCCTGGGGAGGTGAAGGCTTCTGTCATGGTTTAATCCCAGCCAGCAACTAAGTACCACGCAGCCACTCGCTCACTTCACCCCCACCCAGTGGGATGGGGGAGAGGATCGGGAGGAAAAAAAAGTAAAACTTGTGGGTTGAGATAAGAACAGTTTAATAGAATGAAAAGGAAGAAAATAATAATGATAATAATAAAATGACAATAATAATAAAAGGATTGGAATATACAAAACAAGTAATGCACAATGCAATTGCTCACCACTTGCTGACCGATGCCCAGTTAGTTCCCGAGCAGCAATCCCCCCAGGCCTACTCCCCCCAGTTTATATACTGGGCATGATATCACGCGGTATGGAATATCCCTTTGGCCAGTTTGGGTCAGCTGTCCTGGCTGTGTCCCCTCCCAACTTCTTGTGCCCCTCCAGCCTTCTTGCTGGCTGGGCATGAGAAGCTGAAAAATCCTTGACGTAGTCTAAACACTACTTAGCAACAACTGAAAACATCGGTGTGTTATCAACATTCTTCTGGTACTGAACCCAAGACATAACACTATACCAGCTACTAGAAAGAAAATCAACTCTATCCCAGCAGAAACCAGGACAGTTTCCTAGGAAGGGTCTGGGGATGGATATCCAGATGCAGGTGGTGCTCCTCAGTTCAAAAGATGTTTGGATCAGCCTTTCTCCCTGTGTTCAGGTATCAGAGGACACCAAGCCAGATTGTTTGGCTGGGTGTCCCCAGGAAGAGGCGATTGCCAGGGCACTGGTGGCAGGGGGACAGGTGGCTGTGATGCTTGGCGGGAGCCATGAGAGCACCCCCACGACAGCCTGGCTGGGGGAGAGCAAACAGCCCACACAGCCAGCAGCAGCAGGTCCTGGCTGCAGAGGGCTTCAGCGCCTCGGCATGATCCCAGCCCCGGCAGACCCCAGGTCAGCACCTACATTGCCCAGCTGATGCTCAACACAAGTGTCTCATGGTCCAGAAGGTGTGATACAATAAGTGCTCCTGCAAGGTGGGAGGGAAGTTACTCTCCACGCACGTCTTGTTTCTTAGTCCTGTAAGCCACTGCGACTGTTTTCAGACACTGGGTCACATCAACCCATGATCTGGGACAGTACAGCTCTCTTTTAACCTTCTTGTTCAAGCCCAAATCCCAGCCCGTGCTCAGGATGGATCTCTCATGGAGGTTTCTTCTCCTGTGGCTGTGATGGAGGGTATCAGAGAAAGTAATTCTCAGCATCTCCCCAGCAACGGTAATTTCTGCTCAGTGATGGTGGAGAGGAGACCCAGGGCTGGGACAAGATAGATGCCAGAAGCAACCTCTGGCAGGACCAGAACCTCTTCCCTGCACACACCCCAGTGGGAACTATGTCCCCCTCGTCCCTCCTGCCAGGGGCAGACATCGTCCTTCTGCCCCAGACCAGGGTAACTGTGGCAGGCGAGAGGGCTGGTGGCCATCTCTTTGGCCCCGGGGTGTTCCCAAGCTGGGGCTCACTTGGCAGGACCAGCTCTGGGGGACCTGGGAGGGCTTGCATCCAGCCAGGCATGGGCGGGCCGATCCCATTCCCAGAGCGGTTCCTACCTTCTGCACATCCTGAGCAGCAGGAGGAAGAAAAGGCAGAACAAAAACCCTGCGGCAATGATGCCCCAGCTGCTGACCCACGCGCCTGGCCAGGCCGTTCATTCTGGTGGGAGGAAACCCGGGCTGCAGGCAGCTTTGTGTCCTGCAAACCACTGCAAAACTGATTTATATTAAAAATAAAGAGCACACAATACCAAAGTGGTTGGGGTTTGTCTATTAATCTCTCAACAGTCAGCTGCAAACCTAACAAATCCCCTGAAATAGCAGCGGGGAGCCGTGTCCTAGCTCATTCTTCCCTGCCCCCTTTTACAGCTAAAAATAATCAATAATGACTGTCCAAAACAGGGAGACCAAAGCAATTTTACAGGCTGTGGGATCATGACTCATATTTTTACTCTCACACTGGCTGGGCACAAAAAAACCCATGAGGCTGCATTTCCCAGCAGCCACAGTAGAAAATCACCTCCGAACTGCCGGGGACCCGGACAGAGGGGCCGCGGTTATTAGGACAAGCTCCCGCATCCCCTCCTTTTGCCGTGATCCTGCAGCGAGGCTTTGCTGGGAAGAAATGAAAATAAAAATGATGCAGCCAGGTTGAGAGCGGCAGCGTTATCCCCCCCTGCTTTATGCAAGCGAGGGTTAATTGAACCACCCGGGAGCAATAAGCCCCGGGGAGGCAGTGGTGGTTGTTATTCTGCTGGTAATTGCTGTTTTCGGCCACAATACACAGCAGAAGGGACTTGTCCAGAGTTTCCTGGGGTGGCAACAGTGTCGACGGAGACTTCTGTCTGAATCCCCATCCCGAAGGGGCCACCTTCCTCCCCGGGCAGCCACCCTGCTTTGGTGGGTCCATCCTCCCCGTGCATGTCTGCATGCGGCTGTTTTGCCTCAGGAAGCAGCAGCAGCACCAAAGGAGATGCTGGCAATGGCCAAACCCACAGCCTGTTTCCTCTGCAGTGACCACAGTTCAGGAGCTGATAACGAAAACCAGTGTTTCCCACCCAGCTTGCCACCATGCTGGCTCCCACCGTGGCCAGGGGGTTTTCTGGGGAGGAAAAGATGCAGCCTCATGTCTGCGTTGGCATTGCCGATGTGGGAAAAGCCCAGTACCTTGGGGAGTTCCCCAGGCTGGCAAAAAGAAGAGCTATATTGCTTCCTTCTGCCCCAAAACAGCCTGTCCTGGGCTCAGAAAGGTGGTGACGTGATGTCAGCACAGCACTGAGTAGTGAACTGACGCATTAGCTCCCACCACACTTTCAGGATGACTGTACCTAGATCCATGTGCTGAGAAACACGCTTTTTCAGTGGCCAGATCCCTTTTCCCCCACCACGTTTCCTTCCCCGCTGCTCTCATGCAGCAGCACGCGTGGGTGTGAGGTGGCTGCAACCCTTTGCCATTCCTCTCCATGTTGGTTTGTTATTGCAAAGGTGGCGGGGGGGGAAATCCAGACCTCTCCATTAAAAAGAAAAACAAATGGAAACACATCAAAAAGAGAAAAAAAACCAAGAAAAAATAGAGGCCACTAAAGCTGTGGCCAGATTGGTGTGATTTATTCCTTGCCTGCTTGGGAATGCAGTGCTAAGGGGTTGCATGGGTCCCATCCTGATCCCAGCACAGGCTCAGTGCAGAATGATGCTCTTTGCATCAGGTTACCCCCGCTTCAAGCCAGCGTGGCTGGGGTGATGTGCTGGTCTGCAAAAAGATTGACGCATCACAGCTATGGGTAGGGCTGGTGAGCCTACCTGGTGTCATAGCAAAACACCCCATGAAGATGAGGCCATAGAATAGACATCTTCCTGAAGCCCGGGATGGATCTGCCCAGCCCCAGTTAGACAAGCTCCCCACCTACCCTGGGTTAATACTCACCCCATCTTCTCAGCAAGGTCTGTTACATACGTGCTTGCTTCTGATGCTCATGGCGCATAGGTAGGGACAGGGTCACATTGCTGAAACCTTGACCAGATGTGTGCACCGAGTTGGTGGCAGTGACTGAGGGCTGGTGGTGGACTCTGCAGGGTATACTCATTGCCCCACATGCAGACATGCATGGCCAAAGGGCTTCGAAGGCAGAGGCAGAGAGCCAATGCATGGCGCTTGCCTACACCAGATGCGTTCAAACATGCTTCATCCGGGCTGATAACCCCCTCTCTTCCCATCGCCTTTGGCCCCACCACAGTCAGTAGCTACTCCAGGAGTCTGGCAGTGCCATCACCTTGCAACTCTCTGCGTGGGGAAAGGTTTCATTTTGAACGTGCTGCCGCTGCCACTGGGGTCGCTGGGCACATAGCAAAGCTGGGACTGGAAGGTGCTGGAGAAAGGCAGCAGGGATTGCTGGGGCATGAAAATCCCCCGTGATGCTAGCAAAGAAACTGGAGCTTTGAGGATGATGTTGCAGTCAGGAATCAGTTTAAGAAACAGTGCAAAAGTTCAAATCAAGAACACGTCACTGCTTTTTCTTTTAATGCCTCTAACTGCGCATGGTTCTGGAGAACAACGATATTCCTAGTACAGAGCTACCGCTTCCTGCTCTTGCTGAAGATTTTGACATGGAGGAGAAGCGAAGAGAAATGTTGAAAATCCAACAAACAAATCATAAAAATGAGGACAAAGGCCAGCTCTGAAAGGCTGCAGGAAACACTGCTCTGTACACCCACACGACAGAGCCACCGAGGGACTGCAGCAGCAAAGCCAATAAAAGAGATGGATCCTTCTTACTGCTCTGTGCAGGGAGCAAATGTCTCCCAGATATCATGTCTGGCAGCATCTCTTTGGAAACCATCCAGGTATGAGCCACGGCGCTTCCAGCTTCAGCCAAAAGTCAGATATTTTGGTGGAAAGCCCTTGGGGAATGGGCTGCTCGGAAGCAACCCATTGCCTGCACTGGTGGTGTTCAGTGAAGCTGGTAGCAAAAGTCTGCCTGATTTCAAGGCAAACACGAGCTCACCCTGAAAGGTCTAAAGCCCAGATGCTTTGTGCATGTTCACAGGGGTGACAACTGGGACCACACTGGCAGCACTGCCCCAGGCATCACCCCACCACACATCAGCTCTTTGAGAGAAAATTAGAAACAGATCCACTTCCTCCAGTGGGACGTTCAAACGGCCACCACAGCAACACGAAAGTCCTCAAACAGTAGACTGGAAGAGCTACCAAAGGGAAATTTCCCCTCCCTTCAGCCTGAACTCTCTTTTACTTCTGCTAATGACTTCACGTGAAGGAATCCAGATGTTAAAAATGGCAGCCACGCCAAAGAGCTTCCCCGCTCTCCTGGCTGGCTGGGCTCTGAAGGAGCTTGGGAGCAAAAACCCAGCTTAGCAACAGCTTGCATTAACTGAACAACTGCCAGCAGCCACAGCAACTCCCAAACCAAAAAGAAAAATCCCACCGGGAGTAAACCAGGATGATGCTTGGTTAAAAAAAATAGACTGAGGAAACATCGCAGCTCTTCATGGCTTTGAAAATTAAAATTAAATTAAAAGAAGTCAATAAAAGGAGGTATGCTTGGAAAGGGTATTTGTAAAATGGTAGCTTGACCACCACTTCTCTGGGCCTCTGTCCAAAGCAATTGGGCTGCGAGTGCCTGCGCTGCCGCGGTGGGGGCTGATTCCATCAGCCATCCACGCTGGGCCAGGACTCAATTCATCCCATAATAGGTATATACGTATTTTTAACATAGATGTCTGTTTGCAGTGGAACAGGACCTTACATCCCCCAGTGAGACTGGCTGGTGTCTATTAGCCACCAGCACCCATCAAAAATCCCCCCGGCTGGGGCATTTGTGCTCAGCTGGGTGTTGTGGGGCTTGTACAACTTCAAGGCTTCGAGGTCTTCAGCCCCAATTTGGTTGAAAACAGCTCGCCCACTGCCACCCTTGCCCCAGCAGCATGCTCACTGTGGAGGAGAGAGAGGGGCTGGGAGAGTCAACTGCATTCTTTAACTGCAGAAGTATTTCGACAGCCAGGCTTATGGCAAATGACCCTAATGAAAAGCAGCTGCCTCGTGCCTGTAAATAGGATTCTCTCTGCAGCATTTTGCCCTAATAGAGTAAAATCAGAAGATAGGAATTTTTTATATATATAGAAAAAGACTTACAGTCTCAAATCTAAACTTTACTGACATGCCAGCACCATTGGTTGGAGGGGGAGGGTTTAAGGACAATCATTTATTGAAATAATTTATTCAAATGTGTTCACTGGGACTTGAAGCCCACCCGAGGCTTTGCTCTGCCCACGCCTCCCTGGCTTTGGCAGGGGTCGAAGCACACAGCGCCTGCTCCTGCCCTGCCAGCACACTTCAGCTGCTGGGCTGGGAGCTGCCAGGCAAATCCCCGGCTGCCATCACACGAGCATTTGGGGACAACATCGTTCCCACATAAAGCACTTGCAGGGCAGCGCTGGTTCGGAAGACAATTGCATCCAAATGCCTCGGCGTCTGCAAAAAAGCTCCGCACAGAGCTGTCAAGTTACCTCAAACAGCCTTAAAAATCTTCCCCTGCCTCCAGCCGCTCTGTAAATCCCACTGGCAAGAGACATACACTTTATATCACACCAACCTCTTCACTCCCAGCCCTCCCTTGCTCTCCTGGGCTGGTTTCTCTGCCAGGTCCCTCCTCATTGGGCTCCCAGAGCTCTGGCTGGTGGCTCATCCCCGGCCGTGTTTGCATCGTACAGCCACAGAGAAATCCAGCTTAACCTTCCTCACGGAGCAGGCACTCGTCCTAACGTAAACTTGTCCATGATGCGAAGTGAATGTAAGCTGGGGCTGCAGTGTCTGCCCACGCCCAACCATCTCCATCCAGGACAACAGTGGGTGCTCCAGCGGTCAGTCATGTGGACAGAGATGGACGGAGCAGCAGAAGCCTGTGTGAGAAGTGAGGAGCGTTGCCATGGGGCAGAGCAGCTTGCCCATCCCATCCCTCCAGGCACTGGGGCAAAACACCTACCAATTTCCAAGTGGCCTTTCCTTCCCAGGCAGTTACACAGCCAGCAAAACCAGCTGAGAAATGGCATTTACTGTTTTCTCCAAGGGTATGGTCTCCTGTGGAAGGAAGCAGTGAAAACCAAAGCATTACTGATGTAAACCTCAAGTATTAGGTTAATAGCAGACACATGAGCAATGAAAACGGCCACCACCAAGTGACACCAGCTTCCTCCCTTTCTCCACTCATTTCTTCTTGCTTGAGAAGTTGGCAAGTTGTCTGCAGAGCCAGGGTTACTCTTGCTTCAAATCCTGAGCTTTAGGACTGTCATTCTGGGGAGCTTCACCAAAACGAAGACAACAAAGTAAATGAGCACTGCCTACGTGCAATGGCTTGTTGTGAAAATGAGGAAAATAATTATCTTCTGTGCAGTTATTAGAGAGTTGGTGTTCTTGCATGTTATACTGCTGGTAATTGCTAGGAATTTTGTATATTAAGAAAACAAAGATTTTTGGGCTGGCTCCTGACAACACTATTGAACATGAACATAGGAATTGGCACTAGGTCAGGCCAATGGTCCATCCAGCCCTGTCTTCACCTCCAACAGCGGTCATGAGCAAACGACCAGGGAAGAGTAAGAACAAGGCGACCATGTAAGGTATTTACCCCAAAGTGCTCTCCTACCTTCAAATGGTTTCAGCTCAGAGGTCTTCTGAGCCAGATGTAATTTCTGCTGAGTGACACTCGCCACATAAATACTGCGTTCCTGAAGTAGACTTGGATGTTTAGCATCCAAAAATCCTCAGGCAGGGAGCTCCGTGGATCCACTGCCTGCTGTGTGTAAAAAACCCGCCAGTTTTTGTTGTGCTTCTGGCTCTGGCTCCCTTTGAAGACGCCTGCTTCTTCTTTTCCACTCATAATTTTGTAGCCCTCTGTCATGCCCCTCTTCAGTAATTTCCTTCCAAATCCAAGACTTGTACCTCACATAGACTGGAGCTGCTCAGCGTGGATCCTTGTTGTCTCCTTCTGCACCTTTTGCAGTTCTCCTCTGTCCTTTTTAGATGAGGAAACCCAAACCGCATGCATTATTGAAGATACAAATGGACCATGGATTTACAGAGTGCCATAAAGACACTCTATCCCTTTCCTTGCCATGTTCGGCGTGCAATTGGCTTTGACCACTTCCCACCACTACCTGCAGAAACCCCAAGATCCTGCTCCAGAGCAGCACTAGGTTACACTACGTTCTCCCCATGCTGTGCCATCTTCCACCTATCTTCCTTCATATCTACCTCCCATTTTACTTGGACTCCTGCAGTCCTTCTGAACTTCCCCCGCGTCCTCCTCACCACCACCCTCAGAAACTTCAACTCACAAGCAAGCTGTCCCATCCCACTGCTCACGTCCAATTCAACATGAATAGGTTGAAGATCATCTTGGTTCCTGTAAGAAACTGTCCTATGTTCACCTGCCTAAGACTGAAGAGGGTGAGTGAGAAGCAGAGGTCTAATTTCTGTTACAGATCGTTTGGCTCTTCTCAAAAATGTGTGTCAAATCTTTACTCTTTTACTCTCAGACCAGGGCCCAACACGTGCCTAAGAAGTTAGGGACAAAAGCTGTTCACTGAATTTTCACCTATATTTATACAGTACATCTAAGATGCTCTTTTCCTCCACAGTAGCTCCATGAGTCAGTGTGGAAGCATCCTGGAGCTAAGTTTCAGAAGTCATCCTTTTTCCCCCCAAAATGTCAGCCCAGGAGGATATGACACAGCTGGTAAGAGCACTGAGCTCTTCTAATTCTATCTTGTTTCTTAAATACCAGACTATTTTTCCTCCAAGGGTGTGTTTATAAAGATTTTCAAATCTTAACATGAACAAAAATTCCCCAGAGTAGAGGCTGGCATCACGCCACGCTATGTATCATTATAAAAGACAAATTCCAGACACTGGGATATTCAGAACAGACCAGAAATAAAAGGAAGAAACACAGGGGGAATTTAAAGGGAAGTAGGTGGGAGGGATGTTTAATAGAACTTAAAGCAGCACTCATGTATTTAAGCAAACGCCAAGTGACTACATGAAATGCCGGTTGTAGCGTTTTTCTTTTGCACAATTTGGGCCCTTTCATTTCACAGATCTCCCTTCTGGGGATAGAAACAATAACGTCAGCCCCAAAGCACCACATTTATCTGCTCACCCTCACAGAACTACGGCCACATGGGTATTCTGGCAGTTGTTTAGCCCCTGGAGACATGCAAGGTGTAAACATACATTGTATCTAGAAATAAGCTATCCACAGTGTTTTTGAAACCCCTGTGCTTCACTTGAAATCATGGAAGAGATACAGACCCAAGGGAAAAAAAGCCACTCAGATATTTCTGTGTGTCAGTTTTCCCCCAGGTTTTTCTTGGGATGCAGGAGTGGGCCAAGGTTCCTGCCTGCAGCTCCCAGTTTGCCATTGACCATGAAACCCTTCCAGCTCTGATGACCCTGGCTGCCCCTCAGCAAACTGCAGGCCCTCCATTTACAAAGACACTCCCACACCAAGCTTTTTCATCTTTGTTTACATACCCTCCTTCCCACTCTCCTCTACAGAGGAGTGCAGGAAGCCATTTCAGCAAGCCTCAACCAGCAAGAGCAGTGCGGTGGGTGAAGTCCATCGTTTACAACTTCAGCTGATGAGACTGCGTGCTGCACCATTCTCGCCCGGCTGGATTGCTGGTTGAAGTGCCCAACTGCTTTATTACAGATGTGATGTAGGTCTGAAATTATGCTGACGTCTAATGCTTTTTTCCCTAGCCTGCTGATATTGGGAGGGGTGATATCTTTATCATTTGGGCTTCTCCTATTTACTGCAGGGCTTTAGGACACAACCCTGCACACTCATCAGTTAAGAAGGGATAACTCTACCGGGTTACATAGGAGCCTCCTCTCTACAGACACTTTGGGGATGAACGTAAATAGGATGGCATATAAAGATGTATCTTCCCTAGCATACTTCCCATTTAGCGAACGTGGCTTAAGGATTTCCTGGACAGAAAGCTGCGCTATGCATAACAGCCACAGACAAAGCTGTAGTCTGTGAGTCTCCCTATCCCCATTTGACCTCTGCAATCTCCTACAGAGATCAAAGTTCATTGATGTCCTCTCCTGGTTTAGACGAGGGACAATACAGTGTCGCTGAATTCAACCACAGCCTTCTCTGCAGAGAGGTTCAACTGCAGCAGCTTCCCTTGTTTCTCCAGGCAGGAGGCACAGGGACTCAGAGAGTTACCCAACACAAAATAAACAGGGAATTCATTTCATCAAGTGCCATTATTCATTGGAGGCACGAAAGGCAAAGGACTGAATCATAGAGGTGGGGAATGAAGAACTCTTCTAATTATTAAGTACCATTAAAAATTTCAGTGCAAAACTCATCCATGTAATTAGGTCAGTATTAATTACCCTGAGTGAATGATTCAGATCTCTCTGGCATTAAACACCAGCTACATACAACAAACATCCTACAACAGGGAAAATCCAAAACAGACCACCTGAGAACAAGCAAAAATAAACCAGGGGAAAGGATATTACACTCTTAACCACCCAACTGAGAGCAGAACCAGGAGGTCCACGTTCTCTCCTGCACAGAGTAGGGGAAAAGCACGTGCACACATGAGAGGACCCTCACCTGTGGTGGAACCTCCTGGGAAGTGGGATTAAGGACCAGGCATCATCTGAGAATTACTATGCTGGGTCCATGCCAGTTCCTCCTCCCAAGACGCAGGCACATATTTCACTTTTCCTTGAGCAGGGAAACTTCCTAGCAGGCAGCTGCAACTACATCACACAGTATGGCTCAGGCAACACACAAGAGAGCTGGAAAATACGACAGATTTTGGCATATGCAAACGCAATTTTGGTGGAGCAAATAGTAGGAAATCAGTTCCAAAGTTAGATCAAAAGTGAATATTTTGAAAAAGTTTGAGATGTTTCAATTAGAGGTCCAAAGACAACTCCTCCATAATGCCCCTACTGTGGCATTCACTTTCCAGCAGCTCTGAACCCAATTTTCTCGCACTTAATATTCTTTCACTTGTAGCTAAAATGTTTTATCTTGCTTTCTGGTGAGGAAGAAAGGACAGGAATTAAAAATCAGGAAGCCAGAGGAGAATAAATGGATAATCAGCATCGAGTTAGAACTGCTGACACATATCACATGAAGGTATACTCCACTAAGAGAAAAATCTCTGTGCAACGCATCCTGTAACCAGTAACTGACTACCTGCAAAACTTTCAATTTTTCCTGTTACACTTTGTTACTAAAAGATCACAAGGGCATCAGGTTTAAGTTGTATCACTGATGGCTGTACTACCAACACCCACTGGGGATGGTCCATTCCAAAAAGATATAGATAGTAAAATAAAGATACCCTTTGTGCTAAATCCACGTGCTGTATGGATTCTCAGGGGGCAACACCTCCCTCGATGCATGTTTTCCTCCATGCCAAGAGTGCTTCAGTAGCACTGCAGGCTTTTACAGAGTAGGCACAGAAAATGCAGGAGAAAAGTGATAGTATACTATACGTACATACTAGTTCTCACACTGTTGCTGCAGGTCTTGCACAACACAGTGTTTTGCTCAAAAGCAAGTTGCTACTGCACAAGTCAATTCTTCAAGCTTTTAGGCATAGATTACTGGCTTTGATAAGGAAGGGGGTTTAATACTTGTGTCCACTCCAAATTGCAATGAAGGGAGGAGACAGCTGACTAATGACTTTCTCATTCTTGGAGTGCCAGATACCAAATTTTCATATAGCACTTAATTATGTTGCAGAGCTCTTTGCCAGAGCATGCAGTGAAGTTACAAAAAAACCAGACAAATTCCTGGAAGATATTTTTCTTGCTTGTCACTAACCACCATGGTCTAGAAGCAACTTCTAATCACGACTATAGGCTCTCCCGAGCTACCAGAAGCATTTTATGTTTCCTCTGAGGGGCTTATAGGACTAATCTAGCCTTGGTTTGGCCCAATACAGCTCTTCCTCAAGTATAAGTTAGAACAACCCAGGTTATATTTATACAGAGAACGGATGACTGCTCTAATAACAAGTTCTCAGACTAGTTCCAACGAGGAACCTCTCTGAAATCTGAAGGGCACAAACAAAGCTAGGTTGTGCAGCTCGCCTCTCTTGAAACTCATCCAATTTCTAGGTATTGTAAAGCATGGCTTATGTTTCAACTTTTTTGATAGTGATATTCATCATTATCTTTATCTAAACATCGTTAATATTTTTGCTGAGCACCTGGGATTGTATCAAAACCATGTAGGATAGGTTTAAGAAAAACAGAACAATTCACTGGGCTCTGTGGCATTTACTTCACATAAGCAGAGTGGTCAACAACTAACAAGATGATGAAATTTTCTCTCAGGTCTCTTGGGCAGCTGCCAAACCTACGTCTAAAGCAGAAGGCTGTTTCCTCACATACCAAAAAGATTGAGGGGAAAGAAAAAGAGACAAATTCCTTTGGTTTTACATCTTAAAAAAAAAAAAAAAAGTATTCCCTCACTTCACACTGTGCCTAACAAGGGATCCATCTTAGTGAGGGGTCATTTGTTCCTTCAGCTTAGCCTATGATTTCCTACCCTGGCTGTTGCTTACCTGTAGTGGGGATTCCCAACCACCCCCCCCCCCTTTTTTTTTTTTTTAATCATTTGTATACGTTTGAATATGGGACAATAAGAAATGCAAACCATGATGCAGATTTTGGAAAACAAGAACACAAGGGGTCTCTAGGTACAAAAACATGCTTCTATTTTCTTCAATAATGTTCTTGAAGAATATTTCAAATCTCGTAAAATTTTGGTCTAAAATTGGATATTTTTAATCTTGCCTCTACTCACAAGGTGAGCTTTCAGGTTTGACTTCTGTAAAGAGTTGACAGATGCTAGCCTCCCTACTTGGCTGAGTAGTTATATAGACCCAACATAAATCCCACAAGTATTTCCAGCTCTATTACAACAGCTAACAATTTAATGTTACAGGATACCAGGAAAATAAAAGCACGAAATGTAACAAAAACATTAAGAACTGGAGTGATCCTACAGGTAAGAAAACAGGAAAGAAGTGACTTGAAGGATGATATTTTCTGAAGTTATAACTCAAATGTATTGTACAAATAAAAAGCTTGCGTTCTTAAAAGGAAGTCACAGGTTTTATGGAGAGCTTTCAAATACTCATCACACATGCATTCTTGCTGGTCTGCTGGCATAACGTATATGTGGTGTCCCCAAAAGACAAAATTCAGACTGTCATGAGATAACTGACTTTTCTGGAGGAGGAGGAATATCAGTGGTGGTGGTAGGAGTAGTGGGGAAAAAACAGATGACATTTCAGCAACACAAAGAAACACAAATGAATGAATCATGTATAACCCCCTCGCGCAGCGGAAACAGCAGAACACAGAATTCAGTCAAAATTTAGCTAGAGGGATGGAGGAAGAGGGGAAAAGGACACAAAAATACAGCCGCAACAAATAGTAGGCTGCAGCTCTTGGCTTTAAAAGCTAACAGGATCTTTAGGGATTATTTCTAACCCTTGTAGAAACTCTCTCCAAATGTGCCCAGGGCAGTTTTGTTTACAGAAACAATGGCAGTGACAGTAGAAAAGCTAACTTCAAAATCAGAAAGTTTACAGCTTGATTTGCAGCTCAGCACTTGCCCCCTCACCTCCCCCGCTTACTCCACTGTTTGAAACAGTTTGAATCAGGCTCTTACGGAAGTCAGTGTTGCTGTTGGTGCTGGTTTTTTTAAAAGCTGAATTCCCAGGTGAATTCCCAGTGAACACTGTCCAAACCGTCTCTTTCCTCTATAGTCCAAGGGTCTGTCACTGAACATGAAGCCACAAAATCATCAAGTACCTTAAGACTACTCTGTCTGAGGGAGTCAAAATCCATCTGCTAGAGAGGAAAAATCCATCTATTCCAGTGAATCCAAAGAGGTGTTTGTCAGTAAACCTTGAGGTTTACTGGAGAGGGAAGCACTTTGTCTCCACCAACAGCTGAGACAACACAAGATAGAGAGGACAAAGACATGACGACAACAAGGCAAGAAAGATGGACACATTTAGTTGGGGAGCTTAGCAGCAAAGACTGGAAATTACACAGGTCACTAGTTGAACAAGTAGAGGTAAGTCAAGGAGCCTAGAAATTAGAGGACTGATTTGGAATTTTCTCTCTATAAAATTTGAGACTGCAAATTTCTATCTTAATAAATCTTTGACAGGAAATTCAGTATGCATTCATATTGACTCCCCCCTCTCAGAAGAGAGCAGGGTAAGACAGAGAGAAGGGCCTGACCTAAGATCAGTAACTTTACAGAACTCAACCAACAGCAACACGAGAGATCCCAAAAGCAGAGATCCCATCTCTCCATTGTCCTTCAGGGCTGAATTAATTCCCTTTGAGCCACCATAAAACTGACATCCCAATATACCTGCGGTCAGAACTGAGTGACACTTGCCAGGGCTCTGCAGTCGTACCACATACCAGACATGCTACTGCTGACCTGAACAGAAAATTTGGGCTATAAACCTACATGGTCAAGTTTTGAGGCCTCCCTCCACAGTTCTTCAGAGAGCAAGGATGCTGCATGTTGCCAAGTGCCCCAGCCCCTGCAGCAGGGAAGGGTGCTAAGTTACAGGCACATTAACTCATGGTCTGAAGTCCTTAGGCTGGAGGGCAATTGAAAAAATATGTATAACTGCAATAACACACAAATATGGGAAAACAGAGCAAAATTTGAGATCACACTCAAGTTCCATATTTGATCATACAGATCAAGTTCTGTACTTACATAAATATTAACAGACCCTGAAGTGAAGGCTGACACACCAAGACCAGCTTATGTCCAATTCACCTTGTTCAGTCAGATGTTAGATATTGACAAATGAAAACAGACTGTAAATCCTTTGAAAAGGCTGGCATGCTAACTCCACAAGGTGCTGTTCAGCCACACCTCAGCAGAGTCTAGCCAGAGTTGTTTGTTTAAACACTACTTTGAGCAGGCTGGGCCAATACAAATATTATAAACTGTGATTAGCAACCAAAGACCTGATCTGAGCACAAGAAAAGAAAAACTGACCTGCTCAGTATTTCATCACCCCTGACATCTAGAAAATTTGCTTAAATCTCTCAGCATACAGTTTGTAACATGATGTGGAGCTACAGGAACACAAGACATCAAAACGTTCCTGAGAGGTTAACACCAAGACTGGTTCTTTCCAACCCTGTCTTCATTCAACTTTCCTTCTTGAGAAAACCACTAGCAGATGTCTCTCTGCATAGCATGGGGCTTGTTAGCCATGACTTGGCTTCCAGAACTGCATTTGCTTTACTAAGTTCTCACTCCCACTCCTGTTCTCATCTTCATCCAGCAAGGAAGAAGGCAACAGCTTTAAAAAGTTAGAGGAAGAGGCTGAAGAGAATTTGAAGAGTGATGTTTTATGCTCATTCCTCCTTTCAGACCACCTCCCTGCATTAGCTGTAAAATGGATCCATCAAGCAGCTCTCCCTCCCCTATTTGCTTGCTAAATTGGTTTCATGATTATTCTGTGAGAAGCAAATAGTTCAGTGTAGACATGAGCTCACTTGGATCGGTGCCCTCAGGCAAACACAACTACAGTGGACATCTTATGCATATGAGGTGTAATAAGCTGGAAGGGAAAGGAGGCCAGATTGCAGGAGTAAACTGCTTACCATAAGCTAGATCAGCACAACAGCAGCACCAGATAAGAGCTAGATTGCTCGTTACCACATCACAAAGCCCAAAATTAAGAATTACCTGCATGTGGATCCTTGTTGAATTGCATACCTATCACAAAAAGGTTTACTAAATTCTAGTCTGCATCTTTCTTGTATTCTCCAGCCAAAACTCTTCTGAAGTTTGGCTTTCAGTGCTCCCAACACTGAAAAGCAGAAAGGATTGTCAGGAATTCTCTTATCACCAGTCCTGTCAAGTGGTACATTTCACTCAAGCCTACATAACAAAATAAAACCGGGTAGGGGGAGAAGGGATCCAAGGCTAAATGCGTACATTCCAAGTAACCGACTGGCAGAAAATCTTTTGTTTAGAAAAAAAAAGGACTCCATCCTCTAGAAGATAAACATAATTTGTGCATTAATTATAGCTCATTTACCTTCCTTATCCAAAGGCCTGTATTTCCTCCTCCCAACTGGATTTAGAAGAAAAGGCCTGAGCCTTTATACAAACAAGCTAATGGATTCTAATGGCTTACACTGATGCAATGTCATTTAATCACAGCAGCACTTCATTTTCCCTGCTGTATTCAGGGAAGGGGAGAGAAAAAAAAAAAAAAAAAAAAAAGGAAGACTGCATCCACATTCAACTGTCTCATCTAAACACCTCTCATTTCAGTTTTCAAATTCCATTATTACCATTATTCCCACTGTAGTCAATTTTTCTCATGCTTTCATCTTAGCAGACTCTTTCCTCTCCCTTAAATTTAAGAAAAAAAAAAATCCATCTTTAGCTCCCTGTATTTTTCAGATCACTTTTCACTAAGTAATTCCAAAAAAGTCATTCATGTATTTGTTTTATAGTAGTTACCAGTTTTTGGTCATGGTTTCCTCAACTCTATGTTTATTTCACAGGAAAACAGTCCATATTAAAAAAAAGTATTCCTGATTTAATTACATGACTTTCACTTTTCATTTGAAGTACCTAGTACTCAAGCCATGCTCCAAAAACCAGGAACTGGCAACCAGAAAAAAAAACCACCAAAAAAACCAAGCCCCAACAAAACACAACCAAACCAACCCAGATACAACAACCTAATACTGTATCTGCTTTTTAAAGACTTTTCATCTTCCGTTTCCCAGCTGTCCCCAAATCCCATTCCCACCACGTGTTGTTTCTTTTGGTTGCATTCTGTTTCCTTATCTCTGTTCTTATTTATTTTGTTTAATCTTTACTCCACACACTCCGAATTCTTTGTCAAGATAATTCTTTCTCTGTAAGAGTGGACCAGAGACCAAATCAGACAGTACAGTCACCGGTGCTTTTCCACACCCAGCGTAAAAAAACCTAGTCTGTCCAATTTCTTCTCCAGTACCTTTTACCTATTTAGTCCACTGGGGCCACCTGCTCAGTCTTTTCCTCTCCCCTCTTTCTCTTCTCTAGTCACTTCAGATGGCAGGTAGATGCTTTCTCACAGCACTTCTCCTTAGCAAGTACCACTCAGTCCGCTCTTCCTTATTCTCAGCTGTGTTGTATACAAGAGGCCTGTTTTTAATCTCATGGTTACACAGGAAGGGTATAAAATAAATAATTAATGCTGGCACTCCACCAATCCCACCCATTTCACTTACAGGTTAATATCACATGTGCACTCCACCCTATCTTACTCATATGATTAAATTCTTGGGCTCTTTTCCTGTCTCTTTTTTTCTGCAACCAGCTCTTACTATGTTTGATCCTTCCCTGGAACTCATCACTAGTTTACTGCTCACTTGCCTCTCCTCTCTCTCTCTCTCTCCCCCCCCTGCCATGTCTCTGCTCACTCACAGTGCCCTCCTTTTCCTCTCTCTCTCTCAGCCACGAAGACTCTTAATACCACATCTCTATTTGCATTCCCCATCATGAGCATAACTTCTTTTCTTTCACTTGGTCCAAACTCTTGACAAAAATCCCACTAATATTTAGAAAGAAACAGGGTGCTTAGCATGGCTAGGAAGAACAGAGTAGGAAGTAACACATGTACAGTAAAACCTGCAGCTCTTTCAGAAAGGTGTAATTTCTCATGAGGAATGACAAGGCACAGGGCCAACCCTCATGGCACAATACCAGAGCGCAGGCTGTCTTTAATCTATCCGTCCTGGGGTCAACATGAACATTTACAGAACCCAGAGGTGTAAGACCAGACCACCTCACCTCTCCCCAAACAAAAAAAGCACATTTGTTCTTCAAGGTGAACAAAGGAACAAGCAAGCAGGTGAAGAAGCCAAAAGAGCTGTAGCTGCCAAGTTATTTCAAACAAAAAACAGACCAAAGTGCTAGCCATTCAATCCATTCCTTGACTCCTTTCAATTGTACAAGCAGTGTTATTGTACAGGCAATTATTTCTGTATGTACTATTTTTCCTAGGGCACTTAATGTTCCCTTGCTTTTGCCAGAGTTGTCCATCTATTACAGCATCTAACAAATCCATGCACAACTGTGAAAACATTTTCTTGATAGTTGGCTACATAAGCATTAGAGAAAGTTGCCGAACAAAGCCTTTTGCTTCTGAACTGCTGAAATGCATTGTTATTGAATACCATGCAGTAGAGTGCAACTGCTCTGTAAGTCAACATTATGACTCAAATGAAGCATTACAAGAAATATTTAAATCACATTTTATTTTTCAGATTCAAAAATAACAATTAGTTTTATTTAACATGTTACACATCTCACAGATTTAAAATATCATGCTCTATTTAAATATCTGAGTGACAACACTATACAAATAAAATGTTACACAAAATATATTTAAGAAAATGTTTTGGTCTTCAATCCGAACAATAAATAGACAGGCACTTCTACATATACAAAGGAAGCAATCACTATTTAGAATAACTCTTATAAGCAAGATGTGGAAATACAGAAGATCTGAGTTTCGAGAACATGTTTAACTCTACATGAGACATCATGCAACTTCGAAGTTTGTTTCAAAATTCAAAACTCTTAGGATCTGCACAATTCTAGATTTGCTACCACTTTATAGGAGGTCCAAACCATGCTTTCATAAGCAATGTGCAATTTCAGTTATTTGCATCAAGTCAAGCTACCTGAGCACATTTAGTGCCAAAACAGAAAACAAGGACTGACCAGAGTAGCTTTTCACATAAATAACATGAGCAATAAGTCAGCTTTACTGCACATCAGCTTGGGGCAGGGGGCAGACCTACCTGTATCTACTGTCCAGCCCCAAACAAAATCTGTTCTTCCTCTACCTTACATATTCAGCTCTTTTATGGGGTGTTTCAAACAGTATTATGCTTTTTTGTAAAAAAAAGCATCATCTAATAAAGGGTAAATCCTTCAGACACAAGCACGCTTTGCACAAAAGATCATAAGTAAAGGAGAAAATACTGTTCCAGGGTGCAAAAAGACTGAAAACTATAAATTAAAAAAATTCAATAGTTAAAGTCTCATAAGAGTGTTTCATACTTAAACTACATTCCTCCAATTTGTGAATTTTCAATTTACAGTGGTTTCCACACACCCACAAACAAACACTACTCAAGGAGAAATTGTCTTCCACCATCACAATTAATGAAAGATGCATTGTAGTAGGCAATCCCTGTTTCCAATACAACTAACCAGTCACTGACAGCTAGTTACATCCTTGAAGTTCTTTTTAAAATTAATTTAAGACAAATATTGAAACATAATGACCACCAGGACAGTGGAAAATTCAGGACGAAGTCTTCAAGCCATCTCCTCAAATTTTAGTATTATTCTCATTTTCAAAAGTACAGGAAAAAGTCTCCAGAGAAAATTAAACTATTAAACAGAGCTTCAATGGTCCACCAAGAAATTCAGACCCAAACTTGGAAAGTTATTTGGACTTAAGACACTTATGCACATTACTTTAACAATTTAAGTGTGGATCTTGCAAGCGTGTCCAAATCTTAATCATTTCTTGAGGTTTTCTACTATGTACTAACATTAAGTTTGTGTAGGAACATATGTTATTTCTGTATTTCTCTTCGATATCAAATGTTTTGAAGCCTTTGTGTTTTTCCGGAGCAAGCCCAAGCTTCTGAAGGCACATTCCAGTATAAACATCATCAATAGGGTAAAGGAGTACCTGGTCAGATGCATTATTCAGTCTTAATGCCAGATCACCGGAGTACAGAAACCCACCGCCTCCTGCGTATGGAGGATACGAACCTTCATAAACACTTTCTGGGATGTAGTACTTCAATTTTTTTTCTCTATGAGGTCCAGCATCTTTGATCACATCACCTATAAATAAGTCTTTGGCTTTGTCCTTTGATAAGCTCTTCAAGTAATCCAGGATCTGATGGGTATTCACAAAAACATCATCATCACCCTTAAAAATAAACTGGACATCTGCGCAACTGCTGCTGACCCACTTAAGAAACAGCACCTCTTTCAGAGTTAAATTGAAGAAAGTGTCTCTGTAGTTCCAGAGGAGAATGTCTTGGTGGGTTTCACTCTCAAATTTTATCATGTCTGAAAGATCAGGAAAATTATCCTCTGGTGGTGTCTGTCCAAGTAAGAAGACCCGTTTGACTGTCACATCCCCTGATTTTATTTCCTTGCCCCAGGATTCCCTAATTGCTTGCCTTCTATCAAAATGGGGTGTAAGTGACTTAATAGCCAGCAGCAGAAAAGGTTTATGTTTGCACTTGTTTGGCTGATCCATTAATAATGAATAATTTCTACATCTCAAATAAAGTAGAAAATCTTTGAATCTGTCTGGCAAGTTTGCAAAGTCACTAACCTCTGAAGGTACCCACGGGTCAGGGTCACAGGAACTGAGAACACTCGAGTTAGAAACTAAGTTCTCTTCCACAGTCATATTGGAAAGCAAGGTCAGAATAGGGTTGTACAGCAGTTCAAGCTTCTGTTGCTGTTTGTTCCAATAAGCTTTGTGAGGAGTGTATTTTCTCCAGAATTTGCTGCGTGGTATAATAACACGGCCTTTTGCATTCTTCTCTTGGCTGCCACTTTTTGAGACTTCCACAATCACATAAATAAAAATGTTTACCATCATCAGAATTCCCAGCAGCTTTAATCTCCTGCGTCCAACACTCATTTCTCATATCTGGAGAGAGAAAAAAAAAAAAGGACAGGTTTTCAGCCTTCTGCCTGTCAAGTTCTTGATCTCATAAAAACGCAAACTACTTTCAGATGAAGAATGTGCAAGTTAGCAGCCTAAAAACAGAGGTTACCTACACCCCCCAAAAAAGCAAAACTGATCTACCTCTAATACATGCACACCTACAGCTAGTAGGGGTTTGGTGTTTCATCAGCAAACAAGAAGCTGTTAAGAATGTAAAATTTCCATTTGGTACATAGGAATTTTACATAGCATTTCAGTGCGTCTAAATTAGCCAGCAGTTTTTGCTCCTCATTTAAGTCTCCTTGAAACACTTGACTGTATAATAATTAGAATCTGAGCCCTCAGCTTGGCAAAGGCAGGCAAAGAAACTTTTTTTTTCTGCTAGTAATGTGAGCTTAAGGGTATAGAATAAATTGCTATGCGATAAGGTCAGTTATTTTTAAATTAAGTTTCAAGCTTTTATACTTGCACTTTTATACCTTTCAACTACTAATAGGCAGAGCTGAATTTTAAAGCATACTATTAGTTTCTGTCCATTTCACTTGGTTGTTCCTTGGGAGAGAGGCTGACAAAACTGGCCAGCTGCATTGCTGGTATTCAGATCTCTGCAGACAGAAGAGAACATGCATTTTGATATTTTTTTCTATCCAACTGGTAAAGGAAATGAACGGCAGCAGAAAGTGAAAGTGTAATTATTCCTAGGAAGGAAAAAGAAACTGAAAAGAAATCAAAAAAGGAGAGGTTTCCCATATATGTAAGACTAGGAATAGTAAGTGTGCCTCTCCTTGTTGTAGCAAAGGTTATTCTGTGACCCATCTCCAGTTTTTACTGAGAGAGAAAATGGATCAACCCCTCTTTCCTCCACAGTTGTCAGAATGAAAGGTGCACAGTACAAGGAGCAACATGAAAACAGCATGTTCCTCTAAAGTAGTGCTTACCAAACTGTTCACTAGCCCAGGGGTATGTCAATGTACAAGCTACACAAAATTTAACAAGTCATTCTAAATCAGACTAGAAAATAACTCAGAATTAATAAGGAAGCTAGTAAGACTACATTTAAGTCTGATACAGAACTCATTGTTGAAGAGACTTTCATTTGCCAGGAGTATAAATGATTATTGGAAGACCAGAAAAACCTAATGAAATAAAGGATTCGTAATCACTGTTAAAAGCCCAGCTGTAAACAATGCCTCAGAGGTCCTGAAGTCACAGAGCAACAGCAGCCAGGAAGGTACACTTGAGAAGTACACCTTGTACTTGCTCTTCTTTTCATTTTATTTCCAGCCATCACTAGACACCTCAGCTAGTCTTACTCTTGGTCTCTTCTGGTTTGACCAGTCATACTTTCTTTTACTCCTCAGCAAGTTAAACACAAAATTTACTAAGAAAGCAGCAGGTAAATAATCAGTAATCTTTTTTTTTTTTTTTTTCCTCATTTGACTCCTGGATTCTCATTAAATCCAAAGCAGGGGGAGAGGGGAGTATTTTTGAATTTAAATAAAAAGCCACTCCTAGAAACAGACTGCTCAAAGTCCCTACTCTTCTTTCGTTTGACCTCACATACCATCTGCATATTTATCTTGTATATGCTCAGACCTGATCTACTTTATTTAATGGCCTGTTCTCAGTCAGCTATGAAGTTTGCTGTTCTAATTTTAAAGTAGGTTTCTTCTATACCTCAAAGACAAAAACATACTTGTGGTCAGTGCCATCATTTAAGCTAAACAGTGCTGTTAGAAAGCACTGGCTGGCCACACAGAGTTCAAAGAAACTTTATCTTCCTCTTTCAACTGCCACAGCAGCTTCCACTAAAAACTGATCATTATATACTATTTTTCTTCACTTCCCTTTCAGTACACACAAAAATACTGGAGAAGCAGCTGTCCTGTGTTTTGTACTATTCCATGCAGTTCAGCATGCACATCAGTGCTTATCTACCCTGTCCTCTATAGCACTTCTCACTAGAACAACAAATGACGTGGGATTTGACCTATGATCCCAGGACTCCCTAGACAACAGGGTCTAGCTAACAAACACAGGGCTGTCAAGAGCTCAGCCAGAGCCTGATTTTCCAGGATATGTAGCACCACACACAGCTCATCTGTCACAGCCCCCAGCTACTAAGCTGGGAGTATTCAACACCTCTGTAAGTCATCTGGATGCTTGACCTGAGACAGGGATCCTACACAGAAAAATCTCCATTTACTGTTAGACTTGGTAGAACTTTTAATCAGAAAAAGTACGAGTCTGGCAAGATGACAGTGGTTCCATCACATAAAGCACGGTAAATGCTATCAGTCCCACATGTAAATACTGCCAGTATAATTTTCAGTCTCCTTTTTAAAAAGCTATCCAATATTGGTAATAATATTTCTGAGAAAAGATAAGTTACAAGTGACATTCAATATAAAACTCTTATTTGTGTAAGACATGAACACCGCCCCCAATTTTGCATGAAAGCATTCTTCTCTTCTGTAATCAAAAGCTATTCTACGTGTGTTTTTATCAATTTGTTAAGAACATAACTCATTAAGAGTATCAAACCAACACTAAGGGCTACCAAGTAAAAAAGGGATAAAAAACTGCTTTGTTAAAGTGTCCTTTTCCTAAATTGGGCAAAGACAGGTTGTATTAAACACTCATTCATAGCGTTAGATCAAGGTTCCTGAACTTAAAGCAAATAGAAAACAATCAGACTTCAGAGAGACTATTTCTATAAACTGAAATAGAATCCTCAATTTTGCAATTAATATGTATTAGCTTTAACCACTACACTTGAAGACAGGAATTGATAAAAGGATGCCAGTTCAGCAATTTCACATCAAGTGAACTGGATTTATCACAAAGCACAGTATTACAACCCTCATCGCAACAGGGGGTTGTGCGGTGTGTGCTGCATTTGTAATGTTGTTGCTAGTAGGGGGTTGGGAGTTTTTTGAGGGTTTTTTGGTTTTTTTGTTTTGTTTTGTTTTTTCCAAGTGAACACCCACAGCCCATGTCTCAATGCAAAACTAATTTCTGCACCTGCTTTGCTGACACTGCAGTGATTGACCAAAGTGTCAGCATGATGGAGATTTTGTGCACTGGGCAGCTTGCTAAGGAGCGGCATCATAGAGTACAAGACAGTGCCCATTTCCTACTTACAGCTTAGCAACAGCCATCTGGACAGATCACAAGAACTTTCTCCTATTCCAGTAGTAGCTGCTTCTATCAGCATTAATATTACAAAAAATTCCCAGCTGCCTCCTTTTACTGCTGAGAATGGAAGATCTGTTAGGGAACCTAAAAAGAAACTAAAAGTGACCTGGTTCATACTTACATCTATCTGATGCATTTTTATACTAGTGTTGTTGAAGAACTGAGATGAGCAGTACAAAGCAATACTCTATTTGAAAAATTCCTCCTGCTTTAGGTGTTAAAAAAGAAAAGGCTAGAACACTTAGCTAGCTAGGATAAAACACAGAACGCAAGAGTAAACAGTGTGTATTGGTAAAGCAAGTCACAGCACACACAGAACCTCAGGAACAGAAAAACCTGCAGAAATTTATTCCAACTTCAGCAGGTAAGGTGAGGAGAGTTACCTACACTCAAAGGTGATCTGACACAGTTTTTCAACACCTGTTTTCAACTTCTCAGCTACACTGATACGAAGACCATTTTAGCAATCAGTTCAAGTTTGTACAAATCATCACATTTCCGCTTATGCAACTTGCAGCTGTACAGAGTAATGCATCAGTATCACTGCATACATAAAGTCCATTTGTTCAAAGCCTGTAGAAAACATCCATGTGGCTAGGGAAAAAAAGGGGTTAACATTAACTGCACTCTGAATAAACCAAGATTCTGCTACAGATACAGTATTTGGAAAGATTGATTCTGCAGAAATGGGCAGAAAAGAGGGAGGACTTGCCCTCTTCAACTCCACTCCACACTTACACTTAACTTCAGTCAAAACTAAGGTATTGATAGAAGGGACCAGATTTATGGAGCCACAAAAGCAGCACTGGGATCAAGAGATGGAGGGAAAATGCAAGCCAGCAGAACATGGGAAGAAAAACAGCTTCACGGTGGGACCAGGCAGCAATCAATAAAACAAGATGAGTCACAACAGAAGAAGAAAACAAGTATTACAAAGAAGCCATGAGCTACAAGAAAAGATTCCAAACGCCCAAAAAGCTTTAAGCCCAAATAACATTAATGCAAAATGGTGAGAAACTGTTCACAGAGTTTTTTTAAACAGTATTACTTTATGCTTTATCTCAAGAGTGAATGTATTCCCAATGCCTGTATGGAACCTATTCAGAAGCCTGGAAGAGTTGGTATGAAACAAGAATGAGAATCACAGAATCACTGTCCTGAGCTGGAAGGGACCCATAAGGATCATTGCGTCCAACTCGACTCAACGCAGGGCAACCTAAAAGTTAAACCATATATCCAAAAGCATTTTCCAAATACTGAGTATGCACACTCCATCCAGTTCCAGGAATTAATTATACAAGAGACACTCTTCTCTGCAGGCAAGAGTTTACATGAACAGGGACCATGATGCCCCCTGACAAAGGACAAGGGTTACATCCGGAGGAGGCCAAGCTCAAGGTCAAGACCATGACCAAGAACATCTAAGTCTACCAGCCCCTAACTTAGGGCACATACAATACATCAGTTTGAACTTCTCACATTGGAGTTAGGGTCCTGCAGAAGAATTCTGATTAGCCCTGTTACAGCACTTGATTTTCTGTAATGACTTCACAAAATTAATATGTGAAACATGTGTTGACAGTTTTTAACTTTTTTAAACTAATGCTACTAAGACGTTGCTATGCACAAAACCAAGCCCAAACCTCTACTGAGGTTTAGCTGTAGGAGACAAAAAGGCAAGAGGAAGAGGCAGATGTTGCAAAGAAGCAGCTAAAACACCAAAGTATATTTAGAAGTTCAGAAAAAGCAATCCTCTCCAGGGTAGAGACAACAAAACACAGTGGATTCAGATGGTGCACTAAGTAGTGCATCCTCTACAGCAAGATGTCAAAACAAACACACCTAGATTTGCAGTCACTGAGTGCAGCCTATAATCAATCCAAACAGGAATTCTAAAGACTTGGAACTTGCTTCAACATCCAGATTTTTGCAGATGCTGGACATCGCCCTGAACTATGAAGCAGTTTTTCTTTCCTACAGTTTTTAAGCAAGGCACTACTTCATTTGAGTTGGAGATGTTACCATAGATGGTAAACCCCTTCAAGGTAGGATAGGCAGGTGCTCTTTTGAAAATACCATCAAAACAAAGGAGGGCATTGATGAGAATGAAAGCAAGGGGCAAATGGATAAATTTTGAGTCAATCCTACCAATTCTACCAATGAAGCAATAAAAAAAACCTCTTTCCTAAAGCCAGACCAAGTTTGTATCTAACTTATTTCATTCTGCTTATATTCAACAAAACACCCACTAAGTGTTTAGAATACCAGAGGATTAACTGCTTGCTCACACATTAACTGAGATATCATAAGACAACTTCAGGAATGCCACTTCCCTAAATGAGTAGAACTTTCTTTTATTCCAGGTTTCTATTTAGCCACCTGAGTATCAAAGAACCATATATTCATACACCAAATATTGATCATATTTGTTGACTGTTATTGATGTTTAATTTAAGCTCCTAACCAGTGGAACCTCTTACTAAAATGCCCAATCGTTGTACATTAAAGCTTCTTCTGCAGCACTCTACATACTCAGTCTCTGTAGAGATGACTACTCATCCCAAGCTCCCCCTTGCAATGCAGTAAGAGTACACCTATAGCATAAAATTGAAGAACAAGCCTTCAAAAAGCAGCTGTTACCTCATGTGTCTCAATACTGACAGAAAAATCATCTTCCTTGCTCTTAAGTGTTGAAGATCATGATAAATTATGCAATCAGACAGATTGCTGGTGACTATTTAAAACTGTACACCTAAAAAAGTATTACTTGTTATTACAGGAGGGCTCCATCATTTCCTTTCAGATAAAGGGATAAATTTTATTAACACCACCACTGGGCACAATGCAATGCGACACTACTCAGCAAGGATCCTTAAAAGCAGTTTCAGGTCAGCAAGCAGGTTCACACAGCACAACCCTGAACAGTACAAGGGTGTTAGCTTGCATTCAAGAGGCAGCATAGCCTGTGGTAGCACAGTGACCCATGCTGCATTCCACTGCCCAGCACGGGCATACTCACAAACTCTTCCAGCAAGATGAGGAAAATGCAGTATTCCTGTTTATTACATAAAGAAGGAAAATTTCAGGGAGCAAAAGACAGGTAAGACAACAGCCTTTTCGAGGTTATAGTTCTATTTAAAAATAAATTTAAATAGTGTTTCTAGATGTACCAAACATCAATTTCTTCACTCCAAGACCAGTCCTTTGCTATTAAAACATTCTTCCTTTATGCTTTTACTTATGAATGATATTTATTGATCTCAAGTCTCCACATGAAAGCTCAATAGCAGTAAAAGTAAGCTGTGGCTACCAGTGACCAGTCTCAACAGCAGCGTGTCATGCAGATTTGCAGCTACGCAAACACCCAAAGCAGAACTCCCTTAGAACAGCTTGAATATTTAGCATTGACAATTAACAATTCCCTTGGGAAAGGAATGCCAGATAACATGATACAGACTACCTCAGGTGGTGTTCCTTCCCACACTGCATATACCTGCACAAGCATTCCTGCACCAGCAAAGTGCTCCACAGCAGATGCAGCCATAATAGCAAATCTGTACTTCAAGGCACTAAACGAAACCTAGGCATGCTCATGCAACCCCATAATGAAATAAAAACAATACGTTTAACCAGACTACCTGCCTCAACCCTTGCCTCTTGCAGCAGTTCCAGGCTGTGGATCCACAAGCAGCTGAACCAATCTAATCGCCTGACCCCTCCTTTTGATGGAGACCTTCTCCTCCTCCCTTTCTGACTCCAAGAACTCAGGCCCAATCCCTCCCTTGCAATGGCTCTGGTGCTCTGCCAGGCCTCTGTAAATCAGTTCACATCACTAACCCAGCAGAAAACTAACAATGACCAGAGATGCACACCAGATAAGCACCACAGCAGCTACAGTGAAAGCTCACAGCAGAGAGAAGGGGAGCAGACAGATCTCCCCTCTTCAGCAGGGATGACAACGCACCAGGAACTGAGCCTTGGTTCTGGATCCATAATCCCTTCCACCCTTTAACAAGAGGGTATCTAGCATCATAACAATGACAACATTATACATATACCTTGGCGCAAACAGTCATGTAACACCAGTCTTTGAACAAGTTGTGCAGATGCAAGGAAAACCATCTAACTTTTCCACCTCCTTCAAGTCTGACAGAAGCCATGACCTTTAACTGAAAATACTTGTATCTTCTACTGAGGACAGGAGTTATTCTGTATTTGCTATGTGGGCTGAGTAACCTAACTTGTCTACATTATTTGACTGCCAAACCCAAGCATTAAAAGTCTATTTACTCACTGGGGCTGACAAAAGATAAGATAATCCTTATTACCTGCAGGTATTACACCTACCGGTCTACTGGACTACAGGACTAAACTATCAGGAATTTGGCAAAACAAAGCTGTAATTCAGGTATCTAACAGATACTACCACCTTTCTATAACTGGGTCTATGGCAGACTTGGATCTCACCATGTAACTTCATTTTGAAGCCCGACCTCCCTTATAGCAGTTGTACATGCAGCACAACTTCTGGTAGCGCTAGCAATAGTGCACGCAATAGTGACACTACAGTTCTGAAGATAATTTTTAACATTATTATTATTATTAAACACATCACAAGCCATATGCAGTCCCTCTAACCTCCTGTGAGGTGCATCAGTTCTCCTAATACCTCAGTTCTGTTCAGTAAATCAAAAGAGATTCCTGGATTGAGCAACACAGTTTTAGAACGTGAAGATGTTAAAAGCCCCAGGCTGTTACAAAAAGTCTTTGCTATTTCCAGCTTTAAAGAACTTGAACACTCTATTTATTTTTCTAACTACACACAATCATATCTCTTTTTCCCCTCAGAACTTTACACAAGTCCACTTTTACACAATAGTAATTAAGAACATCCTCAGACCTGGCAAAAATTCAACAGATATCAGTATTCTGCTTCTGCAGAAGCATGTCACAGTGGTTACCACTGAATAACAGTCAATATTTTCTGTGTTCTTCAAACACCACAGACAGTTTGAAACAATGTTCCAGTTGGAGGAAAGTTACCAAGATAACAACACACTACACAAAGCATCAAAAAGTGCAATGAAATTCAGAGCAGTTAATGTTTGTTTTAACATTAGTTTTAATTAATTGCATATACCTGCTTTGAGCCATCTTTCAGCACATTGTTTAGTTTTGCGCAAAATTCTACTCTTCCAATACTTTAACACCAGTGCAACTTGGGCATGGAATTTCAAGATCCAAGTAATTAGCAAGACTGTGGAAGGATGTGCTTGTATTTTCCTAAAATGCAGCCCAAGGCATAAGGAACTATAAAGAGTCTGAATAAATGACTTCACATTCTGTTTCCCACTAGTTATCTTCAGCACATTTGCATGTTTTGTTCAATCCCCATGCCCCCAAAACAACCAAAAACCCAAAAGTAAAACCAGAAAAAACCCCACCAAAAAATGCTGCACCCCAAAACCTCCAATGGTACCCCCAAAGTGAGGCATTTCTCCAGTAATACTCCTCTGGCTTTCTGTAATAAGGTATTAGAGGGCCAGGAACCATATGTGAACCATGTTTAATTACTGTTATTGAACCTAATCTCACTTTGTCCAATCCCTCTTTGAACCCGTTTATATTTTCAACTTTTATAAATTCCACTGGTGACGAATTCCTCAATTTTTCACACAGCGAGAACTTGGAATTACTTGCTTTTCTATTACCACACAAGAGGGGAACCTTCGGAAAATACAACAGAACAAAAAAATTTCAGTGATTTTCTCTATGTACATTTGCCATACTAGCTATATAATGAACCTTCATCTGTCCTCTGTTCCTTCTCTGCCACACTAAGAAGTCCTAGTCATTTTATTTCTGGAACTATTTTGCACTTTTGACTAACCTTGTCTCCCCACCCCCCCACCCCACCCCTTCTATTAGATCATATTTGATATGGCAACACCAACAAAAAAAAGCATTTAGTACTTAAAGCTCACAAATAAGAATTTGTGGAAACTTTTTTAAAGGCATATATCAGTCGGGCTTGGTATAAGGCGCAAGCCAGATAGTATACTCAGTCTCACTAAACATAATAAGGAGAGAAAATTGCTTCCAAAATAACCACAAAATTTGAGAAAGAACTCTTTCCCACACACATCTCAGGGTATTTCCGTTAGCTTAGAAAGCTTTCTGATTTAAAACATCTATACATGTAACTGGTTGTCCAAGACCCTCATGGCAGGTGGATGATGCTGAGCTTTTGCCAGTTAATTTTTCAGGAAAGTCATCACTGTCTTGTGACCCATATGAAGTTGGATCTTCTCAATTCAGTTTCCAGCACCCACAAATTTTCACACTAAAATTATCACTAATCAACACTTATTTTGGCTGTCTGGTAAAAAGATCAACTGGACCTGAAGCCTCAGTGTTCCCAATGCTACACTTAACTAACCCAGTTACTCCCAGGCCATGCCCTACAATCTAAGGGAATAAAGCATAAACTGCATAGAATCATAGACAATTTAATCAGTTTTGTGCTACACTTTAAAAGTTACTTTGCTTATCTTATCCATGCCATAACTCCTTTCCCAGATGGATTCTGCCCCTCTCTTCTGAGATGGACTGATGAAATTAAGTAGTAAAATCCTCATAAACGTTAAAATCAATCTGAAACTGCCAGTGTGAAAGAGGATTGTTAAGACTGTTGCCAGTGTTCCAATAATACAAGTATTTTTGTGGTCATCTGCTCAATTCACCCTTTGCCTTAAAAGGTACTGCTTCCTTCTTACACACCATTTTCCACTCCACCTAATCCATGCACTCAGCCACTTCACAAAGTGGCTTTACAGTAGCTACGATAATAAATCTGGGCCCTCGTCAGCTCTACTACTGGTTTATCTCATAGGTTACAAACTCAACACTTTTCAAGTCTGAAACTGGTACAGAAGGACTGAAGCTTCTCACATGAAAGAAAATCTCCAAACCCCAAGCATTAGAATTACCCTAGGCATAGTGACAAAGCTCTCCACTGTCCCTCCTTTTCAGATAGCCCATTTGTTAGCCCTATTCCTACAGAAGAGTTTTCAAATATACTCTTGTTCTTGCTTTGAAATAATGCCTCTCAGCTTCACTGGTTGTTTTCAGAGAGTTCTACATTGCCTCCACCCCCAATTACAACAAAAACTTCTGCAGCAGCAGCAATACTGGAGCTACCTACAGACTTCAGGAAATAACTGCACCGTTCATTCTCAATTCATTTGGCACATCACATTTGCAGTCACAGGGATAAGAGCTTAGACCCAGCTTCTAAAAATATGCTGAATAAACATATGTCTGCACACAGATGGGTGAAAAACCCTAGCTTCCAACTGAAATGGTGTTAAAAAAAGGACAAGACGTAAACTGTTGCAACTTCCCTAGACAGAAAACTTCTCACTCCATGTGGCATTTAACTCAATATCCTATAGGAACTCTTTATTTTTTTCTTTAGTGGTTAATACACTTAAAGACAAGCTGATCTAATGAACATGTACTATTCAATCCAATGGTAATTAAGTGGCTTGAATAAAAACCTTTAAAATGTTGCAATGTAGTACTCACAAGGCCCATTGTTTTAATCATCAAAATGAGGCCCACAAACTATTTTCAACAACCTGAATTTTTGCCAGCAGCCAAGGAAAAACTATGGTGAAAACGAAAGAATTTATTTCTAAACTTTGACTGACTTTATCAAGCACTACAGCAATAGTCCATATCCGAACAGCTCCCTTCTCATTCATTCTTATAGCAGCCACCATATTCTGAAGGTGACGTTCCAAGAAGCCTATTTGGATTACGTTTCCTATGGTGGATTTAATGCAGCAATTAAGGAATAGCCTCAAACAGCATGTAAGGTGGAAACCAACATCACCATTGCATTTACTACTTCATAAATAAAAATTATTTTACAAAAACATCTCATGAAGGTTATTACACAACATACGAATATTAGAAATGCAAGAGAACATAACTTCATGCTTTATGAATTTTAAATGCAGTGGTACATAAAATACATGGCATTTTCTCTAAATACGATCTAGAATTTTAACTCACTGCACAGTTTTGTGAACAACTGCTGCCTTACAGAATAGAAGTCACTATTTTAACTACAGAACAGATAAATATTTTTCTCCACACAAGCTGATAGTGCCTGTTATCTGGCACCATGTAAATACACAAAATGGCTTTATTATGTTAGTTATACCACCTCATTTGTTTCCTATGATCCATAGGACAACTTCCAAATATTCTAGGCAGCTGCTTCCAAAAAACCCATGCAATTACTATAGAAGGAAAGCACAAAGATGATAAAGTCATCGTGCACCCCACACGAGCTACAATTCTGAAGCGAAAGAACAACGCAAGACTCCACTCGCAGCCTCCCAAACCTCATCCAAGTCACAACCACAACCAAGTAGACAGAACATGTTCCAACAAGCTTTATCTACAGCATAAGCCAGATTTGACCACACTCCATCACTGGGTCTTACCAAGACTCCAAATTGCATGGATTAAGAGTCAGTCTTCATTAGGTAAGAACATCGTCCTACGAACTTGTCAGGAGACAATCACATTATCATTGAAGCCAACTCCTCTAGGCACAATGCAGACAGACCCTGCAGCTATCTGAAGGGTTCTGTGAGCACTACAAACATTTAAATTTCTCAGACTACTACTACCTGATGTCAGCAGGTTTATCCTCTGCAGAGTCTTCCTTCTCAAAGCAATCAGATAATGCACAACGTTTAAAGGCATTGCTCAAAGCAGTTATGTCAAGATGAAATGCAAGAAGTTAACTTAGAAGCTGCTACAAAAAGGTGGGGAAATCCCTGGTACATTAAAGTTTGTAAAAGCATAATTAGAATCCAAAACTCCCTACCCCTAATAGCCTACTTGACTGCCGTCCTGAGACTACTGACGTCAGCTTCCAACTGTGGTATTAAGACTGAATAGTCCTTTCATTTGCTGCTGAATGGTAAGTTCTGAATACCAGAATCCCAAA